>NC_089491.1:14345664-14677664 GCF_036850765.1 Saccopteryx bilineata | reverse complement strand
ATAACACCTCACTTTTTATTCCCTTCCTTATCCCTTATCCCTCCTTTCACCTGCCGCCATCACATTCTGCGGACACCTGCATGAGGCTGGGCAAGTGTGTGCATCATGGGAGTGGCCAGTGGACATCACTTCCACCCCACCCCCGCTTTCCCTGATCATTGTCAAGTTGCCCACCCTTGACCCTCTACCTCTGGGCCTTGCTGTATGATCTCTCGAGCTGGCTGGGTCTGCCTTTAGGATGTGCAGAACAGAGATTATGGAAGGAAGTGCTTACCTCTGATTAGTGGCCATGGAACCTGAGCATATCAGCCTGTTTCCTCATTTAAGTAGAGCTGTTGGGAAGGTTAGAAGTGATGTATACAAAGCCCTGGGCAACCCAGTGGGTATGCAGTAAGTGATTGTTGTACTTATCAAGGGATTACATATTTGTCAAGTGCCCCTCTGGGTGGAACTATTGAATAGAACTGGGAGCTGTGGGGCCCACAGCCTCATGGGGACATCAGGTGTTGATACAAACAGCAACAGCATAAATAACTATGACAGGCATGGTACCTTGCACTGGATGTGGTGGAGGAGTCCTGCCTTCAAGTCCAGCTCTGCCTTGGAGACAGTGTGGAATCTTGGGTGGTGAGCTAGTCCCCTTTTAGACCACCATTCCTCATCTGTTCAAAGGCAGGTAATAATACTGCTCTATCTCACAGGATGTTGCATAGTCGAGGTTAAAATCGGATTATGAATGAAGCTTAAAATAGCTTGATGAAGGAACAGGTTCTTTTGTAATGAAAAAAAAGGTGTTGTGTAAAATGAAGTGTTGTTAAAACACTGCAAAACAGGAAATTATAAATGCCACTGGAAAGGTATAGTGATGTTTAGAGGTAACTAAATTGAGAAGAGAGGATAAACATTGTGAAAGGGGCGTTTGGGTAGAATGTGGAATTAGGGAGGTGAGCTTTCCAGGTGAAGGAGATGCCCCCTGCAGGAGCCTGGGCTGGAGCTCAGGTGTGTGGAGGGAAGCAGTGGAAGGTGAGGTTGGAAGAGAAGGTGGAGCTGAGTGTAAAAGGCTGACCTTGATTTTCAGCTCACATGCTATCCAGGTCCCCTGAGCATGGTGACAAGTGGTGCATGTTCTAGAAGGACCTTTGGAAGTCTAGAGCAGAGAAATGGCATAATCTGGTTTTCTTTGGGACCTGGAAGAAGTAGACTAAAAATGTGGACAAACAAGAGAAAGACAAGCAGTCCAATTAAAAAGAAAAGTAGGTAAAGATATCAACAGGCAATTCACAAAAGAGGAAACCCAGATGGCTAAAAATATGAAACGAGGTTCAACTTCACTGGTTATGTGAGAGATGCAAATGAAAAAAGTCATGATAGATCATTTCTCATCCAGCAGACTGGCAAAGAGGAAGAAGTCTGTCCATGTGGGTAGGGGGCAGGGATGGCGAGGATTTGGCATGTTTGGAACCCCCATAATACCATTGACAAAGACATAACTGACTACCATTGCTTTGGAGTGGACTTTGGCAATAACCAATTATATTTGAGATGCTCTTATATACAGTTCACTGACTCCGCTCTACTCACTCCACATGTAATTGTGAAAATTAGACATTGATTAATTATTCATCAACATCTGTCTAGATAGATACATTGGGATCTATTCATACAATGGAATAATACCCTAAAAGCAAAAAGAAACTAAGGCTATATAAGCTTCAACATAGATAGTGTATAGGAAAAGACAACATCAAATTGTAGAATACATGCAGTGTGATAAAAACTGTAGTTTTAAACATTCAAAACTGTGCTACATACCTATTTTCAGGGTTCCAGTCAGATAGAAAAAGTGTTAAAACATGTATGGAATAGCAGAGACACCACATGGGGCAGAGTGGTTATCTCTGGGAAGGGAGGGAGAGAGCAAAGATATCGCACAGAGGTACACAAGGATTTAATTATATCTGTAATGTTTTATTTCTTAGGAAAAAATATCTGAAGAAATATGGCAAGATGTCAAGATTTGACAACACTGGGTCCATAGTTGTTCTTTCCGATCCTTCCCCTTCTCAAGTCTAAAACTTTTCCTCTGTTTCTGTGTGTTGGAAATATTTGGTAATATAAAGATGGAAGGGGCAAGGAGACTGCCAAGATGGCAGAAGGAGAGGTTTGGTCATGTGTGCAGGGCCACTGGAGGTCAGTGTCCCAACTTGTCTGTTATGTGATTGGTGAGCCAGGCCTGGAGGGCAGCAGGTCCGTCTACAGCAGGGGTCCCCAAACTACGGCTCCCTGAGGCCATTTATCCGGCCCCCACCGCACTTCCGGAAGGGGCACCTCTTTCATTGGTGGTTGGTGAGAGGAGCATAGTTCCCATTGAAATACTGGTCAGTTTGTTGATTTAAATTTACTTGGTCTTTATTTTAAATATTGTATTTGTTCTCATTTTGTTTTTTTACTTTAAAATAAGATATGTGCAGTGTGCACAGGGATTTGTTCATAGTTTTTTTATAGTCTGGCCCTCCAACGGTCTGAGGGACAGTGAACTGGCCCCCTGTGTAAAAAGTTTGGGGACCCCTGGTCTACAGGGATAGAATAGAAGCTTGAAGAGGTGGGTGGAGTGACTTTTCCGAGATCACACACAGTAAGGAGTTGGGTCCTCCTTGCCTCCCCCATGGAGGCTGGGGGGATACAGACAGAGGCCGGAGCTCCTCAGAGCTCTCCTGCCCTGCATCCTCTTCTTCTGTCCGCTGTGTTACTCTTATTTCTTTCTTTCAGTTAAAGACAACTTGGAAAATGTAGAAAATAAAAATAACTTGTGATTTTCACTGCCTTATTCTTAAAGTCAGCTTTCGAAGGTATGTAGGTGATTCGCATCCTACGGTTCACCTATTGTAAAGGCGCAGCACTGCCTTGAGAGTGTGACTTCATTCTGGAAGTCCCTGTCGAGTACCAGACAAGTCAGCAGATATGAAAGTGCTCCACAAAGAAGAAAATGCTTCTCACAAATATAAATACTTATCGCTCCAGTGCAGTTTTTGGAAATAATTATGATAAAGGTGACATCACCCTTGAAAGGTAGGCAGCTGGGTGGGCCCGTGTTTTGTTGCCTGAATCAGGGTGTCAATTTATAAGGTCCTCAGCCTGGAAGTGCTGAGAGTTTTCAAATTATAGTAGAAAGCGTGATTGTTAACAGCCCTTAAAAATTAAAAAAAAAAACCCAAAAACTGAAAGAGAAAAACACAAAACAGATGGTAGGGTCAGACTGTGACCTCTTGAAGTGCTTGTGGCCTTGGTTAGCTGCCAAGCCATAAACACCTTTACCTGTGGCTTTTGTGGGGAAATGAGAGAAGACAAGGGCCTGCCCTCTCTGTGAGCCCAGGAGGGTAGAAAAGAGAGCCTTCACCTACTGGAACCTCCAACTTGCTGTGGAACCACGGGTGGGTCTTACGTCTTCTCTGTGTTGTAGTCTCCTGGTCTGTTAAAAATAGAGGTGCCTTATTTATTCTTTTAACATTCTGTAGACGTTTATGAAAACGTGCTGTGGGCAGGCACTTTGCTAGCAATGGGGGCTGGAGACAGAGGAATACATGAAGTCAAGATGAGTGGCAGCCGCCTGACCTGAGGTGGCACAGTGGGTAAAGCATCGACTTGGAACGCTGAGGTTGCCGGTTCGAAACCCTGGGCTTCCCTGGTCAAGGCACATTATGCTTTTAGCTCCTCTCCCCTTCTCTCTCTCTGTCTCTCCCCCCCCCCTTTAAATGAATAAATAAAATCTAAAACAAATAAATAAATGAAATGAAATAAGAAAAAAAAAAGATGAATGGCAGCCTCTGGCAGGGGTGGGGAGACAGACCGGTCAGTAGGTAAACCAGCGGGACAAGCGTAGATCAGTAGACACGTCGCAATTTGCTCAGAGATTTACGTCATGTTGCTTTTGTCAGATCTCCAGCAGTCCTCTTAAATTTTTCTGCCAAAATTTCTTTAAAAGCCCTTCTGGTTGAGTGTTCTGTGATATGTGACCTTCTCACAGATTTCAGAGGGATTTTGTGCCTCGGTGGGGGACTTTCGGGCCTGCTTTCAGCATGAAGAGGCTGTGACTCGGCGACCAGAATTCTGTGGCTATTTGAGATAGCCTCTGCTGTCTCTTGCCACTCCCAGAGAAGCTTGCTGTGGTCTCTATGGTCTGTTCTGCTCCCTGATCACTGGGACTAACCTGGGGCAATAGTTCCAAGAGGTTTAGATGGGACCACTCAGACCTGCATCTTATGGCCGCTTCTTCCAAAATCACAGTTCAAGATCCTGTATGCCTTCTGCCACAGAGAGGAACCATCTGGGCCAGAGCTGCATGGAGGGGCCCATCTTGCATGGGAGATGCCCTGGGGAGGAGCCTGTGAGCTGAGGGATCTTCATTCCAGATGTGGTTCAGACCACGGGGGTCTGGATCCTACCTGTGAGGCTTTGGCAGGTCCAGGGTATGTGTGGTGGCCGGTGTGTTGGGGTGGCTAGAAGAGAAGGGGAGGGCATCCAGAGTAGTTGGCATTCAGGAAGGAGACACTAGGACTGATCTGTGGTCGGTGGGGACAGCTGGCACAGGATGTATAGACATCCAGGCAAAGTAGAGAGATGCTTAGGCAGCTAGACAGAAAGCAAGCGGAGAGCACTGTGAGGAGAGGCAGGGACAGCCTCTGCAGCAAGGCGTTTAGTCTGTGTGGATCACAGGGAGAGCAGAGAGGAGCCCAGGCTCAAACAGGGAGCAATCTATTAACAAAACCTGCACGTCCAACCTGGCATTTGGCAACCCACCCATTGGCGTAACCGAGGACCTGTGTCCTCTTCCGTAGCCAGGAGATGACCTGATGTCAGCTTGAGTGTTACCCACTTCACTTGCTGGTCCATCCTGGCCGCAGTCACCCCCCTCTGCCAACACAGGGGGCAGCACTGGGGGAGGACCCTTCTCTGAGAGTTACATTTGTGTCAATGTGGCTGGGCTCCAGCAGCTAGCTGTTGAATCAAACAATAATCTAGGTGTGGCTGTGATGTATTTTGTTGATGTGGTGAACATCTACAGTCAGTTGATTTAAGTAAAGATTACCCGTGATAGCGTGTGTGGGCCTCACCCAATCAGTTGGAAGCCTTCAGAGCAAACACTGAGGTTTCCCAAAGAAGAAATGCTGCCTCAGGACTATAGGATTAACTCAGCCTGAATTTCAAGCTCATCAGCCTGCCCTACAGATTTCAGACTTGGCAGTCAGTCCCACGGTCACGTGAGCCAATTTCTTAAAAGTAAAGATATCTCCAAATACGTGTGTGTGTGTGTGTGTGTGTGTGTGTGTCTCCATTTAGTTCTGTTTTTCTGGAGCACCCTCACTGATGTAGTGTCTTTTCACAGTCCTTGAGAACGGATCACTAATCAGACCTTTCAAAGCCCATCTCCCGATCACCTAATGACATCTGCAGGTCCCCTCATTCCTTGCCCACCTGCCTCTCCGTCCATAAACCCCAGCTCGTCCCTCCTTTGGCAGACCGCACGCTGGGTTTTACCGCTTCTACACACTCGGGACCCTAAAGATGACAGAAGGACCCAGACAGGAGTGGAACCGTGGAAGAGCAAGCTTGGTGGTGGCTGAGGAGCTGAGGTCTGGGACCCAGTGCGGAGGCGTGGAGCAGGAGGCCCACCTGGCTTCTCAGGATGCAGGCAGCCGCCTGGACAGCTGGGTCTGTCTGCTTTCATACTTCCTGGGCCTCGGCAAGAGAGACTGTGCCAGCATTTTCAAGGCATTTAAACACGGTTTTCCTGGTAAGAATCTCCTGGGTCAGTGCCCACCGCACCTTGGAAGGTGGCTATTTCCTGCTAGCTCTGTAAACAGGATGACTTTGTATCAGTCAAGATTCTCGGTTACAATTAACCATTATCATCTCTGGTCATCTTAAGCAAGAAGGGACTTACTGGAAGATAGTGAGGCTCACAAAACCTACAAGAGGCTGGAGAACAGGCTTGGACAAAGGGCCGAGCCAAGACAGAAGAGGAGCCCCAGCCAAGGGAAGGCTGCAGGCACCGTCTGATCCAGGGTCCTACACTGAGACTACCTTTGACCTGTCAGGGTTCCCTCACCTCTTACTCAAGAGGCAGCCTCAGGCACGAATATCTGATTGGAAGACGTTATGTTTCACACGGGCCTGTCCACTGTCCAGGGAGGAGGAGATGCTGGGACAGAATTTCGCTTCATTAGGCTTTTGCAGTGATGGTGGCTATGGGACGTGGATGCTAGTTCTTCCCTTCCTCACAATGGGGAGCTTCCCCCAAAGGGAAACCAGGGCTCTAAGGTGGGGGTGAATACCTAACAGATGATAAGTGACAGCTAAACCTGTTGGAGCTATTGTCCAACCTAAGCCAATAACAGTTAGATAATATTGCTTTAAAAGGAGCCAGGTAGAGCAGACAGAGCTTAGTGTTTGAACTTGGGTGACCCAAGGTCAAGTTCTACCACTTACTAGCATCTTGACTCTGGGGCAAGAGCCTGGATCTCCTAACTCTGAAAATGGGGATAAAACTACATACAGCTCACAGAGTCGCATGTGACAACTTTGTAAACTGTGAAGTATGTTGAGCCTAGATGGGGCGGGGATGGAGCATTCACGCCCAAGGCATCCTCTCATCTTGGTGCTCAGCTTAAAGCCTGGCTCCCAGGAAACGTCCAGTAAGTGTGTGCTGAGTGAATGGATAAACAAGCGGTCAGTGAGGATCACCATCCTTATAACCTGACCATTAGCTTTGCAGAGAGAGACCCAGCAAATGCTGTTGGACTCTGATGTGGGTTTCGTGAGCTGAGGCCTCGCAATGAGCCTGCATCTTTTTTTCTTTTTTTAAAACAATGCTTTTGAGGTTTTCATTTTAATATGTGAAACCTGGCTACTTGTTTCAGGGAGCGTTTTTGGAAAAAAAGCTTCCACTTGGCTCTGAGGCAGCCCATAAAAATGTACCGAAAACTTAGACCAGTTAGAAGTTCGGAGCTATTGGAGGACCCAGATGTGTGACGCCATACACCCTGGTGAGGCCCACTGTATTTCAATAATTCGTTCTCTGGGCAAGAGGATGCGTTCTTCATTCCTTCCTGGTCAAAGGATGGGGCCCAGAATCTGTTAAAGAGAAACCACAGCTTTCAAATAACAAACACGTCTTTAACACAGGCAGTCTGTGATTCAGTTTCAAAGGGTATGGTTTTAACTGCAGCAACTAATCAGAATACCCACACCTCTCCCTCCCTGCCAGCTTTCCAAATCCTACTCATCCCTTGGTTCAAGGCTGACCTCCTCCAGGAAGCCCTCCTTGATAACCCCAGCCTATTAGGGGTTTGTTCTTCCACATGACTTAAAACCTCCAGAGTTTCTTCCTAGCTTCAGGGTCAAGTTCAATTTTGTTAGCTCGGCATGCAAGGCCTTTGTGATTTGGCCCCTTCCCTCTTCTGTGGCCTCTTCTCAGACTCCCCATTTCCAACCTTAATCTGGCTGTGCCAGAACCTTCAGCTCCACCTCTCCCCCCTCCATGGGGGCCTCAAAGCCTTGGACTGTACCCCTGCCTTGGCTGGGTTTCCTTCTTTATGTGGCTGCATGGTATTTACTCCCCAGACTCAGCCCAGGGCTCTCCTCTGGAGGGTGGGAGAGGGTGGGGAGCTGGAGTCCCCCAGGCTGGGTGAGGTGCCCCCACTTCGGCTGGCTCCGGGAGTGCTTGGGCGTTCCAGCAGCCCACTCCCTCACCGCCTCCAGCCTCTCTCCTCTAGGGGAGCTTTGCTCACCTCCGTGTTCACCTGGCTCAGAGAAGGGGCTCCTTTTGCAGCCCCGCCTCCTCACACCTGGCAGTACCCCTGGGTCATCTGAGCAGCTTTAAAATGCTGATGCCGCCTGACCGCAGTGGATAAAAGCTTCGACCTGGAAATGCTGAGGTCGCCAGTTCGAAACCCTGGGCTTGCCTGGTCAAGGCACTTATGGGAGTTGATGCTTCCAGCTCCTCCCCCCTGTCTCTCTCTGTCTCTCTCTCTCCTCTCTAAAATGAATAAATAAAATTAAAAAATAAAAAATAAATAAATAAAATGCTGATGCCTGAGTTCTCCTTAGGGAATTTGATTTAATTGGTCTGGGAAGTGGCCTGGGCATGGCGTTGGTGAACATAGGTTAAAAACTTCCCCAGGTGGGATTAATGTCGAGCAGCACTATAATTTATAGTATGCGACTCAGGGCTTCCCCAGCAATTCCTAGGAACTGCCCTCCAGGCCCCTGCTGGGGAGTGTGGCCTTGAACTCACAACCCACTGTATTCGCCAAAAGTTGTGTTGAAAGAGACACTATCATCCATTTATCTGGCTCAGCAGTGCCAAGTAGCTTTGCACTCACCACAGGCCCACCCCACCCTCCAGGGCCTGTCAGGAGAGACCACCTGCATGACAATCACCTGTTAGAGACACCTGTCTGAGCCCAACCCCAAACCCAAGGAGCAGAACCTGGGACTCGGGTGCTTCGGGTGCGCAGTAATGTGCCACGCTTCCAAAAGCCCTGACGTGGGCTGCGAGCTCCCAGGGACCTGCAAAGCCAGGTAGGGAGGTTCAGGACAACGGGCCTCTGGGGAACCATGGAGAACTACTCAGCGCCCAGTCTTTGTTCTTGGGGCCTCATTTTTTTTAAATGCACCACCAAAATCTGGATTTTTATGTGAAATCTGTTTAAGGTGGACAACTAATACAACTTAAATACACTTTTCAGGCCAAACAAAGCTTACCTGAGGACTGCGTTTGGCTTGCGGGCTGCCAGTGTTTCCCGTACACCCTGCATATATACTAGATTAGAGCGGCAGGCTTGTGCTGCGGGCCGTCTCTCGCTTCTGAGCTGCCTCTCTGCTTTGGGACTCGGGCCAGCATGAGGGGAGTACAGGAAACAGCCTGAGATGTGTGCTGTACGTGCACTGAGTACGCTGTATGGGGACACGACTCCTCAGGTTCCACAGGGCCAGCTCTTCACGCCAGCGTGCTAGGAAAAGGCCCCTCTGGTCTCTGGGCGTACGAGAGTCATGTTTCCCTTCAGCAACTGGTCTGTTCATGTCTGATGGACCCTGAACCACGTGGGCTGGGTTCCGCCTGCTAGAAAGCTCAGAGGACAGCCTGTGGCCTGTCCCTGTAACATGCTGGGTCTCAAGGCCTGTACCTTGTGTACCTGTCTCATTCCTGGCGTCTCCTGACCTTTCCAACTTCTTTTCCATTTGTCACCCATCCCATGACCACATTTGTACATTTTTATTCTCTTGTGTATCGGGTAAAGAAGTCGTGTTTAAGTGCTTTCTGAAATAAGGCAAGCCATAATAAGCCCATACAAAATAGTAAATGCCTGGAAACAGTTTGTTGAGCAAGTGACTACCTGAATGATTCATCCTGCGGTCCCCCTCAGGGCCGTGCACAGAGCAGGTGTTCAGGAAATGGGGGGCAGGAGGATGGGGTGGAAAGTGACAGTTTAGAGCCCTGTCATCTCCTAATGACTGGTACCTTAGCCAGCTAAGCTCTCTTAGGCTCAGTTTCCTCATCTGTAAAATGGGGTCCATCTCAGCACCTACCTTTTTGGAATTTGGGGAGGACTGAATGAGATTGCAGATGTCAAGTGCCTGGTACACAGTAGGCACTCAATAAATGGCAGCTGTGATTATTAATAAAACACTCTCATGTATGATGTCATTATTTAACAGCCTAATTACTAATAAGGTGTGTGGCACAAACGGAAGTGCTCTCGCTCTGCTCAAGCTGACAGAGAAGCCACGTGCACCCACTGGGGGAATAAAACAGATGTGTTCCTCAGCTCTCAGCCGCGGGCTGCTTCCCACGCTCAGGTCACCCCGGCTGCAGGGAACGTCTCATCCGAGTGTGTGGCTGCCCCATCACTCTCTTCCTGGCGTGTGCAGGTGCAGAAACACCTGGTCTGCTTCTCCCATCACTCGGCTTGCCAGCCCTAGCCGTGTGCATCCTGTTCTGGAAGTCTCTGACAGTTTTCCCCAAGCTTTCCAACGCCTCCCCTAGTCCTGCTCGTTCCCTGTCCCGGGGGCAGATTCATGGTGAGTAGTCACTTGCCCTCCCTGATGGATGCACCCAGCCTCAAGGAGGTTCGTGTCCTGTGGTGTTCAGGAGAAGCACTCACAGCAGACTGAATGGAGGGTCTGGGGGCAGTCCTCCAAGGGTGGGACACCAGCGTGACCCTCAGGAACGGAACCCTCTAATACCTGTACAGGGAAGGCAATTCATCGTAAGTCCTTGCTCTGCCAAGTGGGTCATGCTGAATGGATGGCCTGCCCAGGCAAACTTATTCAGAGGGAGCACCACTGGGTAGGGCAGAGGTCCCCAAAGTGCGGTCCCCGACCAGGAGCATCAGCATCAACTGGGAACGTGAAATGAGTGCAAATTCTAGGCCCCGCCCCAGGACTACTGAGTCAAAAAACTAGAGGTGGAGTGGGGTGGCTCTCTGTTTAGCCAGCCCTCGGGGTGACACGGACACACAGTCAGTGTGCACACCACTGGAGTAGTTCTGGCTCCTCATCTGTAGACGGGAGGCAAACCTCACACACGGTTGGTGCGCAGTAGTCTCCTCAGCCGGTCACCCTCAATCCAACTTCTGCCCGTCAGCTACAACCTCATACTGTTCTGTGATCCCCACGGAATCGGTCGTGGACCCACAACAAGGCTGAGACCTGAGATAAAGTTAAGGGAAATCTAATCAGAAAGGTTGGTTGGAGTCCTGAAGTGACAATCTTAGGATTTTTATTTAAATGTTTCTACTGCTTTTCCAGGACAAAGCAACAGGATCCTTGTGATTCCAGCAGCCCCTGGGCCCACCTGGCCCCTACCCTTAAGGCCAGCTCCCAGCCCCTGGCCACCTCCCAGTCCTTGGCAAAGATGTTGGAGAGGCTGCGGAAGGCCAGCATTCCCTACCTCCTCTTCCCCCCCCCCCGGCCCCCCAAGGCAGGGAAGGGGCGTTCTCCGATGCTGCTGCCTCCCCTCCCTGGCCTTGGCCAGCTCTGATGGAAGGCCACAGCCGGAAGGCCTCTCATGGTGTGGAGGCCCCAGCCGCTGGGGAGGGGGAGGGCGTGGAGCATTCCAGAAAAGGCACTGGGAGAGCAGGCAGGGGGCTGGGAGTGCAAGTGCCCATCGCTGCCATCCATATGCTGCTGGGCTCGGGCGGGCACCTGGCTCGGCCCAGGGGGACCACCCTGGCAACCAGCTGCTCCCTTTTTAGGCCCTTGGCCGCCCCTCTCTGCAGCAAGACACATTTTTATGTGTTTATTGATTGGCTGTGCCCCCAGCCACCACCCCATGCACAGGCAGTGTTGACCACTGATTGCCAAGACTAGCACAGGGGGTGTCAGGAGGATCTGCTGAGTGAACACCTAATACACGACTTACTGGTGGAAGGCTCTACGGATGCTCCCCCTTAAATAAACCCAGCATACAACCCACCAGAGCGTCAACTTCAGCAAATATTCTTGGGAACCTGCTGAGTGTCAGGACCTTATGCTGTGGTAACAGCTGACCGCCAGAACCCTACTGGACTGGTGATTTAGCTTTGCCTGTGGGGACAGTTGAGCTCAGAGCTACTCATGCGACTTGTCCAAGGTCACCCAGCTAGGAAAGAGTGGGTCAGGATCTGAAACCAGGTTAAAGGACTCTGGGCCCAGGGGGCGGGGAGCCCTGCAGGGGCCTTAATCTGGCCTGGCCTCCCTGGGTTTTCTCCTTCTCTCACTTGGACCCCAGTTCCCATAAAGTAAGGAACTGACTCCTTAAGAAAACAAAGCGTAGAAACCTCCTGCAAGCTCTTTCCCAGCTTCGCGGATGGGCAATTGACAAAATTGTCAAGGGTTTTTGAGCTTTCAAATTTCAGGGAGAATGGCTGCCTGGAAGACGAGTCTGTCATCCTCACGTCACGTTTATGTGATAGCTAGAAGGGCACGACTTCCTGGTCAACAGGCTCTTTGGGCAACACCCTGGGAACCTTCCAGTTGAAATGAGGAACCCAATAAGGACACCCGTTCCTAGTATTTAACAGTGACCTGGAAGTAGGCAATGCAATAAGATGTGAAGCCATCCGGGGGTGGGAGAAAGACTCTACTATTTCTTAAGGACTCTAAAATTGGAGTTTATATTAAGTATCTTTTTTAACACTTGAAGTGCCTCAACAAAGGTAGATAGTTTATGTATTATAAATATATCATTTCAATTTCTTTACTTCTTAAGCGGTGAGATGTCAGGTGCTTGGTGCACTTAGCATAGGGCTTTGTTGGAAGATAAATTAGTAAATGTTTTAAGTCACTGCCTCATCCTGCTGTTCACAGCCCACAGGGTCACACACAGGTGATTCACCTCCCAGCAGATGGAACTGACCTCAATCCTTCTGTGCTCCAGCCCAACCTACCTTTCTGCCTTCCTCTCCGTGGTCCCACCTCACAGACTCTATCCGGAGCTGCATCTGCTTCCCACCTCTCAGTCCGTATTCTCCCCCAAACCCCAGTCTTCTGCATCTCAAAGTATATATATATATTTGTATTTTTTCGAAGTTAGAAGCAGGCAGGCAGGGAGACAGACTCCCGCATGCACCTGACCGGGATCCACCCAGCACGCCCATCAGTGAGTGATGCTCGACCCATCTGGAGCGCTGTTCTGTTGCATCCAGAGCCATTCTAGCACCTGAGGCGGAGGCCATGGAGCTATCCTCAGGGCCTGGGCCAACTTTGCTCCAATGGAGCCTTGGCTGCGGGAGGGGAAGAGAGAGATAGAGAGGAAGGAGAGGGGGAAGGGTGGAGAAGCAGGCTTCTCCTGTGTGCCCTGACCGGGAATCGAACCCGGGACTTCAACACACAGGGCCAACGCTCTACCACTGAGCCAACCAGCTAGGGCCCATCTCAAAATATTTTAAGGCTGAGTTTAAATATCACCTCTTGCATGAAGCCCCTCCCTGCTTCACTCAAAGGCTCTGGAGTCCTGTGCTTCCTCTGAGTATCTCTTATGTACCAGTTTCCCCCACCGAACTCAGAGTTTCCTGAGGGTAGGGTGCACATCTTAACTCTCTCCCTAGGGACTGGCACAGTCGGTCTCAGTAAAGCTTTGCTGAAGAATGGCTGCCTCCCACCCTGAAGAGCCTGTCTCATCCCAGCAGGTATAAGCCATTACAGCTGTAGTGCCGTCACTGTCTGTCCGTAGCAGCAGCTTCCCTACCAACCCCTTGTGAGCTCGGTGCTCAGCGAACAGGATGAGGTGTTATTGCCAGGACACCAGCTCTGGGAAGTCCCCATAACTTACGAGCCCAGACCTTCCCTTGCTATTCACACGCACCAAGGAAGCAAATCTGTCTCCATTACTGACAGGCTGCCAGTAGTGGGGACAAGAAAAAGGAGCCTGACATGTCCCTTCATGCATGGCAAAATGCCGTTGCACTCACAAAGCCCGAGAGCTCCATTATGGTATCCGGGCCCCGAGGAAACCCTGTGAGCTGGGCAGGGCCAGGCCATGACAGGTAGGCAGCGGTGCCCAGGCCTTTCTCTCTGCAGTTTCTCCCGTCGGCACCTCCTGTGAGGTCCACAGAACCCAGCCAGGGTGGCACACTGAGGCGGAGGGGACGTTCCTGCCAGCACGCCAGTCTCGGGTGTTACCTGCAGAACTGGAGGGGCCACCAAGACGCGGCCACGGTCTTTTCAAACTTGGCTCAGTTACGACCAACTTCCAGGATCGTACACTCCATGAAAACTTCAAAACAGGTTTTAAAAAAATTCTTTCTTTCGTTTTACACACATATTTAAAAGGACAACCTCTGCTAGTGGCTCAGAGACACTGATCAGCCAATGAGAGAAAAGTAAATACCTTGGTTAATCAGGTGACATGGGATTCTGGAAAGCGTGGAAGGTGGGCCCCCCCAGGCAGGGAGTGGAGAGTTCATGCCTCTCTCCTTCTTCACACTCCTTCGGGCTGTTCCTGGGAGCTCAGGGACCTGTTTCACCTGGAGGCGGTGGAGGGGAGTCCGGCTGAGGGAGGCGCGGGACGCAGGGCCTGTGAGCGCCTCTGCATGTGACGGAAGCTGAGCTGCGGGCCTGAGTGGCAGGTGCCATGTGGGCCCGCTCAACCCGCCCAATGGCACTGGAGGGGAGTGAGACTGCTGGGCGTTCCCAGAACCCCTGCAGCTGCCGGCCTCACCTGGGCCAAGAGGCCTGGCGTTAGAGACTTTCTAGGCTGGGAGGAATCTTGAAGGTCTTCCAATCCAACCCCCGATCTGGATGCCTTCCCCCATCCCAGTGTAGCCCTCTGGCTTTGCGTGGTCACCTCCAGTGATGGGGAGCTCAGCGCATGCCTGGACAGACTGGATTCACTTTGGCAACCTGTCCCTTCCGCCCCTCGGTTCTGACCCGGGCAGGAAGACAGCGAACATGTCTACAGGTCTCCCTGGTGGCCCTGCCCAGACCTTCCCGAGATCAGGTCCTGTAGATCGCTGTCCATGTCCCGGGTCTGACCCCCACTGCCTGCCCATCTCAGGCAGAGTCTCTCTCAACATCCAGGGCTAGCTGCCGGGCCTCCAGTGTTACGTGGTCAGTGCAGAGGGAACAATTCTGCCGCCACCTCCTTCCGGACCTTCCGCCTTTGTGGGTTCAGCCCAAGGTCCTGCGTTCCTAGGCTGATGGCTGCCACAGTCAATCTCTCAGCCCTGCTCAGATCAGGCCAGGCCCGGCCTCTCACTGTGCCTCGGGATCTTGGACACCAAGGGCAGGACCTCCTCCAGTCCGATTGGTGCTCCCTCAGGAGGCAGGTGTGGCTGCTTGTCCCCGTCGGCCCTAAGTGCTCGTCTCCACAATGCACTTGAGGAACATAGTGTCGTCCTTCACGTAGGCGTGCTTGGGCGACTGCAGCCTGCTGAGGGGGAAGAAGAGCGGGCAGCCGCTGGCCACGTTGGTTTCACTCTGGGGCCGCTGGAAGGACGCCGAGCTCAGGTCGGGCCGGAAGGCGTCAATGGCGTGCTCACGGTTGTTCTGGTCCAGGAGCATGAAGGTGACCTGTGGGCCAGGGCGGGCGTGTGGGAAGTCAGGCCCTGGGCAGCGCCCCCAGGGGCTCAGAGCTGGTCTGTGTCTGCCACCTGTGCAGCCCCTCGGACCCTGAACTCAGGCTGGTTAGGAGCCAAAGAAACAGTGTAAAGACAACACCTGGAGTATAGCAAGCCTCTGGGAATGGAAACACCACGGAGTCTAGGCCAGCTTGGGGTTGTCCTATAATTAGGGGTCATGGTCTATCCAATAGGATGAGGGTATTCAGATGTCACAATTTTGGTTGGCTGTTGCCAGCTCCAGGCAGGACTGAGCGCTGACAAGGAGGCGCTGACAAGGAGGCCGGACTCGACCTGTGATACCCCTCTCTGCTCAGAGATGTTTGGTAGTTAGCTAGGCTGGAACACCCTGAGCAAGGCAGGGGGGCAAGGACAGCCCCTTCTGCTGAGGGGCTGTCAATCAATGCCTGGAAATGTGAATTGGGCTTCTGTCTGCACAGAGCTCATATGTGTACCCCCAAGAAGCTGATGACCTCAGTGACACAAACCCTCTTCCCTCATATATGTCACTGGAACACGAAATGTCTTCCCACTGCCCACTGCATTGGTTCTCAAAGATGGCTGCACTTAGAATCCCCTGGGAAGGTTTTTAAAATCCTGAGGCTCAGACCTCACCATTTACTGTAGTGAGACCCAGTCACTGGTATTTTTAAAATATCCCCAGCAGGTGTGGGAACCACTGACCTACTGACTCATATCCAAACCACTGTGGTGCTCCTGCCCTTTTAAACATTTTTAAATAGACTTTATTTTTTAGAAAAGTTTTAAGTTACAGCAAATTGAGTGGAAAATACAGAGATTTCCCCCATATTCTTCCTGCCCCTATATAACCTCCCAGACCATCAATACCCCGTACCACAGTGGGACACATGTTACAATCAATGAACCTAGATTGACACATTATTATTACCTCAAGTCCAGTTTACCCCAGGGTTCATTCTTGGTGGTGTACATTCTATGGATTCGGACAAATGTGTAACGACACGTACCCATTATTGTAGTATCCTACAGAATAGTTTCACTGCCCTGAACATACTCTGTGCTCTGCCTGGTCATCCCTCCCTCCCTCCCCTAACCCCTGGCAACCACTGACCTTTTTACTGTCGCCAGTTTTGCTTTTCCAGAATGTCATATAGCTACAATCATACAGTGTAATAGCCTTTTCAGGTTGGCTTCTTTCCCTTAGAGTACGTATTTAAGCTTCCTCCATGTCTTTTCATGGCTTGATAGCTCATTTCTTTCTGGTGCTGAATAATATTAAGTTGTCTCAAGGTACCATGGTTTGTTTGCCCATTTAGGTAACTAGGCGACTTCCATGCCCAGCAATGGATAAAGTTGCTATCAATACCCATGTGGAGGTTTATTGTGTAGACCTCAGTTTTCAACTCATTTGGTAAACGCCAAGGAGTGTGATTTCTGGATCATATGGGAAGGGTATGTTTAATTTTGTAACAAAGCATTAAACTGTCTTCCAAAGTGGCCACACCATTTTGCATTCCCACTAGCAATGCTTCGCATCCTTACCAGCATTGCGTATTGTCAGTGTTTTGGATTTCGGACATTCTAATAAATGTGTGGTAGCATCTGTTGCCTTCTTTTTTTCTGAAAATGCTGCTAGTTCAGGTTGGCCCCACAGCACCTCCTCCAGGAAATTTTCCTTATTCACCCCCCAGGTGAATTTCATTTCTACTTGCCTCCCAGGGATATTGGTCCAGGCATTTTTGCCCCTGGAGTCATGATGCTGGAGGGAACCCTGGCTATTAGATGTGAACTCAGGCTCTTGTTTTAGTAAAGGAGAAGCTGATAATGCAGAGAGGCCAAGGACTTGCCCAGGGCACCCAGCAGGTTCACAGCTAGACCAGGACCAGGACCCAGGCTTCACCCACCCCCCTTCCCCCCTTAGCTTGTACCTTGTTCCGGAAAGGCCACGGCAGCAGAGCATCGTATTCTCCTTTCATGATCACGATGAAGAGCGACAGGTGGGTCCTCTTCCCTGTCCCATCCCCATTCAAGTAGAGCCTCAGGCACAACTTGTAGCCATACTTGGCGGTATAGAAAGCTGGAATGTGGAAGCCAGAATCAGCACAGAGGTAGCTGGGGCGTGCTAGCTTTGCTGATGAGGAAACTGGGACCAGCGGTTAGGTATGCCTAAGGCCTGTGGCTCAAAACTAAGACATCTAGGGTTGGAGCTCAGTGTTCTTCTCAACTGTATACAGTCAAAGGAGACCTAAGTCTTGGAGCTCATCTAGCCTAGTGGCTGCCAACTGGCCATCAGAAGCACAGGTGGCCAGGCCCCACCCCCAGAGTTTCGGACTCAGGAATGCTGGGTGAGGACTGAGATCTACATATCCAACAGGGACAGTGATGCTGTTGGCCCAGGGACCATGCTTTTGATTTAGCTGACCTGCATGTTGCAGTTGGGAAACTGAGCCCAGCGAGGGGTTACTGTCTGGCCCCACAGTATGCTGGGGGCAGAGCCAGGATTAGGGGCCAGGCCTCCTATATCCCAACAGTGACTTCTTTTGGCTGCCCTAGGCCAAGTGCTTGGGGACTCCTGGAGGTTAGGGAAGAGTGGGGCAGCCCCTAGTTCTGCCAGGCACCCTTGACAGAGGCCCCTGAGGGATGACTCACCCACTGGTACCCACTGGTGACTAAGCACAGGGGCCTGTGGGCTCTGGCTCGGCAGCTGGAAGGGCCATGCCGTGGGGGTTCCAGAGGCTGTCACTATAAGGGCCCCTCTGAGAGGGGGTGATTCTGGACAGGGGGTCAGGGCGGCAGGAAGGGGCAGAGGAGAGACAGGCTGACACTCTGACTCATGTCTGCCCCTTACGTTTGGTAGACCGGGGAGCGAGGCGCACTGCTTGCTCTGTCCCTCTCAGGAAAGAGGAGGAGGAAAAGCCTACATGTCGGAGGTGGGCCACTCCACGTAGGGGCTGCCCTGCTCCTGAGGAAAGGCCTGGCTTTGGGACCCAGCCTTGCTCTGTGGGGTGGAGCAAACCCCGATGCCCTTTCCTCCTCTAGCCCTCCTGGCCGGGGCTTCAAAGGAGCTGACGGACAGGAACAGTATGAACCTGGGGCAGAAGGGAAAGGCCGTCCAAATCGTCATCTGCAGAAATCTTCCTTAATGACCCCCATTTACATAGATACACATGAATGAGGAGAGGGGAAGAGCACACTCGGCTGAGCACTTTATGCACAAATATACAGTTTCATAAACAGAAATCAATCATTAAGGGAAACATCTACTGTGTGACTACTTTATGTGAGGCGTCCTGCGAGGTCCTGGGATCCCAGAAGTAATTAAGAACCATCCCAATTAACTCAGTTCTTACCAGTGTGCTACCCACAATCGCACACTTAGTTCTCCACTTGTCTAATTTCAGACCACTGGGTCTCCGAGGGCCGGGGTGCCACAGTATTTGCCTGTGAGAATCGTCCTCTGCATCCACTCATTTGCACAAGCTTTGGTTCACAGCACACTGTCTTCTGCATCTGACATCCACATAATGGCAGATAAAATATTTATAATAATTTTATTCCTACCTGCAGAATGTGACTGGGACTCGGGGAGGTGCAAGGTGTGGCAGTTCAAACAGCTCGTGTTCTACGTGCTGAGCCAGGCACCGACCTCCTCTGTGGTCCCAGCACGGTAGGTGGCCTGAAGGGGACATGGCCCTAACTAGACACAGAGTTGGCTGTCCCCCATGCTGTTTTCTGTGCCCCTGGGGAGGTGTTACCTGGGGAGAAGAGGCTGACAGTCCGGCCGCAGGCTGACTCATGGCACCGCCTGGTGACGTTTGTGATCTTCCAAAGGAAGGTGCCATCGAAGGAGGCCTCCTCCATGAGGCGCAGGCTCTGCTCCAGCTTGCCCAGGGCCTGGTCTTTCTGGGCCAGTGTCCGCTGCAACTCCACCACCTGTGGGGAAGCCCATTCAGCCAGGGACAACAGAACCTGGCTGGGGAAGGCGCAGTGTGGAGACGGACCTAAAAAAATGCCTTTCCGACAGTGTCTCCCTCAGACACGGCCTCTGCCTTTGCACGTGCTCTGTCTCCTGCCTGAACCTTCTCCGCTGGCCACTCCTACTCCTCCGCCAGAAATTCGCTCATGTCACCCTTCCTCTGGGGAGCGTTCAACCACTGCTCTTGCTCAGCTGGCCCCTCTCTCTCATCTGTGTTCTTTCAGAGCCCTTATAGCAGTTTTACGAGATTTCCTTTTCTGCCTTTGCTACCAGAGAGACGTCTCCCTTCTGAGGGCTGGGACCATACTTGTTTTCTCTTTGTGTAAAAAGCCTTGCATGATGCCTGGCATGCAAGAGGAGAGCCAGGAAGTTTGTTGAACTGAAGACACAGTCGCTGCCCTCAGGAAGGCCACCTTCTCACTGAGCAGGAGTTACATAAATAAAGGCTTTATTCAGTCTCTCGAACCCAGCCCCTGGCTCTTCCGGTAGGGTTCCTCGTTGACATTTGAAAGACTACAGAAATATTCTTGGGTGTGCTCATGTAGGAGAGTCAGAAGTGGAAGTGAATATTCTTAAAGAAATTGAATCCCCAGTTTTACTTATGACAAAGTTGAAGTCCTAAGAGGGAAAGTGACTTGTTCAGATCTGCAGAGCAAGTTAATGTTGGAGCTGGAACTAAAATCCAGGCCTAACTCAACATGAGACAGTGATGCAATGTTGCAAAAAAAAAAAAAAGCAACATTAACATGGTGACGGATTATATTTTAAAAAGTATAAGCTCTAGAACAAAGGAGGAGAAAACAGTCCTATACTACCAAGAACTTTCAGATAAGTGGACTATCTGGAGTTGGTCTGGGACCATCATTCTGATGTGTGGAATCCTTTAGAGCCAGAGCATCTGAGAACAGCATGAAACGACAGGCTGTGATGAAGGAAAGGTATTGGGGGTGTTCAGCCTAAAGAAGGAAATACTCAGATAGAATATAATCACTAACTGCTCATTGCTGAAGGACTTCCGCAGGGTCTAGAAGGCAGATTTGTTTTGTGGGCCCTGAGGGGGCAAGGCCAGGAACAATGCAGGGAAGACACAGGGAGGCTGATTTCAGTCTGGTGTAAGAAGAACTTTCTAATAGTGGAAAATGTCCTGCAATGAAATGAGCATCTTGGGAAGGAAGTACCCTACCATGAGAGAAACTCAAGCAAAGGAAATGAAGCACTGGATGGGGGGACTGACCTTAACTATAACTTCTAAGTGCTCCACCTACAAGGTCTGGGGACACAGTAGAAAGACTTTTGATGGGGGAGTGACTGCTGTGAGCAGGGAGAATCCTTCGGAGGAAGGCTGACCCACTGCTCTGGAGACAAGATGGGGCGAAGGGGACCCCCTGGGCCGGCCTTGAGGTGACCGTGCCCCTCATGCTTACCCTCTGTTCCAAGCTCAGGATGAGCTCACGGTCCAGCTGGCTCTGGTGGATGGAGGCGGCCAGGGCCAGGTTGGAGGCCTCCACCTCCTTGTTGAGGACAGCAACAATATTCTCAAACACGCGCAGCTTCCCCTCCAGGTCGGCCAGGAGTTTCTCCTTCATGAAGTGCTGCAGGGCCAGCATCTCCTGGCTCTCAGAGCAGGGTGCCCGGTAGCAGTCCACCTCCAGGTCCCCAGCCACCTCCACGGCCGCCTGCAGCTGCAGGTCTGACAGATTCCGCTCCAGCGCCAGGGGCCCCGACCCCAGTCCTGAGCCCAGTGAGGCCTTCCACTGTTTCATGAACCCCAACAGCAGGTTTAGGTGGGCGGCCTGAGAGGTGACCTCATGCTCCTGCATGAACTTTGCGCTCCCCTGCCAAGAGAGCGGGGTTGATCAGTGAAAGCAGAGACGGTTCCCAGAGAAAGTCAGATCCATTCACCCAGCAAAGGAGAAGCTGTTTTGTGTGCAGAGAGGGGGACTGGGGGGGCCCTGGCATCACACATGCCCACGGTGAGCCATGTGCATCCCATCTCTAGAGCAACAATTCTGTCCTTTGAGTGCTGTGGTGATTCAGCACCATGGAGAGAGGCACGGGGGCCGGGGGTGATTTTAGTGATGCTACAATATTGAGATGAGACATTAAGAAGAACTTTGCTGAGTACAGACATAATTTACTAGTGAGATTTGTTGTTTGAGAAATGTAAGGGACATCCAGAGGAGAAGCTTGGTGTGGGAAAATCCTAGCGGGGCTGCAGTGGGGAGACTAAGGCTGTAGTGAAGGGTGTTCTTTCTTACTCTCCGATTCTCACCTTGAAGGAGCAGCCAACACCTGCAAAGGGGCACACAACTCCATCTGCAGCCACCTCAGGGTGGTCCTGGAAATAATAACATGTCACCAGATGTTACGGGATTCCCAGTGGGACCACTGGAGCTCTCTGCAAAGCACCAAGATCCAACAGGGTACGTGCGTGCTGGGCTGGGCTTCTGCCTGGCTGACCCCTTTTGTGACCCTCCCTCAAAACAGGATCAGGGCCCCTGCTGGGGTCCAGGGCAGCAGGGCTACTTCTCCTGTCGGGACAGCATCTAAGCAGCCCTGTGATCACCATTCACCGTTTGGCTGCCCCACGGGTCTGGGGCTCTGTGAGGCTGTGTTCCTAGTGCTGAGGGCAAGGTCTGGACAGAAGAGACACTTGGGACATGCTGGCTGCATGAGTGAGCACCTCCATCCTCCTGAGGCCGATGGGGACACTCCTCACAACTGCCATCTGCATCTCTCTGTGGCAATCCACTTTAACCAAGGAATGCCCGCCTTGCACGGCTCTCCTCCTAGTTAATGCACAGCTGAGAGCAGGGACACAGCAAGGAGAGGGTGTCTCAGTGCTCAGCAGCGACTTGACCATACTGTTAACCTATTTATAGGTCCGAGGAGTTTACAAAATGCTTTTGTGGTCATAACTCTTCCTAGGGCCCCTGACAATGCTGTGGGGAAGGCAGGATAAATTTCTTGTTCCCATTTTACTGATGAAGAAACTGAGGTTCACAGAGGGGAAGGGATTTGCCCAAGGAGGAACAGCTAGGAAGTAGCATAGACAGATACAGGCTCTTCCCACACCATATCACTACAGTTGACCCCTGAACAACATGGATTTAAACTGTGTGGGTCCACTGATATGTGGATCTTTTTTCCCCATAAATACCTGTACTGTTTTTGATCTGTGTTTGGGAATTATGGATGCAGAGGGCCGTTCGCATTGATCTATGCCGTTTTATATAGGGGACTTGAACGTCCACGGATTTGGGTATCTGTGGAGCATCCTGGAACCAATGTCCTGTGGATACTGAGGAATAATTGTAGTAGTTAAGTTTGGGGGCAATCAAAAGTTATACACAGATCTTTTGTTATGTGGGAGGTTGGTGCCCCTAACCCCACACTGTTCCAGGGTCAACTGTAACTCTTAACAAGAGGAAGCCCATGGGGGACTGGGACAAAAGTTCTTTCCAAAACATGGATTTCAAAAAAGCTTGTATCCAGAATATGTAAAGAACTCTTACAATTTAATAATAAGAAGACAAACAACCTAATAAAAGATGGGTAAAATACTGAACGGATGCTTTACAAAAGGAGATATATAAATGATAAACCTATGAAGAGATGTTCAGCATCACCAGTCAACAGAGAAATGTAAATTAGAATGAAATATCGGCCCTGGCCGGTTGGCTCAGCGGTAGAGCGTCGGCCTAGCGTGCGGAGGACCCGGGTTCGATTCCCGGCCAGGGCACACAGGAGAAGCGCCCATTTGCTTCTCCACCCCTCCGCCGTGCTTTCCTCTCTGTCTCTCTCTTCCCCTCCCGCAGCCAAGGCTCCATTGGAGCAGAGATGGCCCGGGCGCTGGGCATGGCTCTGTGGCCTCTGCCTCAGGCGCTAGAGTGGCTCTGGTCGCAATATGGCGACGCCCAGGATGGGCAGAGCATCGCTCCCTGGTGGGCAGAGCACCGCCCCTGGTGGGCGTGCCGGGTGGATCCCGGTCGGGCACATGCGGGAGTCTGTCTGACTGTCTCTCCCTGTTTCCAGCTTCAGAAAAATGAAAAAAAAAAAAACAAAACAAAAAGAAAAAGAATGAAATATCACAGTGAAAATGTATAATCAGAGATCAAGTCACATGCATCCAAGAGACAATTATTTTAAAAAGAAAGAAATTAATAAATATTCAAATAAAGACTACAGAAGGGATAAAAATTATTTACAGACTATATTAGAATAGAATAAATAAGATCAAAGTAGGAAATTGATAATTTATAAACATTTAAGAAATAAACATAATTCATGAGTAAATAAAAAAAAATCACAGTGAAATACCATTATCCACTCACTAGATGGGTGAGATGAAAAAAGAATACTAATACCAAGTCTGGGGGAGGATAAAGAGGAACTGAAACATATGCATGTTGCTAGTGGGAATGAAAAATGGCACGGCTACTTTGGGGGGAAAATCTATGGAAGTGTCTCATAAAGTTAAATCAGACTTACAAAAAGCAACTTACTTATCAACCATGCTAATAAAGTTATCATACAAGCCACATTCCCCTCCTAGAAATTTAGCCAAGAGAAACGGAAACATAAGCTCATGTGTGTATGTGAATGTTCATGGCAGCTGTATTCATAATAGCACCAAACTGGAAGTGAGCCAAATACCCATCATCTGGTGAATGGATGGTGTGGGTTTCCCCCTAGAGCTACTCAGCAATCAGAGGGACTAAAAGACCATTTGCAATAGCAAGGAGGACCCTCAAAAACACTATGCTAAACAAAGGAAGTCAAACACAAAAGACTACATACTATGATTCTACTCTTAATGAGATTCTAGAAAAGGCAAAACTACAGTGACAGAAAGTGTATCAGTGGCTGCCTGGGGCTGTAGCTGGCGGAACTGATTAACCAAGGGCACAGGAGGCTTTCTTTGGTGCAGAAAAGAAACATTCACCGTCTTGACTGTAGTAGTCACACAATTGTATACATTAACTGGCATTCATCAAACTGTACACTTAAAATGAGTAAATTTTATTGCATATAAATAATATCTTGATTTTCAAATAGATCTGTTGTTGTTTTTAAAAAAATAATAATCAATGGGGCCAAATGGAGACTTGGATTAAAAAAAAGGGGAGGGGGAAGGACCCAGGTCTTTTGGGCTGAGCAAATACAAAGCTACATTAGTTACTATTCTTTAAAAGTAAAATACCCGAGAACCGTGGGCTTAATGAGTATGGTTGGCTTAGGACACAAAACACAGCCCAGCAAAGGGCCGCCCCCCTTCGCCTTGCTACCCTGGGGTTCAAGCACACGATGTTCCTAACAAAGAATAGAAAACAGATGTTTTATTGGGGGTGGGGGTAGGGGTAGGGGCAGCCTTGGCAGGGAGACCATGCTGGCTTTGAGAACTGTGCAGTGACTCAGCCTCTCCCTGCAGGTAGCCTCCTGACCTGTGGGAACGACGGAGGGACTGATGCTTGTCATGGACCTAGTTCCTGGTGAATGGACTAGGCTAGAGGAACCTCTCAGGTCCTAAAGCTCCTGCCAAGTCCATGATTCGAATCTTCTGTGGTTCTAAGCTGGAAGTGAGAGTCATAAGAGGAATAAAAAGGTGGCAGAGGAAAACAGCAGAATTCCAGAAACACCATGCAGCTGGAGAGGCATGTGTTCTTTCAGCCAAAAGGTGTTGTGTAGTGTAATGAAAAGTCCGGCCCACGGTTGATGTAGGAGTCGTCCTTGTTATGATGTATGGATGGACATGGGCTGTGACCAGCCTCCAACGGCTATCAGGGGATGGGCAGGGGTGACTTGAGAGGCCTTCAGAGGCTTCAGTAGCCAGCAGTCTGCCCACAGGTCCATCAGGAGTTAATCAGTCACTCACTCCTTAAGAGTGCTATAGGAATTAAAGGGGTAGGCTCTTAAGCCAACATGTCAGGGTGCAAAGTCCATTTCGGTCACATCACGTGCTAGCCGTGTGGCCATGGGGGAGTATTAATCTTTGCAAAATGGGGATAATAATAGTATCCTCCTTTATAAAGTTATTGTGAGGATTAAATGAGATCATACATGTAAATTCTGGTCTTAGTTATATATTGCCACAAACTTAATGGCCTAAACCCTTGGTCAGCAAACTGTGGCTCATGAGCCACATATGGCTCTTTGACGCCTTGAGTGTGGCTCTTCCACAAAATACCACATGCGGGCGCTACCTCAATAAGGAATGTACCTACCTATATAGTTTAAAAATTTTGGCTCTCAAAGAAATTTCAACCGTTGTACTGTTGATACTTGGCTCTGCTGACTAATGAGTTTGCTGACCACTGGATAGTTCTGAAGATCAAACAGCAAGGTTCTGGCAGGATTGTGTTCCTGCTGGGGGCTCTAGGGGAGAATCCGTTTCCTAATTTTTTTCCAGCTTCTAGAACTTGCCTGCATTCCTTGGCTCATGGCCCCTTACTCCATCTTCAAAGCCAGCAGTAGAACATCTTCCAGGCCCTCTCTGACTGTCTCTAGTCTCACTCTAATGGAGATCTTTGTGATTATACTGGACCCACCAACATAATCTCTCCATCTCAGGACCCTTAATTTAATCACATCTGTGTACAATAAGTCACTTTTGGTATTGTTATGGGCTAAGTTATACCCCCTAAAATTCATGTGTTGAAGTCCTAATCCTCAGAACATAAGTACATTCAGAAATACAGTCTTTAAAAAGGTGATTAAGTTAAAGTTAGTAGTATGGGCCCCAATTGATATGACTGGTGTCCTAATAAGAACAGAAGATTTGGGGCCCTGGCTGGTTGGATCAGTGGTAGAGCATCAGCCCAGCGTGTGGATGTCCCAGGTTCGATTCCCAGTCAGGGCACACAGGAGAAGTGCCCATCTGCTTCTCCAGTTCTCCCCCTCTTGCTTTTCTCTCTCCCTCTCGCTTTTCTCTCTCTCTCTCTCTCTCTCTCTCTCTCTCTCTCTCTCTCTCTCCCCCCCCCCCCACTCCCCCTCCTGCAGCCATGGCTCAGTTGAAGTAAGCTGGCCCTGGGTGCTGAGGATGGCTCCATGGCCTCGACCTCGGACCAGGGAGGCCGAGAAGAGCTCGGTTGCTGAGCAACACCCACGATGGACAGAGCATTGCCCCCTAGTGGGCTTGCCAGGTGGGTCTTGGTCAGGGTAAATGTAGGAGTCTGTTGCTGCCTCCCCTCTTCTCACTAAACTGAAAAAAAAAAAAAAAGAACAGAAAATTTGGACACAGATGTACAAAGGAGGACAATGTAAAGATACAGGAAAAAGATGGCATCAGTATCTACAAGCCAAGGTGAGAGGCCTCAGAAGAAACCAATCCTGTCTTGAATTTCTTGCCTCCATATCTGGGAGAAAATCAAGTTCTGTTGTTCAGGGTTCCCAGTGTGAGGTACCTTCTTATAGCAGCCCAAACAGACTAATACGGCCACTTAAGGCAACATATTTGTAGGGATTAACATGTGGACATCTCTGGGGAACATCATTCTGCCTAATATGATACTCAATAAATGTTAGCCATTATTATCAGTAGCAGCACGCCCTTAGCATATGTTTTCTCCCTCTAGTGGTTGTCATATACATGCATCTCATTTAATCCTCACATCTCAAACTTCAATAACTAATTCTATAAAACACCATTCTGCCATTGGATTTCCTTGGGGAGGTGAGGAACACCCCTAACTGTATCTGTATTTACACAGGACCCAAGCACTCTCGGATGCTATCACAGGATCCCTGTCATCATAGCTGAGGCAGGCAGGGTAGGACGACCTTCACCATAGCACAGAGGGGAAATGGGTGACTGGCTTGCTCAGGGTCACACCAGGTTTGCACACTTGTGTAGGTGACTGAATTTGGGTCTTTGGTCCCATAGTCATGAGATCTCAGAGGGCTTGCTGCTTTCTCGGCACCTGAGTGAGCGCCGCCCATCAGAGGTAGTGGTCCCGTGAGGAAGGTCGGGACTTGGTTCTGCTTCTCCTGTGTAGGTGGAGGAGCCAAAGCTCAGCGATGGGCAGTGACCTGTGGGAGGCGATGCAAGTTTGGGGCGAAGGTGAGGTGTGTCTAGGGTCCTTCCTGCACACCAGGGAGTCCTTACCTTGACCAAAGGACCCTCACCCGAAGTCTGAGGACTTGAGGGGACAGAAAAGGAAATCTAGCTGGGATTGCAAAGGAAGCCTGGGGCATCTGTCCCAGCCCAAGCCTGGTGGACGTCTGGTGCCCCAAGCAGCCCCTGTGAGTGGCCTCCTGCTTCAAACTGCTAAAAATAAAATTGGCAGTGGAATTTCTTCTGAGGAGGAAGCAGAGACAGAGAAAACAAAATCCCAGCCCTGAGGGAACACTTGTCCTTCTGTCTGTGTCCGGGAAGGCTGGGGGTATGTGGTGTTCCAAGTCATCCTGCGTACCCAGGCCTTTTGTGACAGGGTCAGCAGAGGGTTCCACTGAGAGGTCCCCACTTAGGGATCTGCAGGCCTCCAATAATGTGAGCATTAAGAGGGTGCCAGGAATGTGAGAGCTGTCTCTGCAAAGCTACTGCACAGAACAGGGGGTCTGCGGCGGGCCAGGCACGGCCGCTCCGCTGCGCTGGGCACAGACTCCCTGAGGGCTTGCATGACTGCAGGGACTGTTTTGGCTCAGCTTTCAGCTGGTGTTGAGGGAGACAGACCCAGTGACAGGGCAGACAGACCCAGTCACTTTGTGCTCACCAGTTCCTGCCCTCCTCTGTGCCTGGGCCAGCTTCCTCCATGGCAATCTCTGCTCAGCTCAACTGCCACCTCTTCTAGGAAGCCCTGCCTGATTTTCCCCGTTGAAAACAGTCCTGCCCATTCCTGTTTTTCCATAGCACTTGGTGGATTCCAGCACTTGAGGCCCACTGTGGTATTTAAACCTGCATAAAACATTTGGTGTGATCTGCCATTTAGAGGCGGCAGAGAAGAAGCCACCAGCCTGGGAAGCAGGAGTCAGAGCCCGGCTTTGCCTCCCTATTGCAATATGACCTTGGTCCCGGCACACCTCCTCACTGAGCCTTGATGTATCAGCCAGCAGCGAAACAGGGCTATCCCTACTGCCACAGGACATCACAGGATTACTGAGGTCACAGGTGAACCATCAGGGTTAGAAGTGTATGGGTTCAGGAGTGCATGTCTAGGCACCACACTTTAAAGGACACACATGCACAGCCCTGGCCAGTTGGCTCAATGGTAGAGTGTCAGCCTGGCGTGTGGAAGTCCCGGGTTCAATTCCCAGTCAGGGCACACAGGAGAAGCGCCCATCTGCTTCTTCACCCCCCCACCCCGTCTCTCTCTTCTTCTCCCCCAGCCAAGGCTCCGATGGAGCAAACTTGGCCCGGGTGCTGAGGATGGCTCCATGGCCTCCACCTCAGGCGCTAGAATGGCTCTGGTTGCAACAGAGCAATGCCCCACATGGGCAGAACACACACACACACACACACACACACACGGACACATACACACACGCACAGAGACTAAGGGCAGACTCAAGAGGGATGTGGTCAGCATCTTCCCACGTATGCAGGACCACTTCAGAGGCCAGGTGGCTAATTTGCCTTGTGTGGCCTGAAGAGAGACAGACTTCAGCTTAGTACAAAGAGGAAGATGGTACAAGAGTCAGAGCCCCCATGCCAGAAGTGGTCACTTCATGGAGAATGAGCACCCCATCATTGGAAGGACATACAGCCACCTGGCAGGAATCCAGTACAGAATGGAAACAGATAGCCTGACTCCTGTCATTTTCTAGTCAAGAACCTGTAAGCCAGTGACAACAGGAGCTAGCTTGCTTTTGACCTTGAGTGGTCTCAGAGGGAAGAGAGTAAGAGAAACAATTCCATTCACATGGTCACAGGCAGTGAGAACTGAACATTATTTCCATCCACCGGTTGTCTCCTATTCATTGCCGTTTCTACAGGAAGGTCATTCCAGGCAAGAACAAGGTCTCTAACTAGGCCAATAGTAATCCTTTAATATCTGCTTCTTAAATTACCAAATGGGTCCGTGGCTGTGAGCACTCCTGAGAGAGATATTAATCCACTGAAGTCAGAGGATGAGGACAAACTGATAAGCACATGTCAGGGAAAGTGTCTGTGAGGCTGGTGCGCAGGCTTGGGTCAGCCGGGCTCCGGCCCAGCCCTCCCACGCACCTCCACTCCCCAGGTTTCCCCAGAAGCACAAACTTCGAAACTCCATACATGCAAAGTGTTGACTTGTAATCAGATGCTCTCCTTTGGTCAAAAGCCCCCCCAAAGTTCCCATCAGGGTCAGGAGGAGTCCCTGGTGTTTCCTCTGTGTGGCTTTGTGCGGGAGTCAAACCACTGGCTCACTGCCTGCCCAGCCTTCCACTGGGGGTGCAATGATGACCCCTTCAGGCAGGGGAAGTGGGGGTGGGAGGAAGACCCATGTTGCTCGGAGGTCTGCCTGCCCCCAAATGTAGGCAGCACCCCCTCCCACCCTGCAGCCTGTTACAGTTCCTGTAATTCCACCACTAGAGTCACTTTTAGTTTAAGGCAGTAGGTTTTAAACTGTGCCCTGCTGGGCCCCCTAGGAATCCCCAAAGTCCCTCAGAGGCTGGGGCAGCTGGAGTAACTAAGAGGATGGAGTTCCAGACTCCCCTTTAATCAAAGCACTTCCACTGTCATCTGATTTCATGTTAACAAAGATGAAACAACTTAAAGCCATTGGATGGAGATAGTAATGTATCTCTTCTCTACATTCTCTAAGAGTTATACAATGAATGTGTCTGAATTTGGTTAAGAGGTGAGGGTAAAACAAGTTAAAAACCAATAGTCTTGGGCCCTGGCTGGTTTGCTCAGTAGTAGAGAGTCGACTTGGCATGTGGAAGTCTCGGGTTTGATTCCTGGTCAGGATAGGTACACAGGACTAGTGACCATCTGCTTCTCTACCCGTTTTCTCTCTCTCTCTTCCCCTCCAGCAGCCATGGCTTGATTGGTTCGAGCATGTTGACCCCAGGCACTGAGCATGGCTCCATGGAGGCTCCACCTGAAGAGCTAAAAATAGCTTGGTTGGAAGCATCGGCCAGATGGGCAGAGCGTGGCCCCAGATGGGGTTCGCCAGGTGGATCCCAGTCGGGGCTCATGCAGGAGTCTCTCTGTCTCCCCTTCTCTCACTTAAATTAAACAAACAAACAAACAAACAAACAAACAAACAGTCCTGGAGGCTTCAAGCAGGCAGGGCCCTCAGAAAGCATCCGGCCTGTGCCTTCCCATGTGCAGGTGAATCACGGCAGCCCCTAGAGCAGGGGTCCCCAAACTTTTTACACAGGGGGCCAGTTCACTGTCCCTCAGACCATTGGAGGGCCAGACTATAAAAAAAACTATGAACAAATTCCTATGCACACTGCACATATCTTATTTTAAAGTAAAAAAACAAAAGGGGAACAAATACAATATTTAAAATAAAGAACAAGTAAATTTAAATCAACAAACTGACCAGTATTTCAATAGGAACTATGCTCCTCTTACTGACCACCAATGAAAGAGGTACCCTTCCAGAAGGGCGGCGGGGCCGGATAAATGGCCTAAGGGGGCCGCATGTGGCCCGTGGGCCGTAGTTTGGGGACCCCTGCCCTAGAGAGTTGTGGGTCTACTCATGGCTCCCATGGTTAGTGTGTTAAGATGCCCAAGCAGGGAGCCTTGGGAAGTTATTTTATGAATCTGTTTAACTTATTAGCTCTCAGCATGTTGTGGACTGTAAAGTTCTGGGGAAAAGCGTTGGATCCTTGCTATGATTCCCTTGAGGGCCTGCGGGGAAGGGGCTGCTAAGAATGGGATGGGAGAGCCCTGGCCGGTTGGCTCAGCGGTAGAGCGTCGGCCTAGCGTGCGGAGGACCCGGGTTCAAATCCCGACCAGGGCACACAGGAGAAGCGCCCATTTGCTTCTCCACCCCTCCGCCGCGCCTTCCTCTCTGTCTCTCTCTTCCCCTCCCGCAGCCAAGGCTCCATTGGAGCAAAGATGGCCCGGGTGCTGGGGATGGCTCTGTGGCCTCTGCCTCAGGCGCTAGAGTGGCTCTGGTCGCAAGATGGCGACGCCCAGGATGGGCAGAGTATCGCCCCCTGGTGGGCGTGCCGGGTGGATCCTGGTCGGGCGCATGCGGGAGTCTGTCTGACTGTCTCTCCCTGTTTCCAGCTTCAGAAAAATGCAAAAAAAAAAAAAAAAAAAGAATGGGATGGGAGAGCCCTCAACACCAGCTCTGGGTGGGGCAGGAAATCCTCCCAGCTCTCTGAATAGGGGGCCAGACAGGAGAAGGGAGGGTAGGTGTGGAGACTTGCATGTGTCAGGTTCAGTGCAGGTGGGAGGGAGAGCTGCCCTGCCAGCCACTAACTGGTCCTTTGACATCACGGGTCCTGGAAAGGCCGCGTGAGCAAACGCAGCCTCTTCATTGTACAGATGCAGAGACCGGCACCGGAGTCGTCCTGCACACACTGAGTCACACAGAACCAACCCTGAACATCAGGCCCCGACCCCTGGGCCCTGGCGTGAGGCAAGGGGGGAGCTCTGGCGGAAAGGAGCCGGCTGCCTCAGAGGGAGGACAGGGAGGATGGCTGAGCGGTGAGGCCCTGGTCACCAGGCAGCTCCACACGGAGACCCCCAGTGGGGGTCAGGCCCCCATGTCTAAGACAAGGGGTTTAGATTTGGAGCAGCAGTTCCTACATTCTGATAGCTTTAGGTTCATGGATCAATTCAAGTTCTTTTTTTTAAGTGGTATATTAACATAAAGATTGCCATCTTTTTATTTTCCCAAAGCTTTACCAAAAATGCCATCACTTACTATCACTATCATTCCATTTATATAAAGACATGTACAGGAAGAACACGATCTCGAGTAAAGGTTGATTCTATAAATGGGAAGAATTAAGTTTTATAAAAAGTGCACTATAATTTTCTTATTTTTATCATTTTTTCAGGAACTGGTGGGAATAGATCAGCTCTGGTCAGCATGTGGGAACCTCTGGGCTGGACAGAGGACCTGTGAGGGCCCTTCTGACCCAGAGAAGGGCTGGGGTTCTAAACTGTGGGTCTGAGAATGTCTCCTTAGCCCCTCACACTTCCAAAGCCATCTCCTACTCCTAGGAGCTTGGCTGAGCCTCAGAGGGGAGCTGAGAATGACCTCTTCTTGTCTGAGAGCCATCAGGGGCAGGAAGAACTGTCGACCAAGAGCTGCCACTTTTTCTGTAAAGGGCCAGAGAGGAAATATTTTGGGCCTTGAAGCCCATGTTACAACGAGTCCACTCTTGTAGGGCGAAAGCAGCCACAAACACTTCATACATGAGTAGGTGTGGCTGAGTGCCAATAAAACTTTATTCATGGACATGGAGGTCCGAATTTCAGGTAATTTTTGTGCATCACAAAATATCATTCTTCTTTTGATTTTTTCCTTAACTATGTAAAACACAGAAACCATTCTTAGCTCCTGGGCTGTATAAAAACAGGTGGCATGCTGGATTTGGCCTGCAGGCCCCTGGTCTAGACTGTTGTCCTCACCCCGAATCTGTCACCGATCAAACAGGTGGCTTTGGGCAAGTCGCTTCACCAATGCGCTGTCAGGCCCCTCACTGTTTACAAACCAAATTCAGTCTAGACTCGAGACAAAGAGGGAGGTGCCTGCCAGGGTCTGTGCGAACAGCTGTCTGTTTGGCCTCAACCTTGACAAGTGGAGAAAAATGGACTAATACCCTTTCCTGGCTGTGCCAACATACCTTCTCCTGAGACATGAGGCTTCCTGGGCTTACAGACTGGGGGTCATCTCCTCTGCATTTGAGACACGTCCGAACCTCACCGCTCCTAGAGACACATGAGCAAATCGGGCTGAGTGAGGCATTTATAGATCCCTGGTACCAACCTCTGTCCCAATAGCTCCAAAAGTCTAGGCCTTGCCCAGCGTGGTGCTTGATACATCGGTGAGCATGCAGGTCCACAGTCCCGGACCCATCACTCCCGAGCCTCAAAGGCAACGGGCATCCAATGTCTCCCTGAAGTTTGCAGGCAGCTTCTCTGGCAGCCAAACCTGACCCCAAGTGACTGGAGGCGACTATGGCCCTCATCCCATTTAGTGTGAACAGTTATGTTTCACTAGAGAAATATTAATAGGCTTGGTGATGACTGCTGCCTGAATCCCCACTGGAAGAATTACGTAGTAATGTAATAACTTGCTTTAATGCAATCTGAAAAAATTCTGAATTCCAAAATACATCTGAGCCAGAGGTTCAGATAAAGGTGTGTAGATGTGTGGCTATATTTGTTTCTCTCAGCTTCCTCTATCTGGTTTTGGTCTGTTTTAGGGATTATACCGTGTTCTCCCATGTATAAGACACACCATTTTTCGAAAAATTTGGGGTCTAAAAATTGGGTGCGTCTTATACAGTGCTTGTAGAAGTGTGGCATTTCAAATGCCATAGATGAAACTGCGGACGAGGCAATATATGAAAACAGTGATTTGTCATCAGACACAGATGAGGACAAGCTAATGGATGGGAGTTTTGACTGTGATGAGGAGTTGTATGAATTTCATGATGAATAAAACTTGAGTTCAATAACTTTATGTAATACATTTTTTCCCCCAAATTTTGGGCCCCAAAATTAAAGTGTGTCTTATACATGGGGGAATATGGTAGATGACTGTGGCCAATTAGAACAAGAAGGGGCCTCGGAGAACATCTAGCCTGAGGTTCTTCACCAGGAGTGAGTGTCAGACTCCGACCGGGTGTCACATGAGCTGATGGACTTTTACAAAGCTCCCAAATGATTCGGACCCACAGTGAGAGCCACTAGTCAGGCCCCAAACATGAGGCCTCGGAGGACAGGTAGATTAGGCCAACAGAAAACAGAGTCAAGATCAGAGCTGGGCAGAGCTCCTCACACCTCAAGCCCAGGTCGCGGCAACAGCCAGTCAGCTCCTTCCCCACCTCTGCCACGTTCTGGAAGAATGGGGAGAGAAGCCCGGCACCAAAGCCTGAGATGAACCCAGGACACCCAGCTGGACGGTAAAACCAGTCACGCTTTGACCACCCCACTCCCACAGCCTGGCCTTTCTGTGGCCACAACTTCTCCCCACCCCTGCGTCAAAGCATTTGAACTTTTCAAACTGGCCTGATTCAGTTTTCCCACCTTCATAAGCTGTAAAGCCCCAAGTAAAGGTCGTACTGGGGGCGTACAGCAGTTAAAGAGCACATTTCCAGAAAACCGATCTGGGACAGACTGACGTAATCTCACCATGAGGCCTCACTGTCCTCATCTGTAAAAGGGCATAATAATAGTATTTGCCTTTCCAAGGCTCGTCTGAAGACCCAAGGAAAGAGGCATAAAGTAGGCTCAGACTAACTGCTTAAAGTGGGATGCTAATGATCGCACTGATGTCACACCTTATATATATGTAAAACACATATTTACATAAATATATTGACATATATACATATTCAACAATATACACATATCTAAATATATCTATAAATACATACATATAGAAATACAGATATCTTTGTTCCCTTTAAAAGTGTTCTCAGCAAACAGTACAAGGTGATGGGAGAAACTGTTGAGGGAGATCTATTTGTATAGCAGTTCAGCATTTACTATGAAAGTTTATCTTCATTATTACAAAAGCTTTTTGGAATATTACCGATTGTGCCTCTTAGTCCTGGAGGTAGAAAATACCTTTACAGGCATTTTACAGACAAGGAAGCCAAGGCTTTGAGGTGAAGCAATTTGCACCCAGCATCACAGTAAGTAAGGAGCCCCGCTGGGCCTAAGGCTCTCTCCCACCCTGGACAGCCTTCTGCGGTGGCAGCTGACATCTGTCTGTGGTTACTTCTTCCACCAATAGTCAGATGGGGCAGCTTCAGGGGCTGCAAGGAATGGGTGTGGAAACAGGCCTAGGGAGGTGAAGTTACCTGCCCAAAGCCACTGGTTCCTCTCACCCGTGTTTCCCATCAAGGGTCCCTCCCTGGCTCCTTCTTCCCACCCACTTTGCTCCTCTGACCCCTCACCTCAAGTTCTCAGAGAGACAGGCGGTGCAGACGAGGGCCCTGGGCTCTGATGGGTCCTGGCAGACGGTGGGGGGGCAGCCAAAGGGAAACTCGTTCTCATCAGGGGCTGGGCGGGGGCTGCTGGCTGACCCAGAGGCCATCCCACGGTCCCGGGCTGGCCAGGGGTCCTGACTAAGCTCCTCTGGGGAGGGGACCAGCCCAGTGGAGTCTGTGTTGAGAGAAGAGGTGAGTTCTGGTGTGGGCCACCCTCTCTGGTGAGCAGGAGTCTGAAGACTTTATCTTCTCGCTGACTTGTGGGGTTCAACGTCACAGCTGAGTCACAGCAGGGATGGGGCAGGAATTACCCTTTGTGGTAAAAAAAAATCCCCTGGATGCTGACTGAAGGCTCTAGGAGTGTCCAGTCACTCTTTAGAATGACAGAGAGCAACAGAATGAGTCAGAGAGAAAAAACAACCATGTCACAGACTTGCAGGAACCACAGAGATACCCTGTTGGAGAACCTCAGGCTGCCGCCGGCTTCCTCCAACCTCTTCCCCAGGGGACAGCAGCAGAGAGAGCCACAGCCATTGACCCGTCTGTATTCCCTGGGACCTCTGAGCAGCCTGGAATTCTCGGTGTGGATGCTCACTGCCCTGCTGGAAATCCTTAGGGTCCCGGTGGCAGGTCCAAAAATGTAAGTTCCAGGCACTTGAGCTCTGCCCTGTCCAGTGTCTCGGGAACAAGTTACTTCCTCCCAGTGAGTCTCGATTACCCCATCTGTAAAAAAAGGAGTTGCAAAAGGTAGTCTCCAAGGGTCCTCTGGATTCTAAGATTCTGGGACCTTAGGTCCAAGGCAAGCAGAAGTACCAGAAGGCCTCTGATGACCCTGACTGTGGCACTCCTCATCAGTCACGATTACAACACAGGGCCCTCTCCTCTTCTCAGGCCCAAGGCCTCGGAACCATACACAGCTCAGGGTGCTCCTCAGGGCCCCACTCAGGAAGTCATAGGTGGCCACATACCCGGGTTAGGCACCACCACTTCCCGGCCCTGAGGAGAACAAAGTTCTAAATAAAGACAAGGCCACAGGGAGTTGGTCTCAGCGGCCAAGCGGGACACGCATCTACTGTGGGCAGGGCAACATTTTCTTTCTTATTACCTAAAGCAGCCTGCTGGGAATTCTCCAACCACATATAGGCACAGAGAAGCAAGATGCCTGGGCCAAGGTCACACAGCTCCTGGTGGTAGAGCAAGATTTGCATCAGGTCTGTGGGACTCCAAGCTTTGTGTTTCTTCACACATACCAGAGAGATGAAAGCAATGTCCAGTGGGGAGCCGACAGAGCCAAGGTGGAGGCCGGAGCATCCAGCCTCTGTTTTCACCTCTCAAATGGAAAAGATGAGTCCTTCACATCTTTCTATCCTGCTGGGCTGCTAGTAGGGGTTTTGCAAACTATTACAGTGGTTTCAAATCATGGGTTTTGAGGTCTGACAAATCTGAACTTAGATCTTAAGACCACCATTTACTAGCTGTGTGTCCTCGGACAAGGTCTGTAACTTCTGAACCTCACTTTCTGAATCTGTAAAATGGGGATGATAATAATACCTACCTCACCTGGCTGTTGTGACTAAATGAGATCATAGGTGAAAGTGTGGCATGATGTATGGTCCAACTGGGGTGCTCAGAAGGCTTTGACATTGTATTCCAATGATGGCCACAGACCTCCCAGCTCAAGACCAGGGGGAAGGATTAAAATGGTAAATGATGCTTATATATGGTGTTTTCACACTTACCAACTTTATTTGAGCCTCACAAGTGGGCAAGGAAGGTCAGTTGTTGCCCTCTGACCAAAGATAAATTCAACTGCCCACCTTCCCTGGAGAAAAACTGGGGCTACCAGGAGCTGCTGGGAAAGAGGGAATGGTACCCTCGCACTGCAGTGTAAATCAGGACCTCCACCCCCCACCACACACACATACCCCGGGACAGCCCTGGCCTAGCCCTCAGCAACTGACCTTGAGGCCTACTACAGACAAGACTTTCAGAAAGGCCTTCCCTTAACTGCTACCCCAAACCTGCAAACTTCCCCGCACCCCCACCTGTTTCCTCCTTCCCTTGGCCTGACAGAGACAGACACCCAAGAGTACTCTTCCCATCCAAGTTCTGGGTCCCTTTCTGCTAAGTTCCTTTTCTCTCCCCTTTGTCTTCAATGCCTCCCTCTCTACCAGCTCCTTCCTGGCAACATTATAATATGCCCTAGCTGCTCTAATAATAGTAGTGAAAAATAGTTAAGTGCTACTTTTCAGTGCTGTGTTAAATATTTTAACAGGCACCATCTCATCTAATCTTCACACGAAGCCTATGAGGTAGCTATTGTCATCTATCTCCATTTTACAGATGAAGACACAGAGGTTCCTGACTTGCCCAAGGTCTCAAACTCGGGGCCCGGGGGCCGTATGCGGCCCGCCCACCAATTTTGTGCGGCCTGCAGACTGGCCCGCAGACTAATCCACGAAGTTTGATTAGTCTGCGGGCCGCACAAAATTGGTGGGCGGGCCGCGAGTTTGAGACCCCTGGGTAGGGGCTCCAGCCCCCTGAGCCTGTGCTCTAGTCACACACGTGCTTTAAAACGCCCTTCACTCTCATCCCAATTTTCTCTCCCGCATCTACACTCTGTCCTCACTTTAACAGAACTTCTAGAAAAGACTGCCCACACAGGTGCTCCACTGCCTCACTCGCATTGTCACGGAACCATCTCCCCAAGGTTCACAGTGTTTAAGTCGCCAAACGCCCCGGGTCCGCCCTAGTTTTCATCCAACCAGCCTTCTGCCAGCACCTGACACGACTCTGGGCCCCTCCTTTAGAATTCTCTTTCCCTCTGAACTTCCAAAGCTCATCGTCAAGGTTCCACCCGCCGGATCCTCACACACTAAGCCTCCCTGCGCCGCGTACCCCCATATTCCCAGCTCTACTTGTCTTTCGGGGCCCACCTGGATGAGACCCCACTTCCCCTTGGAGTCTGCGTAGCCCCCCCCCCCCCAGAACGGGGCTGCGCGCTCTTCTTTGCGATCCCATCGCGTCCTGCAAACCCGGGATGCCTGTGTGTCCCCAGCTCAGCTCGTCCCCCGCAGCCCCCACTCCCCAGGCAGGTGACTGTCGTCTCGCCACCGCCATCTCTCCAGCTGAGCTCACAGCAGAGCAGCGCCCGCGACTATTCAAGGAGGAGCGAACCCTAGGGGTGCCCGACGCCCGCGGGAAGGGCTGGACCAGGGAATCCGGTGGGCTCTGTAGCCGCGGCTCCAGGTCCGGCGCAGCGAGCGGGGAGGCCTGCACTGGGGAGCCCCGCCCGAGCGAGCGGGACCTGGGGCATCCCGAGCGCCGAGCTCGGGGCCAGGGGCGGGGGCCGGTCACCGTCCGCAGTCCCTGGGCGGGGGTGGGGTGAGGGCGGGGTGCAGTGCAACCAACCTCGAGGCCGCCGCCGCAGCCACCGCCTCCCCGCGGTCCCGCGCAAGCTTCCGGTGGGGCCTGGAAGACGTGGCCGCGCGGCGGAAGCCGGGGAGGGTCGGGGAGGGTCGGGGAGGGCCGGGGCGGGTCTGCGCAGCCCGAGCTGGCTCACGAGGCCGCCTCGGGGGCGGGGCGCGCGCTCCCCCAGATGGGGAAACTGAGGCCCGGGGCGGGGTCTGCGGCGTAGCCCGCTCTGTTCACCTGCCCGGGGCTTCCATTCCCTTCCTCCTTGTGCCAGGTTCCTGGCACACACGGAGGACTCAGTAAAGTCTTCGCAGAATAAACGAATCTAGACAGATCTAAGACTTCAGCCCTCCCACCCCCAGTCTCCTGCCTGCCTGACACCCCGCGTAGAGATGGGGTGTGCAGGAGCGGAACCCGAGCCTTGCTCTCTTGGATTTTTGCAAAGAGCCCAACAGAGTGCCAGGCTAGTCCAACCTTATTGGGTTGGGCGCAGTCCTCAAAGAGAAGTTCGTTACAAATAGTTCCAAGGCTGGGTGCTTTCACAAAACTGTTTTAAGGGACCATTTCTGTTTTCAGCTAAACACACAAACAGTCACTTTCCCCCTATTAATTTGTGTGTATCAAGCAAAATAGTTATGGAACTTTGTGTTGGGACAGAATTTTTGTTTACCAACAACCTTTATTTTTGCGAATTTGACCACGGCCCCTTCCTTCGCCATCCGGACCTCTAAATGCCTGTGCAGGTCTGTAGGCTGAGAGAGGAGTGAGGTTACCTACTTTGTTGAGTTTTTTAGTTACTCAGACGCACCCATTAAATTCTCTTGGTGTATTATGGTCCCATTTTTTTGTTTTGACCGGCAACTGGAGTTGGGAATTTTGCTTTAGTTCTTTGGCTGTTTTGTTTGTTTGTTTTTTAACCTGGGATGTATTTAAGCCTCCCACCTGGCGCAGAGCTTCTCCCAGATCCTGTCCCGGAAGCTGACGCTGCACTACAGAGTCTCTCCAGTGAAAGATCCCTGTTCTGGACAAGTCGAGGGTCTCAGGGGCCTCCAAGACAGGTCATTTGTGGGAGGTTGACCAGAGGCGGTCTCTTTAGGGCCTTTCAATTCTAAGAGGGGGAAAAAAAGGATTCGGAGTTTTGAGTCTTTGATTTAAAAATTCACTGATTCCCAGGCCACTCCATGAAGGATCTGGGACCTATAAAAGCCAGCCTCTGGTCCCATTTCTCTCCCACCCACCCCTTCCTCTCCACCCCAAGCCGGTGTAAGTGAACAGACAACCTGACCTCACTCTCTTCATGCGCCACATCCTGTTTTCAGATGAATGAGCTCATTTGGTGGAAATTTACCAAGGGAAATAGTTTAATTTTGGAAAGTACCAAAAACTTATCTGTAGTCACTCAACTTATTTTGGGGGGCTCTTAAAATAGAGGGGGCATCACCGGAGGACCTCTGAGTGCTCAGGGAGCGGCAAGGCTACAGAAATTGAAAGTCAAACCTCACGGGTTGAACCTCAGACTCAGAAAGGAAATGAAACCCTTTGGAGACCACTCATCTCTACAGAGAAGAAAAAAAAATTTTTTTTTTCTAAAAATGAATTTAAAAAGAAAAGTAGTCCATCTGGGTAAGACCTAACACCTAGTGGTCTGAGCCTGGAGCCCTGATTGAGGAACAAGAAAGCAAACCCAGGGCGGTAGGGGTTCAGCAGTCCCTTTCCCATCCGTATCTGATCTGCCTTCGGAGGGGACCCAAAGGCTTCCATTCTCCGGTTTTACCCCAATCCTTTCGCCATTAAGCTCTTGACATCGAAGTTGTCTGCTAGCCTTGTGGCCTTTTGAGCTCCTGGATCCCGCAGGGAGCTACGGACTGAACTGCCCGGAGGACTTGGATATTCAAGTTTTGTGTCATTCTTCACTGAAGATGACCGAGCACCTGTGACTAGCTCCCTCAGTGTCTGACCACCTCCTGGCCTGCCTTATTTCCTAGAAGAGAGATTTTTAACCCCTTTTTAGATGCAGTATAGAAAAATGGTGAGAACTGACTGAGATGCAAGGAATTGTGTCATATTTCTCTCTCTCTGCCCACACCTGAAATCGGTAGTGATATTTGGAGGCTATAGTTATATATTGAAATGAGCACTGGAGTGGGAGTCAGGAGATGTGTGTTCTGTTTTTCCCACTTGCCACTAAACCAATTGTTTGGTGGGTGGGGGTAGGGTTGGAAGATAAATAAATGAAGGCTTAAGTGATAATTCAAAAAATTATAGTCCATAGATTTTTTTAAAAGCAGAAAATGATTGTAAAGATCATAGACTGTTAGGTTTTTCAAATTTTGAATTGGCTGTAGGCCTGTCTCTTTGAATACATACTCTCTTGGCGCCCAAATGTATGAACCAGCTAGAGGTAGAGATGCTTTGTTAAGCTGAGCAGGTGGCCAGGAGTCTGTGTACTGGACTTCTCCCCATCCTGACCTCTGGGCTCCAGGGACACAGTTTGAAAACCACGAGCCTCTAAAATTATTTTAAAAAGAAAATCATGAACCTAATACGATGTGAAAACTGAGATTCTCTCCTGGGCTGTCTCGCCTCTGTCGTACCAGTCTGCTCAGGCTTTTCTCTGACAGCTGCCTTTCCATGGGTTACAGTTCAGAATGCTGGCAGCCAAGGGCACTGGAGGGGGGAGGGATTACGTTGGCCTGGGGAAGGCAGGACCAGATTAGAGCCTACATCTGGAAGGTTGGGTCTGTGGTTATGCTAAAAATACTGACAGTGGCAATAATAGTGACTACCCTTTACTTAACATCAGAGTCTGCTCTGAGCATATCACATGAATTGCTCCATTTACTAAAGTCACCAAGGAGAGTTGAGGAAACTATTTGATGCTGTCCAGATGAGAAAACTCAGGCTTCCAGAGTTCAGTAGCTTTGTCATGACGAAGCAGCCAGTAACCGGCGGAACTGGGCGTGAGAAGGGCAGTCAGTCACTCCAGGCTTTGTGTGTTTTTTTCCACTTGTTTAGACCCAGCTGAGATCTCACCTGGCTCCTTACTGGCAAGCTGTGTGTGGTTTCCCCGCTCTGGGCCTCAGTTTCCTCATTTGTCAGGTGACAAGAATGAAACAGAATCTTCTCCAGATCTCTTGCACACAGTCCAGGCCTGAGGTACAGGTAGGCGAAAGGGCCACCCAACTCCTATCCCAGTCAAAATGCCAGCTCACTCTCCAGCCTCTTAATTCCGGACATTTCTTTTACAAGAGACAGATGCGCCTGACCTGTGGTGGCGCAGTGGATAAAGCGTCGACCTGGAAATGCTGAGGTCGCCGGTTCAAAACCCTGGGCTTGCCTGGTCAAGGCACATATGGGAGTTGATGCTTCCAGCTCCTCCTCACCTTCTCTCTCTGTCTCTCTCTCCTCTTTCTCTCCCTCTCTGTCTCTCTCTCTCTCTCCCTTTCTCTCTCCTCTCTAAAATGAATTAAAAAAAAAAAAAAGAGACAGATGTATATCTTCTTCAGGGGGAGGAGAGAAGCCCAGTCATTGGGACCCACAGGAGGAGAGTTCCCTGAGGGCAGGTTGGGAGAGGAGCAGATTGATAGCCCAATCTAGGGAGGGGTGGGCTCCGTGGAGGGGTGAAAGGGATGGATGTCAGTTGCTGCAGACATTTTCATGGACTGTTGTGAAGGCTTATAGTGTGTTTGGTCATGAGCAAGGCCCCAGGTTCTGGCTGTAAATGAGCCACAGAGGGTGCTTAGTTTTATCACTGCCACATCCCCGATATGAATGAACCAAGTGAGTGGCTCCAGTCAGCTAATGAAAACCATGCTCCTTTTTGTCAACAATCCTTAAAATGTGGAGCCTTGTATGGCTATTACTCCCTCTACTTACAAAAACCAAACGATCCCAATTTTCCCTGTATTCCCTCTTTTCGTTGCCAACGTCATGCTTTGTCCCCGTCACATCCATGGCTTATGTTTAGTAAAAACAATTAGTGAACAGCTTTTCTGTTAGCATCATCTTAATCTCCTCTGATAACTTCCGATTCTGGAAGAAGGAAATTTAAGTAAACAGATGATTACAGGTTATCAGTCATCTAGTAGGTTAGAGGACCAAATGGTACTGGGTTCTTCAACCCAAATTCAACACTTCCCTGTGTTGACTTATACACAGCTAATATTGACAACAAAACACAGAAATACACCAAATGATCTTATAAAGACCATTACCTATTTTTGGAGTTTCTGCTTTGGTGATGATTAAAAATGCCCCTAGTTTCCTCTGTTAATCTCCATCTTGGTTTTTTTTGTTTTTTGTTTTTTTTTGTGAATTTTTTTTTTTTTTCCATTTTTCTGAAGCTGGAAACAGGGAGAGACAGTCAGACAGACTCCCGCATGCGCCCGACCGGGATCCACCCGGCACGCCCACCAGGGGCGATGCTCTGCCCACCAGGGGGCGATGCTCTGCCCATCCTGGGCGTCGCCATGTTGCGACCAGAGCCACTCTAGCACCTGAGGCAGAGGCCACAGAGCCATCCCCAGCGCCCGGGCCATCTTTGCTCCAATGGAGCCTTGGCTGCGGGAGGGGAAGAGAGAGACAGAGAGGAAGGAGAGGGGGAGGGGTGGAGAAGCAGATGGGCACTTCTCCTGTGTGCCCTGGCCGGGAATCGTCCATCTTTGTTTTTATTACACTTATTATAACTGGCAATTTCCATAATGTGCCTGTTTGCAAGTCTTTTTTTCTTTTGCTCCACTAGAATATGTGAATGATATGACTAGAGAAATTAAATGAGGCCCTGGCCAGTTGGCTCAGTGGTAGAGCGTCGGCCTGGCGTGCAGGAGTCCCAGGTTTGATTCCCGGCCAGGGCACACAGGAGAAGCACCCATCTGCTTCTCCACCCCTCCCCCTCTCCTTCCTCTCTGTCTCTCTCTTCCCCTCCCGCAGCCAAGGCTCCATTGGAGCAAAGTTGGCCTGGGCGCTGAGGATGACTCCATGGCCTCTGCCTTAGGTGCTAGAATGGCTCTGGTTGCAACAGAGTGACGCCCCAGATGGGCAGAGCATCGCCCCCTGGTGGGCGTGCCAGGTGGATCCCGGTCAGGCACATGCAAGAGTCTGTCTGACTGCCTCCCTGTTTCCAACTTCAGAAAAATACAAAAAAAAAACCCAAACAGAAATGAAATGAATTAAAGCTGTTAAAGTAAAGCTGTGTCTTAATTCTTCATTATTGTTTTTCCAGGTATAGCTCAGTGCTAGGCACATAGAAGGCATTCAGTAAACGTTTGTTTAAGACATTTTCCATAAGCATTTTTACTTAAGTTAACAATAGTTAATGATTTCACCAGCATCAGAAAACATTCATTAGGTATCTCTGGCCTGGCCTTTTTCAGCGTGTTATTAAGTTAGAAATAACATTCTCATAAAAAGATGAAAAAGGCCTGACTTGCAGTGGCGCAGTGGATAAACTGTCGACCTGGAATGCTGAGGTTGCCTGTTCAAAACCCCAGGCTTGCCTGGTCAAGGCACATGTGAGAAACAATTACTATGAGTTGATGCTTCCCGCTCCCTCCCCCATCTCTCTTTCCTCTCCCTAAAATAAAAAAATAAAATAAAAAAAAGTGAAAAGGTACCTGGGTTGTTTGTAGAAGGGAGTTTCCATGCCTGGTGATTTTCCCTATTCTAACAGATTTCCAGATTTTACAGAAAGAAACAGAGCACCTCTGAAGGTCTTTGAATTGTAGGCTCCAGAACTGTCCTTAGGGTTTTTCTAATTATTTATGGATGGGACTGGCCACTTTGAAAGTGCAATGGGGATTTTAACATACGATGGAGGTGCCGGTGATACTCATGAGGATGGTGACATGAATTACAGTGTGTCCATAAAGTCGTGGTGCACTTAGGACCGGTCACAGGAAAGCAAAAAAAGATGATAGAAATGTGAAATCTGCACCAAAGAAAAGGAAAACTCTCCCAGTTTCATACCTATTCAGTGCAGTTCGATGTGGGCTCATGCACAGATTTTTTAGGGCTCCTTAGGTAGCTAGCCCATATAGCCTCTACAGACTCATCACTGACTGATGGCCTACCAGAACGGGGTTTCTCCACCAAACTGCCGGTTTCCTTCAACTGCATAAGCACCGAGTAATTTTACTGGATAACCCACCGAGTAATTTTATTCCTATGTGGTGGCGCTTCGTAATAAAGATGCTGATATTCACGTTGCACTTTGATCACAGATTCGAGTTTAGCGAGCCACAGAACACACTGAACTTTCCTCTGTACTGTCCACATCTCAACTGGCATGGCTGTGGGCTGCTCCGCTGTATACACGGTGTTATGTCATCATCTGCGCATGCGCTCATGCTGCCACATCATCCTACAGAAACTGGGAGGGTTTTCCTTTTATTTGGTGCAGATTTCACATTTCCATTGTCTTTTGTTGCTTTCCTGTGACCGGTCAAAAGTGCACCATGACTTTACGGACACACTGTATTTCACTAAAAGAAGAAATAGCTGCCAGGCAAATTGCTTGGCAGACAGATCTTTTGATAAGAAAAAATCCTAAGATACCAATAATGAGGAAGGCAAATATCTTTGCGTTCATATTAGTCAACCTACTGTTCTCTTTGCCATCTCTGGCCACCCAAGTGCCCTGTGCTAAGAGATTGATTTAGCCATGTGTCAGATTCCTACTTTCATGGAGTCTGGCCATAATGACTTTCCCAAAGGTGGATACCTTGGGTCTCTGAGGTCCTGTGGTGGACTATGGAGTTATTGTTCTTCCCTCACACTTACCTTTGTGAGGTTGGGTTTCCTGGGCTCTGGGCTGGTGCAGAATGAGAAGAACTCAATCTTCTAGCCCAACAGCAGTAACTCTCTGGCTGAGGAGGGATGCAGCCTAGCGGTCCTCATCTCATTCCATCCCGAGGACTCAGCCTGAAAGAGAAAAGTCAGGCAGTGCGGAGAGCTCTTACTGGGGAGTCAGGACATCTGCCTCTGCTATTGACTGCTGGACTGGGGAGAAAGTCCCTCCCATTGTGGTGTGGCACTTTCCCCATCTGCAAAGTGGGAGAGTGACCTCAGAGGGACCCTTCAGGGAACACGGTCACCATTCACACCCGGGTGCTGTGGAAGCAGTCCAACTCTCCCAGCTGCTGAGGAACTGTTCTCCTCACCTGGACCAGGAATCTTGATAGCAGATGCTGGAAGCTTCTACTAGATGCCTGGTCTTTTGGGACTCTAGACATTTATTTTTTCTCAAGAAAAAGCAATGTGAAAAACCTCCTCGGGTGTTTTTTTTTTTTTTTTTTTTTTCAGAGCTCAAGCCAGATGAATTCCCAGCACAAGCCAAGACTTGGAAGCAAGAATGTGGGGTGGGGAGTAAGAGGCTGAGAACCAAGCGACAGCCTGCGCTCCCTCCAAGAATGACCACGCTGGGGGCGGGAAGGGCTGGGAGGGTAGGGTTGCTATTTGCTAGTTCCGTTTGACCTCCTCTTACAAAAGGGGAATTGGGGCCAGAGAGGGGTAGGAGCTTGCACAGTAAGTCAGAAACCCAGAGGCCTCTTCCTCTAAGTTCTGGTGTCCTTGTGTCCCAAAATGTCTCAGTAATACTCTGTCCTTTCTTGTTCCTGCAGTCACTTTTCCTAGGATGCCTCTGCACAAGAGGGCATGTTTGTGTTTGAGGCACCCTGTGCCGAGCCTACATCTTGTACACTGGAGGTGGAGGCTCAGTGGGGGGGGGGGCAGAGTAAATACCTATTAGGAGGGACTTATTTGCCATATTAAGAGGACCCAGAAAAAGATCATTCCTACCTTTAGCATCTGTGGGTTCCCAAAATGCATTTAAAAAAACCATTTTTTATCTTCTACCATGAGTCAATTTGTCCACTTTTAAAAGAACCATAGTATACACAGCTAGCAACACTTCCTGGGGAGATCACTGCCTTAATCATTTTGGAGCTATAAACGAGGAAGTTTAAAATGTAAATTCTGATGGACAAAAAAAGCCGTTCTGTCTAGCTGCCATTCTTGGTTACCATCTTCTGTCGCCAGTGTCCAGCCGCAGGGCCAGAGAGCCTGGGGCAGAGCCCACAGCTCCCCCTGGCCCCCCGATTGCTGAAACTGGAGCTGCGCGGGGAGGCCGGGGACCTGGCACCAGCTCCCGCCTGGTCCTGCTTCTCCCTTCACAGAGAACATGTCTGCACATGAGCCCTCCCGAGCCACCTTGGAAGTCCTCCAAGGACAGGCCTGGAGGCTGGCCAGGAGAGAGGGTGCTCCTGGGAAGGACGCATCGAGGGGAAGCAGAGACCGTGGCATGCAGGCACACACATGCAACTGCTTGCAGGACATCCAGATCCTCCAAGGTTTCAGGAGAAACTGGAAATCTGGAGTCTTTATGTGAAATGTCTTAATTTTTAGAACACTCTGCAAGCTAAAAGAAAAAAAAGGAACCTCCCCAAACCCTCACACCAAACATCCTCACACACTGTGTCTGCAGGTCAGTATGTGTGACCTCTCATAGTGCCTGCCTTGTCATACTCACGACCTAAGCACATGAGCTAATGCCCCTTATGCAGCTCATCTGCACTTCGCACATTGTCTGTGTTTATCCAGGTGCAGACCCATTCACTGAACATTTACACACAGGTTATCTCCTAGGATGCCATGGCGGCATTTTCATTTTCCAGCTTGGGAGACTGAACGCTGGGAGTTCTCCAGGGTGACAGAGCTAGTGGCTGGACTCGCATGCCAGGCCGGCCGGCCACAAAGCCAGTGTTCTGAAGCGCCGCCCAAATGGCCTCCCAGACGTGGCACTCTGAACTGAATTGCCTGCTCATTTGCTTCCCTCACTAACTCAGTGCTATGAGTTCAGAGACTTGTGTTTGCTGTTGCACCCCTAGCCCCTAGCACTGTGCCCAGTGGAGCATAGAAGGTGCTCAATAAATATTTGTGGGGTTGCGCATAGGCACACATAAACCCTCACAGGGGCACGTAAACTTCACTATGCCCAAGGACACCTGGACACTCACGTTCCCACAGGCACACCCCTGTCCCGTCCCCACCACCACCTCCTAAGGCATCAGACCCAGCTGGGCCTCTCCAAATCCTGGGGCCAGCCTTGCCCAAAGCCTTCACAAATTGTTTCCTGGAAATCTCAAGACGGCTGTGGTGTTCTTTTTCCCTAACTCAGGAGACAGCTCAGCAGTTTTGTTTTTCAAAGTCTGGGACTCATAAACCTGGATCCTTTCTTAATTTTTTCCACTAGAATTTTCCTTGGCCTGATGCCTTATCCCTGGGGCCTTGGCCTGGAGGTGGTACTCAGAGCGCCCTCTGCTGGGCACCATCTTCTCAACGTAGTGGGCAGTTGCAGGGGAGGGAAGGTGGGAACCCCTTTCAGACTCAACTGCTTTACAGATGGGGAAACTGAGTCAGATGGTGGTTGGAGGGCAGAGGTTGGGGGATGTAGGCTCATGCCAAGTGTGTGCCAGGTTTTGTGATTTTTTTTTATTTGAAAAAAAATAAAAATAATAAAAGAAGAAATAGCTTCTAGAGTTCAGGCACGGCAGAGAAAGGCCTTCTGCCCTCCCCAGGGCCTCTGTGTGTGGCAGATGGCAGAGGCTTCGGAACTTTATCATATAATCCCCACCACATGTAATAGGCAAGGAAGCTGGGACGCGGAGAGATGTTGGGAGAAGGAGCAGAAGGAATTTTATTGAGCACCTGCTATGTGCTAGCTAGGCTAACAAATTTTCTCACATTTAATCTTCACAGCAACTTTGTGTGTACCATATTTATGTAACGATTTCTCCCTTTTAAGGCGATCACTTTTTTTTTACAGAGAGAGGGATAGACAGGGACAGACAGACAGGAAAGGAGAGACGAGAAGTATCAATCGTTAGTTTTTCGTTGCACAGTTACACCTTAGTTGTTCATTGATTGCTTTCTCATACGTGCCTTGACTGCGGCCTTCAGCAGACCGAGGAACCCCTTGCTGGAGCCAGCGACCTTGGGTTCAAGCTGGTGGGCTTTTCCTCAAACCAGAGGAGCCCGCACTCAAGCTGGCGACCTCGGGGTCTTGAACCCGGGTCTTCTGCATCCCAGTCCGAAGCTCCATCCACTGCGCCACCTCCTGGTCAGGCACTTTTATGTCATTTTTTAATGTATCACATAAAGTACTTCAATAAAGTACAGCGCATTACTTTACAATATAACATAATTCTAGACTCATATATCTAATTGCTACTTGATCTCGCCTCATGGATGTCTAAAGATTCCTCAAACATAACGAGGCCCCCACAGAAATCCTTATTCTCTTCTCTATTAGATGCCTGAGGCTGTCATAGCAAAGGACCACAAACTGGGTGGCTTCAAACAAAAGAAATTATTCTCTGACAGATCTAGAGATTGCAGTCTGAAATGCAGGTTTCTTCTGAGGGCCCTGAGGGGAGTCTTTTCCATCCCTCTCTTGTAGCTTCTGCTGAGGGGTCACAAGCCCTTGGCACCCCCTGACTTGTAAGCACACCACTCCAGTCTCTGCCCACCTTCACATGGCTGGCTTCCCTTGAGTGTCTGTGTCTTCACATGGAGTTCACCTTTCTGTGTGCCTCTGTCTCCGTGTCCAAATTTCCCTCATAAATTTTTATATTGATACCAGTCACATTGAAGTAAAGACCCACCCTACCTACTCCAGTATGACCTCATCTTACATTGACTAATTACACCTGCAAAAACCTATTTCCAAATAAGGTCACATTCTGGGGTGCTAGGGGTTAGGATTTCAACATATCTTTTGAGGGGACACTGTTCATCCCATAACATCTTCCCCAGATTTTCACCTTCTCCTGTCTTCCCCAACTGTATGAATGGTACCCGTGGTAGCTCCAGCCGAGAATCCATGAGCAACACTTGATCCCTCTGCCTTCATCACTTCCATACTGATACCTTCAGCAAACCCTTCGGTCCTGCCTGCAAAAACACCCTGAGTCCATTCATTTCTCTTCACCTGCTTTTTTACCACCCTAGTTTTCAAGATACCATCACTTTTCACCAGGACAGCTGCAACCATTCCTAACTGGTCTCCCTGCCCCTTTCTCATTTACGGTCCGTCCTCACACCTTTGCTTGGTACTCGCTACTGAATAAAATTCAAGCATCTCACCCGTGCTTGCAAAATCCTATTGATCTGGTGTCTCCCGTGCATCTGACCTCATTTCCCATTACTTGCTTTGCCTGATGCAGCCTCATCAGCCTTCTCGCAGCTCCCTGGACCAGGGGCTTCCCTTTCTGGAATGCAGTCTATGGGCTTTCGTAAGGACGCCCTTTCTTGTCATGAGACTCTCAGTTTAACTGTCATGTTATTTAGTGACATTTGAAAGATCTCTGGCCACCCTATCTATAGCAGCCACCCACTTCTCTATCACAGACCTTTCATTTTCTGCAGAGAATTTAGTAAATATATTACTTTTCTCATTTATGTGGGTATTTATTGTCTTTCTTCCCAATTATCACATAATCCCCAGGAAGGCAGGGACTTGTTTATCTTGGTTATACCATCTAGAGCTGTGTTTGGCACATAGGAGGAACTCAATAAATATTTAGTGAATGAATAATTAATCCTGCACAAAAGATCTTTGTATACAAAGATCTTTTTCCCTTTTGGGAAATCTACTTTATATAAATAATCCAACAGGAGAAGGATAATCCAACTGGATCAAGGGATATAAACATACTTTGGCTCTTGAAAGGTATTGTCAAATTGCTTTGCAAGGACGTAAGATCAGTTTTCATTTGTTAGGCAAGTTTTTGCATCCCAAGTGCCAAGGCAATGATTTCTGCTTTGTGGGGGAAGGAAGGAAGGCATGGGGCAGAAGAGAGGGTGGCAGGTCAGGGCTGCTGTCCCGGGTGGCTGAGGGGGCTCAGCAGCAGCAGCAGCAGCAGCAGAAGAGACCAACCTACCTAGCAGGTCCCTCATTCCACTGCCTGTCAGGACAGGCAACAGCCTGGCCTCACAGGCCTGCTTGGGGCAGCACACACAGGGGGACCCATCTGCGGCCTGAACTTGGGTCTGGTATAGGAGCCAGGATGAGTGAAAGAGCTGACAGGTGCACCTACTCTGAACAACCAGGTGATGGTGCACTACTATTCTAATGCAGTGCACCATCATGGAGGTCAGAAGAGGAAGTGGTGAGGGGGTGGAAGCTGGAGACACAAATTGGGGCTTGGACCCCAAAGCCCCTTTGCAGAGGGCATTTCTGAATTGGAGCTTTTCTGCTCAGGACATGGAGTTTGGAACATTTGGTGATTCAAGCACCTTTGCCATAAGCCTCCAGGAATAGAGAGAGACCTGTCTTACATAGTTCTGCATACAGATAGGCCCATTCGGCACTGCCCCTGCCTGTCTCTTAGAATTGCTACAAAAGCTAAAGAAGTAAATGCATGTAAGGTGTTCAGAATAATGCATCAACCAAGTGTTAGCCTGTAGCCCTAGCCCATATATCTCACTGGATGGTAAACTTCCTGAGGACAAAGACTGTATTTGAGACAGAACAGTCTAGTGCTAATGAGTCAGACTGCCTGAGTTCTAAATCCGGCTGCACCACTTACTGGCGGAGTGACCTTGGGCAAATCACCTCAGCTCTCTGTTCCTCAGTGTGCTCTTCTATAAAATGGGTCTAATAGTACCAATCTCACTGGGTTGTTTTGTAGCTTTTGTTGATGAATATAAATAATAAAGAACAGTGCTTAACACATAGATGAATCTTAGTGAGTAAATGGATTAATTCGTGTCTAGACCTGCCCTGGGCACATTCTGCAGAGACAGCCTGCTTTTCCTTTGGCACCTTCCTACCTCCTCTTTTTTCTTAAGACCTTTTTCTGTTTGTTGTCTTGTGCTTCTCTTGTTCTCAGAATTCCTTAGCCTTTTCTACCACCCATTCCTAAAAAGCCTTGAGCACCATTACTCTCAACCAAAGTCCTGGTTGTTCAGGGGCTGCCTTCTTTCAAGCAGGAATCCCTGACTTTCTAGAGCACGCTATAACCTTCTCCGGTCCCAAACCCGCACCTTAGGAATCACCAGGGAGATGCGGTCTTGGGTCACCCCAGACCTACAGAATCACACTTTGCATTTGCACAAGTGCCAAACCGATACTTCTTTACACACCCATGCCTATTCTGTAATTACCAATTTGCACTTCTTATACCCCTTCACCTTTTCCACCCATTGCGTGCAGCCTAGGGAATACAGTCAATAACATTGTAATAACTATGGGAGGTGTTAGATGGGCACCAGATTTGTCAGGGGGGTCACTTCATAAGTTATGTAAATGTCTAATCCCTGGGTTGTGCACCTGAAACTAATATAATATTGTACGTCAACTGTGAATAAAAAATTAAAAATTACTTAAAAAACAAATTTAAACTTTAATGCGCCTATGGTCTTCCTTGAGATCCGTTTAAAATACAGATTTCTTGAGGCTCTACTCCCAGAGTTTCTGATTCAATAGGTATGAAGTGAGACCTGATGCATTTCTAACAGCTTCTCAGGGGTGGAGTTGTTGCTGGTCAGAGACTGACTGCACTTTGTGAAGTTGGTTTTATGACTGACAGCCTCTGGGACCAATGAAATGAAGCTCTAACAGGGAAATCTGAGACATGGGGGAAAATTGCTCTCTAAGGTAGTGGACCCTTTCCCAGTCTTTGAAGAGCACATCAGAAGGTCTCTGCCTGTGGTATCTTAGCACAAAGATGCTTTTGATTATTAATGCTATTTCCATATTTGTTTAAAATTCTACGGTTTAAAAGTTCTTTTATTTGTTTGATCTTATTTCATTCTGCAACAACTCTATAAGCTGAGCCAGGAGAAAATATTACCTCATTTCCAAAAGAGAGAACCGAGGCCCTGAGAGCTGTGAGAGTTAGTGATCTCACAGCCAGCTGGCTGGACTGGCTGCCACTCGGTGGGCACACAGCATTGTTGCTAACCCTTACCACCCTTCCAGGCAGAGAATGCTACCTTACCGTAGAAAGGGGCAAACTGAAAGGCTCGACGAGGTTCAGGAACTTTCCCCAGGTCACAAATGGGGTGAGTTCTTACTCTTCACCATATCATTTCCCCATGGTAATAACACCTCTCTCTCTCTCTCTCTCTCTCTCTCTCTCTCTCTCATACACACTGTAATCAAACCAAGGGGCCGTTTTAATTTCACACTCAGCATTGACTGAGGAACAGGCCACAGCTTGGCCTTTTGCTATTAGAGGTGAGAGGAGATGGCAAGACAGAAGGAATGATGACTAACCGTACCCCAGGGCCCCCCAGACCCAGGGGACCTCCTTCCTCCTTTTCCTTCTACTCTGGGTATATCTATCTCCTTTCTCATGCTCTGTGCTCAGAGAATTAGAGTTCAGTCTTGGTTTTAATTTCCTACCCCCAACAGAAAACACACTCACACACCCAATAACCAAAACTCTAGCCAAACAAAAAACCCTGTTTCAAGGACAGTTCAGGTTTCTCTCATCTTATCTGCAAGAATGTTAGCCCTGGACCCCACCTGGGGCTCTCTCCTCTGCTTGGCCATTCGGCCCAGCTGGGGGAGGAGACACCAGGCACTAACACGAGGAATCAGGAGCCTGGGCCCTCGGCTTCTAGCCCTGATTTCCCTGTGGGACCCTTGGAGAGTCCCTGCTTCCTCCCAGCCTATCTCCTCATCTGTGCAGTAGGGGAGGGGTTGATTAGATGATCTCTAGGGGGTCTTTAAACTTCAGTATTTTGATTCTCACAGGAGGTTCACACAGGAAAAAACATCAACTCTACTGGCAAATCCAGGTTCTTTGAAGGGGTGGAAGGGACCTATCCTTTGAGTTCTGAAAATTGTGTTGTATCAAGGCAGAACATGATTTTAATATACAATTTGCAAATCTATTTCCTTCATTTTTCTTCACCAATGCTAGTGTTCCCACTGCCTCAGTTCCCTGCACCCCGAGCCCTCATCAGCCTCCCTCGGCCTCACCTGTTGCCTAGTGTGGGAGACAGCTTAGAGAACGTGTAATGAAACACACTTCTTGGGAAGGGAGGCCACTGAAGCCCAAAGAGGCAGAATCTTTGCCAACATTACACAATGACAGTTACTACCCTGCCAGTATTTGAGAAGGCCATACACCTCAGAGGCTAGGATCATGGGCCATAGAGCCCAAAAGATGCCCTACTTCTTGTGAAGGTATGCAACTTAACCCCCTGGGGCCTCGGCTGCTTCCTTCCTAAAAGTAAGGATGGTGACAGCCATCTCAGAGTGGCGTGACATCCTGACAGGATACTCCATGAAGTGCAGTCAGCATGATGCCAGGTAGGAAACTTTGAATCCATCACTTATGGTGTGCCAGGGATATGTATTAACAACCACAAGTTACATTGATCACACCAGGTATTGTGCTCATCATTTTATACACGTGATCAGTTAATGGCCTCTCAGAGCTGAAGGGACACTAGACATCATCAAGGCCAACCTCTCACCTTGAATGGCTCCTACAACATTTCTGGAAGAAGGTAGTGACAGGATCATGGTCCCTTTTAGGGGGCCTATTCTATCTTTGAATGGCTCTAGCCATAAGAAAATCCTTCTTTACAGGAAGGCAAATTGACTTCTCTGTAACTTCCACTCGTCTGCATGGTGGAACGCACACTGGGCTGTCAGAGGTCTTGGGCTGGTATCCCAGCCCTTGCCCCGAACAGCACTGAGACCACAGGCAAGCTGCTCCTCTTGGCCAGTTTCCTGAGGTGAAACTGAAGAAACTGGATGAAATGACCTCTAGATCCTTCCTTGTTTGGACGTTTTAGGGTTATATAATTTATGACTGTGGATGTAATACACGCATATCTGATTATAATGATGGAAACAGTGAACTCTGTGTTCCAAGGAATGGGTCCATTTCTGCCAAAATGTCTGTCAGGTTGGGGACCCTGCCAGCTGAGAAGGGTCCAGAGGTTCTTAGAAATGGAGTTCTCATCTCGTCTTCAGACAAAACCCTCTCCCTTTCTCCATTTTCCCCTTCCTTCTTCTCTTCTCCACCCTCTCTCCTTCATTTCTTTCTGTCTTCCTACTCTTACTCTTTCTTGCTTTCTTTCTGATTTAGAGGCCTGAAGGAATACTTTAATCTCCCAATCAGAGTTAAAGATCACCTCCCTGGCAACACATGAAATGTGCAGAATCTATCTGTTTTCAGTAGGGTCAGCCCCTGGAAACACGACCCAGAGTTGCTTTGTGTCTCTGAGAACCTCCCAGATCTGGCAGCTAACTTCCTGCAGCTCTGCAGGCAGGGGTTTTCAGTCATGAGGTCATGCATGGGCTTTCACTGCAGCCTCTGAAATACGATCCCAGTTTGTGCATTGTGTGTACAGGTGCACTTTCTAGGAAAAAGGTCTGTGAAAAGGAAGAGCAGCCCTCTGCAGCTGGGAGCTAGACTGGGGGCAGGATCTTGATGTTCCTAGAAGCTGGACTGACACTCAGAGCCAGGCTGTGGTGTTCTCTGTGTCTGACGTCACACAACTCCAACACCAGGAAAAAAAAAAAAAGACTTCTCCATAATCATGTTAGAGAAGAGAATAAAATAAGAACATAATCCAAACCACAAAATGACCAAATCTTCCTTTCCTATCTAATGTGAGTGACTGCTACTTCTTTTCCTTCTGGTTAGGTAAGAATTCAGATATTTATAGGATTAGCCCTGCTTCCTCACAGCATCCAATCCAGAGCAAAGCCCCACTTTCTTGAACCCTCCCTAACATAATCCATCACAAACCCAAACGCTATAATAAGTCCTTTCTAATACCCTTTAACTGAGAAGCTCATGGTTTCCATGGTGTGTGTGCTCTTTCATTGAGGAGTCAATAAACTCAACTGTTCAATTACCATCCTTTTTTTTTCTTTTCTTTTTTGTATTTTTCTGAAGTTGGAAACGGGGAGGCAGTCAGACAGACTCCCCCATGCGCCCGACCGGGATCCACCCGGCACGCCCACCAGGGGGCGATGCTCTGCCTATCTGGGGCATCGCTCTGTTGCAACCAGAACCATTATAGTGCCTGAGGCAGAGGCCACAGAGCCATCCTCAGCGCCCAGGCAAACTTTGCTCCAATGGAGCCTTGGCTGCGAGAGGGGGAGAGACAGAGAGGAAGGAGAGGAGGAGGGGTGGAGAAGCAGATGGGTGCCTCTCCTGTGTGCCCTGGCCAGGAATCGAACCCAGGACTCCTGCACACCAGGCCGACGCTCCACCACTGAGCCAACCAGCCAGGGCCACCATCCTTTCTTGTCTGGCTTACTACAGTAACCTCCTGACTGGTCTCTCTACTACTACCCTGGCTTTATTTTCAATGTAGCAGTTAAAGTAATCCCTTTTTTTTTTTTTTTTTTACAAAGTAATTCCTTTTTTTTTTTTTGTATTTTTCCGAAGCTGGAAACGGGGAGAGACAGTCAGACTCCCGCATGCGCCCAACCGCGATCCACCCGGCACACCCACCAGGGGGCGACGCTCTACCCACCAGGGGGCGATGCTCTGCCCCTCCGGGGCGTCGCGCTGCCGTGACCAGAGCCACTCTAGCATCTGGGGCAGAGGCCAAGGAGCCATCCCCAGCGCCCGGGCCATCTCTGCTCCAATGGAGCCTTGGCTGCGGGAGGGGAAGAGAGAGACAGAGAGGAAGGAGGGGGGTATGTGGAGAAGCAAATGGGCGCTCCTCCTATGTGCCCTGGCCTGGAATCAAACCCGGGTCCCCCGCGCGCTAGGCCCATGCTCTACCGCTGAGCCAACCGGCCAGGCCCAAAGTAATTCTTTTGAAAGGTAAAACAGACTCTGTTGCTCCTCTATTCAAAACCTTACAATGCCTGCCCCTTCCCTCTGAGCAAAGTCAACACTCCTTCCATGACCTGCATAATCTGGTCCTTGTAGCCTCTCTGACCTCATCTTACCTAGCTTCCCCTTTACTCACTCTCCACCTGGCTTTTCCTTTAACACATCAGACATGCTCCTGCTGTCAGCCTGGGTCCCAGATGCTCCCTCTGCCTGGAACACTTGTCCCTTAGAGAGCCGCACGGCTCGCTCTCTCGCTGCCTCATGTCTTTGCTTGCATCTCACCTCTCATTGACGCCCACCCTGACCTGACCCCCCTATTTAAAATGGAACCCCTCTCCTGACCACTCCCAATCTCCCTACTCTACTCTACTTTTTCTTTTTCCCATGGCTCTTACCACCATCGAACATTCAAGGACAATCCCCCAATTACTATCTTTCCTGTTTATTCCATGTTCCTTCAGCTGGAATCTAAGTTCCACAAGGGCAATGACCTAGGAACCAAGCCCCTAGAATTGGATCTGGCCTACAATTACCAATCAATGTGCATCTGCTGGATGTTGCTGAGTAAATTAGCATCACAGGGGCTGGAGAATGAGGCTGCCTGGCTCAGGACCCCTCACTGAGAGATACGGAGTGAGGCTGCCTGTCTTAACCCGGGACACTGTCAGGTCCACATGTTTTCATAAAGCTGTTTCCTCACCTCCAGTCATGTGCATGCCAACCTCATGACTTTTGCCTTAAGAACAACCCATACTTTTATTTACTTAAAACTTTTATTTAAATAGACTTATTTTTTTGACAAATTTATTTTAAAATATAATGGTATATCTGGGCTTTTATGTGCTACTTATATTTTTTATAATACAGATGCTCCTCAACTTATGATGGTGTTATGTCTCAATAAACCCATCATAAGTTAAAAATATCCTAAGTTGAAAATGCATTTAATATACCTAACCTATTGAAAATCTTGGCTTCCTTAGCCTAGCCTATCTTAACCGTGCTCAGAACACAATATCTCAAAAACTGACAATGCAGTGCATTGTATAGTATCAGTTGTTTACTTGTGTGATCACTTGGCCGAGAGAGCTGCGGCTCACTGATGCTGTCTAGCATCATGAGAAAGTATTTTACCTGGGGAAAAAAAATCAATCTTCGCAGTATGTTTTCTTTATCTTTTCTCTTTTTTTTTTTACATGGAGAGAGAGAGAGAGAGTCAGAGAGAGGGATAGATAGGGACAGACAGGAACAGAGAGATGAGAAGCATCAATCATCAGTTTTTCGTTGTGACACCTTAGTTGTTCATTGATTGCTTTCTCATATGTGCCTTGACCGGGGAGCTACAGCAGACCGAGTAACCCCTTGCTCGAACTAGCGACCTTGGGTCCAAGCTGGTGAGCTTTGCTCAAACCATATGAGCCCACGCTCAAGCTGGTGACCTCAGAGTCTTGAACCTGGGTCCTCCGCATCCCAGTCCGATGCTCTATCCACTGTGCCACTGCCTGGTCAGGCCGGAGTATGTTTTCTACTTAATGAGTATCAGTTTTGCATCATTGTAGACTTGAAAACTCATAAGTCAAACTATTGTACAGTCGGAACCATCTACACATGTTAAAATAAACATAGAGCTATTAAAACGAGCAGTGTTCCTCTGTACCATCTAAATCAGCGGTTCTCAACCTGTGGGTCGAGGGGTCGTGACCCACAGGTTGAGAACCGCTAATCGAAATCGTCCTCCTTATCCCCAGTAGAAGCCTGCCGTATGCTTTTCCCTTTAGCCACAAAGATCCTCCTGTCTTTCCCTACCCAGATCCCAACCATCTTTCTCAGGAACCCTCCAGAGCTCCTCCAGCTCACTCAGTCACTCATTTCTCTGAGCTCCCTTCACATCTCCAGGGGGTGGGGCGAGGAGGGGGCGGGGAGGGTGGGGGAGGGTAAATGGTGATGGACAAAGACTGGGCTTGGGGGGTGAACACACAATACGGTGCACAGAGATACATTGTAGCATTGGGCACTGTATAATTATGTTGACCAATGTCACCCCAATAAAATTCAATTAAAAAAAAAAAAAAAGAAAGGAAACCCATACCCAATATTTGGATGCTTACATGCCACGTAGTTTAATTTTCTGTTTCACAACATAAGATTATAAAATACCTCCTTAAAGCTACAAATAAAAGAGAGATTAGAGTATTCAACCCCCTTGTTTTATTGGCCACTAAAGAGATGAAGATTTGGGTTTTGCCCAAATCCCTGCCATGGGCAAAACCCAAACTAGAAATGATGTCTTCTGATGTCCACAAACACTTACTGAATCCCTATCATGTTTTTGGCATTGAGCCAGGTGCAGGAGATAGAGGTGAATAGAATGAACCCATACTTTACCCACCTGGAGTTCACAGTGTACTCTGAACAATATATATGATTAAGTAAATAACTGCAGGTGCCTTGGAACAGAAGTGCAGGGTTGAGTAAGGGCCCCAGACTGTTTGGAGGGACACAAAAATATCACTGAGGAAGTATGTTTAAATGCATAGGGATTAGCTGAAGAGGAGCTGGTGGGTTTCTAAAGAGCGCAAGACTAACGCACAAAGGCCTTCTTAGATGTTTGAAAGCTCAGCTGCATTGTGGGTGAATTCGGCCACTGTGGCCCAACCGATTGGCCGTAGTGCTCAGGGAGAAGGCAGCCCAACAGTCCAGAAACTCTGGTCCCCCTGCAGCACCTGTGGTCCCCTCTACCCCGCAGCACCAAGAAGGTGACAGGAGACACTTCAGACCTACACTGGGGGAACCCTAACCCTTCGTTGGCAGGGAGTTGGACACATTGGTTCTTTTCGCCAAGAAAGTTCCTACAATGTGAGCTTTGACATTAACAAAAATAAATCCTTAGTTCCTGGAAGTGGAAAATTTTAGTATAACTTACAAGGCACAGTGCAGGGCTTCCTGTAGTTTTATCTAACTGGTAACATGCAGATTTTTCAAAAAGGGAATGCCTTCAGTCACTGTTACTGTTATATCCAGAGTTCATCTGCATGTTTCCTTGCAGTATCTCAGTGGGGCTGGTAAAACTACTCGCAGTGAAGACACTCCGACATCACCTTGCCTGAGCCTTAGCAAGTGAAACCTGACAAGCAGGGTGGCAGTCCAGTGAGGCCTCACTGAGAGAGCCTTGACTTCTGATCACCAACTCTGCCCCAACTAGGCTGGGAAAAAAAACCACTTTCTCTTTCTGAGCCTCCATCTCCTCATCTGTAAAATGGGGATAAATAATGATTCCTGTACCTCATTAAGATGCTTGAGACATTAAATGGGAATATACAATATAACTCTAATGTGCTACAAAATGTCACTTAAAAATGAACCTCTGGTTCTAAATCCTCTTTTATAAAAGCCCAAACTGAGACTCAGATGCCTAGTTGGGGCTGGAACAAAGGTCTCCTGATTCCTACAGTTTCTTTTCACCAGGTTGTGGCGCTGGGACCTGCCTTCCAGGAGAGCAATTACTGGCCGGAGCGAGTTCATGGGAAATGAATATGTGCTGGGAGAGAGGGGCAGGGGATAGAGGGACCCCCCAGGGGGTACGGTGAGGGCAACAGAAGGGGTGGGGCAAGGACAAATGGTCCTCCCTTCTCAGTTTGCTGAGGGCTCTGAGGTTAGGCCTTCTCAGGTCTCGACTGCTGTCTTCTCTCTCAAACTGCCTGTCTGTGTGAGTGCAGCTGACCTAGCATAAAATAACATGCTTTTCCGCTTTTTCACACATTTTGAAAGCAAAGCCAGGTTTTAATGATCAGTTCTCTGTTCCTTGGTATTTTCTTTTAAGCAAAGGCCATATTTTTATAAGATACTACATTTCAATGGGCTATTCTTTTGTTCCTAGCAAACATTCTTGAGTGGTAGGTTTTGGGAGATGTTCCAATTTATTGCTTCTGGTGTCCAATAACCTTGGAATGAGTATCTGTCTCCATGTCCCCCAAGGCCATGTTATTTCAGAAAGTTATAGCTCTTAAAATCATTCTCTAATAAAAGCAAGTGCCACTAATTCTAAGTGAGCTTTCCAAATAAGACCAGCTGTGAACGTTTATAAAAAAAAAAAAAAAAAAAGGAAGAAAGAAAGAAACTTCAACAGGAGTCGGTAGTGAAAACTGTACACAGATGAACTTTTTAGGCATTTTCGCAGCCATTGAAAAAGATGTCTTCAGCAAACTCATCTAAATTAGCTACAAATGCTTCACATGATGAACAGGCTTTGTCTGTAGGCCAATATTCAATCCAGGTGGAGGAATCTAGAGGGTAGATGTACCTGCCAAGAACAAATGAAAACGAAGCGTTTGTGATGATGGCCAAGAATAGAGGCGAGCCACCTGCGACTGAGCTCAGGCTGTCCAGGTCCTCAGGGGTCAGGCTGTCTGCCAAACTCTTCCGGGCCAGCCTCCCCGTGGGCAGGTCCACGGGCCCCTGGTGGTCGTGAAGCTGCTCGGGCCTCCCGCAGTTAAAGGCAGGAACAGCATCTGTTTCAATGTCAGTTTTCTTAAAAAGGATAATGTAAGGACCAAGAGAAGATCAGAAAATAAGCAGGGCACTAATGGAACAGGGAACTTAAGAGTTACAGGCAGGTCCTGCTCCTGTACTGTTAGGAATAACATGCCCAAGGTCGTTCAAGAAGCAGAGACAGATAGGGACTCTGGGAGGCTGAGAGAGAGAAAAAGAAAAAAGGAAAAAGAGACAAACGTTTGCATTCTATTGGTTAAAAGACCCTTATCAGAAGTTTAGGTTTGGAATTCGCCAATGAGCTAGACCCCAGCCCCTGTGGCTATGCTATGTGCAGCCCCCTTAGCAAATAGGTTACCGCCACATCTGCTTCTGTATTAGGCTTGCTTGCTTAGCTTATAAAAAGATTTAGCTGTGAGCGCTAGGTGCGATTCCCATCTGCAGCTCCTTGTGAGCACAGTGTCTCTGGACACCTCGGGAATTTGCCCCTGCGCAGGTTAAACTGGGCTATAAGGTAACATCTTAACTCCTGAAAGTCTCCGACGTTTGTTCTTGTACCCGGTGGATGTTACAGATAATAAAATGCATTTTTAAACATTTTTCTCTTCACAAACAGGATAGTGTGAGAACTAACGGAGGGAGCACATGCGGTCTAGGGTTCGGATGAGCACCCTTCAGACCCAGGCACTTGGCTGGTCCGTCGACAAGTCCTCAGCTGCCTTGATGGCTTTAAATAGTTCTTTGCTTTAAACTCATATTATTGCATTTATGCTCCTATGGTTTGTTGATTAACAGCAGGGCACATAAGAAATGTGTAGTGTATTTAAAAATAAATTACACTCAATTTTGGAGGGAAGATCAGAGACTCCAAAATATCAAGACGTACCTGATGCTGTAATGGTATTTTATCTGAAGAGCTTCTTTACCCATAATTAAATACTGTCTTCCTTTCTGCAGGTCAGCATTAACACAGGTTGCCTTCTTAATGAAGGTGATCTCAGAGTCTTTCTCAGCAGCAGCGTCGCCTGAGAAACATGTAAGTAAAGTTAACATGGTCATGTTGCAGTGTCACAATGATAAACTCTTAAACATTCCAGTCCCTCGTGGCTATTTATTAGTGGGTATAAATTTATACTGAGAGGCTAATGGCTATTGGACAGCAACAATGTCCATGCGGTTATAAGGCTTGAGACGGGGGTGCTGGGTTACACCCCAGCTCTACCACTTCCTGGCTGTGTGGCCCTGGACAAATGAGTTTATGCCCACTCATCTGAAAAATGGGCATGACAATAAAACCTACCTTGTAGAAGAACTGTTATAGGCTTAAATGGATTGATACATGAAAAGTGCTTAGAACTATATATACAGTAAGCACTAAATATTTGCTTGTTATCATTATCTTATAGAACCAGGATTTAAAAGAACCTTTCTATACCTGAACGATATTAACTTCCATATGTTGCATAGCAAAATTAAAAAGTAGTTGGTAGCTGGCAATGGGAAGCTTTGTAAAAGACTTGGAAAATTTTAAGGAGGATAATTTTGGGATTCCCAAAGAATTCAGATCTAACCAAGAAGCTGGCTCCCTGCCTGGAATGCATTCCTTCCCATGTTGGCCTGTTGAATTTCTACCCATCTTGAAACAAGCCTTCAAGTCTCAGAGTAATCAGTAAACACTCCCTGATGCGCTTTCTCATAAATATCTGTCTTCCTTTTACTCCCATTATACTTGCATTTCTACTACAATGTATCACTCCACACCTCTGTCTCCTCAGGACTGATCTCTAGTTAGTTATTAAACTCTGGCAGAGTCATCCTAATTACTAAATCCTGAAAAACTTCTGAACATGCTGGCAAATATTATATAATAGTAACTGTGTAAATGATCAACTTTAATTAACAATACAATTCTAGTGTACACACATTACTTCAAGCTAATTCTCTTAGGCTTTTCCGGTGACCATTGATACATGACTTCCTGTTGCAGCAACATATAAACGAGTGTCAGCACTATTTGCCAATTCAGCCACTGTCATGGTTAGCAGTGGGACTGACCATTATTTTTTAAAACCTTTTGTTATGGAAAATGTCAAGAGAGGACAGTTAATTAACCTCAGCTTCAACAATTATTGATCTTTTTATTATTTAAATCCTCACCTACTCTAAGTGCTCTGTGTTTAGGAGATGCACCAATTTATCCTTGAAGTACATAGTTGCCTTTGATTCTAAATAGCTTTGTTTTTATTTTGGTTTATTGTCTGTGTGCAGCAATTCTTCTGTACATTAAGTGTGTGGTGTTTTGATACTTATGCAAATTTAAAATTTACATATATGAAAAATGAACACCCAGAATGGAGAGAGAACAAAGTATACAAAAATTTCTTAACATACTTTACAAATAGGACAGTTTTTAAAATAATTGTTTATTTGTCCATTTCCTTTCTTTAAAAATGTATCTCCCTAAATAAGAGTTATACTCTTTAACTCTGGCTGTGTTATTCAAATTGTATCCTCTGTGTCTAATAAAGTTCCTGGCATATACTAAGTATTAAATATTTGTTGAGTGGAAAAATGAATGAGTGAATTCTCACCAGCTCTGTAGATATCCAGAAGAGTTGCAGTGTATCTGACAAAAACATTTTCTTCAGTGAAGGATGTGATTTTAACTTTATAAGCTGATAAAAAAGAAAACAACAACAGTTCATGTTAAAAACCACTAATGCCATGTCCAATAGAAGCCAGAGTTTGTCAAACAAATGAGAAATGAAGCATGCCAAGCTCTTAAGGGCACCCTGAGGTAAACCTTATTTCTTCTAAGAAGCCTTCCCAAATACTCTGCCTGATTCTACTGATCATCACTTGAACGATTCCTTCTACTTAGAATCATTAGCCCCGGTCACTGTTACAAAACTGGCTGACTAGCTTAAGAACAATATTAAGTTCAAAGACAGAAGCACACAAAGCAAACAAAATGAGACTTTGTTGGATATAAAGTTCAGATTCTGATCCTGTAAGATTAGTGGAGTTATGCCCATAGGGCACACTGAAGAGCCATTTCCTCCTCTGCACGACCACATATCATTCAGGCCTGCCTTGTGAGCCTCCTTGTTCTCTTGCTAAGACTCCTCAGATACCTCCAATGGCTCTGATCTTTGATAGGATTCTGTTTTCTGTCTCATCGTTGCTTGGATTGGCAACTCTCTGGCATGAGCCACTCTCAATGCTGTTCCTCTTCATTCAGGCATCAGTGTTTAATTCACGGTGTGTTTGACCTCAGTTCTGGAACGACCAGCTTGAAGGGACCTATCCTTTCCATGTGGCCTGAGAAAAGACCCTTTTATTTTTGCTTTTAATAGGGTTGAATGACCTACAAGTTTTATCCCATTTTTGAGATCCAGGCTAGCTAGCTAGATAACAGAAACCTATTTTTTTTTATCTTTTATAGAATTAAGAATCATTTATTGTAAAGTATTAAAGTGTAGGGCAAATTGGTACAGTACTATGCATAAGCTCTCACTCTTGAAAAATCAAACACAAATGGATAAAAATGCAAAGCAAAATGAGCATGTAAAAGACAAAAATTACAGAAACCTATTTTTTTAACACAGAATATAAGTGCAATCTGGATTTAGTTTATTACTTTTAAGAAAAGACATAACGGGCCCTGGCCGGTTGGCTCAGCGGTAGAGCGTCGGCCTAGCGTGCGGAGGACCCGGGTTCAATTCCGGCCAGGGCACACAGGAGAAGCGCCCATTTGCTTCTCCACCCCTCCGCCGTGCTTTCCCTCTCTGTCTCTCTCTTCCCCTCCCGCAGCCAAGGCTCCGTTGGAGCAGGGATGGCCCGGGCGCTGGGGATGGCTCTGTGGCCTCTGCCCCAGGCGCTAGAGTGGCTCTGGTCGCAACATGGCGACGCCCAGGATGGGCAGAGCGTCGCCCCTGGTGGGCGTGCCGGGTGGATCCCGGTCGGGCGCATGCGGGAGTCTGTCTGGCTGTCTCTCCCTGTTTCCAGCTTCAGAAAAATGAAAAAAAAAAAAAAAAAAAAAAAAGAAAAGACATAACGGATGAATGAATAATGCACTGTGGCAAAACAAAGGCTGTGTAAATTAGTGGCTTAAAATAGATATAAACTGTCCTGAATTTCAGATTCATAAATCTTTATGGTGGATACGCAAAATGTACCTACTGTGGGCATAGGTGGAAAGGGGAAACTATTTTATTTTGTTTCTATTCTGTTATTCCAGGAAAACCCCTGAAAATCCAAAGTTTTTCTTTCTTTCTTTTTTTTTAATAAACTAAATCCAGATTGCATTTATTCTCTGTGATATTTAAGAGTTTAAGTAGTTCTAAAATGGAAGGAAGAAATAATTTAATGGAAAAAAAATTATTATTATTTTCCTAAGTCAGAAGCAGGGAGGCACAGTCAGACAGACTCCCGAATGCGCCCAACCAGGATCCACCCAGCATGCCCACCAGGGGGTGATGCTTGGCCCATCTGGGGCATTGTTCCGTTGCAACCAAAGCCATTCTAGTGCCTGAGGCGGAGGCCACAGAGCCATCCTCAGCACCTGGGCCAACTTTGCTCCAATGGAGCCTTGGCTGCAGGAGGGGAAGAGAAAGAGAGGAAGGAAAGGGGGAAGGGTGGAGAAGCAGATGGGTACCCTGACCGGGAATCCGAACCCGGGACTTCCACACGCCAGGGCCAACACTCTACCGCTGAGACAACTAGCCAGGGCCTTAATGAAATTTTTGTTAGCTAAAACAATAAAGTATTTTCTGCAGGTCTCAATGTATATTAAAAACTATACTGGGTGTTGGCTGAGTTGGGCCACTTTTTAGCTGTCTTTTTTTTTTAATCAAGATAAATTAGAAGGAAAGAAAGACTATAAACCACACAAAATTCATTGTGATGGCTGCATTTCTACTAAGAGAATTGAGTGTAATATAGTAGGAATCATGCTGGGGACCAGATGCTTCCTTGTTCTACTACTTACTTCCTGCACAGCTTTGAGCAAATTATTTCATTTCCCTGAGCCATGGTTTCCTCACTGGTAAAATAGGGATGATCCTCTGTTACTTTAAAAGTGTCTTATAGAATTCCAATGAGAAACTATATGAAATCAGTCAGGAAACACACAGTGCCAAATCAACTGTACTGATTTTTTATTTATAAATAATGCCCTATCACTTATCAAGAAAAGATTTGAAATAGTGTAAAATATGCTCTCTCTCTCTCTCTTAAAAAAAAAATCCAGAAATAAACACTGGGAGCTGGATAGAAATGGATAGAAATAAAGGAGCTAATTCTATGAGGAACTTGAGATAAGACCACAACTGTACTTAGCATTTAATTTAGCGCTAAGCTCCGGACAACCAGGAGATGCTCCTTTGAAACGGAGAGTCTCAAACATGACTGAAATTCTACACATATTAAAAATTATTTAGTATTGATATGTTTACCTTATCTTTGAAGAGATTTAAAAAAAAACTGAAAAAAGAACAAGCCCCAAACCTCCTTTGTCTCTGCCTCTGTTCCAGCGACTGGAAGGATTCAGTAAGTAGTGAAATCTTATACCTTTGTGGCTTCTCAAAAATTCTCTTTGAATATGTTCTAGCATCTTTAATTCAGTGGAATCTATTGGAGTTAAGTGTCTTGGCTAGGTGTGCACATCACTTCCATCATTTTAATGGAAATCATGTTTCTTGCTGAAAGATAAATAGCTTTGTATGTTATTGGTGAAAACTGATGGCATTTTTCTTCAAAGGAATACATGAACGGTTGTATCCATATAATCACTATATAAAGTTATTGATCTTTTAACTGATAACGTATTTATAAAGTATCATGCTTAATGAAACTATATATTGAATTTTTGAACTTACCATATGCTATCTCTGGTTTACATGCCGTGTTTTTTCTAGTACCTGCAGAGATTGTCAGATCCAGTTCTGGCTGCATTTGTCCACAGTCAGCTAGATTTTGAGGAAAACAGTAGGTCAATGTAAGGAAGCTGACACTCTCTATGGGAATAAATATAGTACCCATGAACCCCGAGACAATCTAATATAATTTTATAAATACCAGATTCTTAAAACTTGTCTATTTTCTCCTCTTCCATAAAGTGAAACATTATGTAAAGCAAAAACAAAATAAAACAAACAAAAACAAAATCTTGAACATGAGACTCATTCTTAGAATTGATAATTACTCCACATTCAGCTTTTCAGAAATATATATATGTGGTTCCATTGAAGAATGAAGGCAAATTTCCCATTTTACAGAGACAGTGAGTCAGAGAGAGGGATAGACAGGGACAGACAGACAAGAACGGAGAGAGATGAGAAGCATCAATCATTAGCTTTTCGTTGCACATTGCGACACCTTAGTTATTCATTGATTGCTTTCTCATATGTGCCTTGACCACGGACCTTCAGCAGACCAAGCAACTCCTTGCTGGAGCCAGCGACCCTGGGTTCAAGCAGGTGGGCTTTTCGCTCCAACCAGATGAGCCCGCGCTCAAGCTGGCGACCTCGGGGTCTTGAACCTGGGTCCTCCGCATCCCAGTCCGACACTCTATCCACTGCACCACCGCCTGGTCAGGCCAAATTTCCCATTTTAAATATAATCAAAAGTCCCTTGAAGGAACAAAGTGATAACTTCACTGATTTATAGCTATTAAATGGTGCAACAAGTACCTATGAAATGTGTAGATATTAAGGATTTGGAAAAACAAAATAAAACCAAACCAATCCAGACTCTCATGGAGTTATTTGATCATCTGTGAGTTTTGGGTCTTTTTTCTTGGCCAAGAAGGCTGCCTTGGATTTATAAAGAACTGAATGGAGAATTCACTAACTGGGAGGGACAGGGGAAAAGAAAGAGGAGCTTCTCTTCTCTTAGGTTGTGGTATTATATGAGAAAGACCAGGTGAAAAGTAAAAACTTCACACACGTTATCCTGCTGATAGTCACCAACCAACCATCCAGATGGTGTGTCTCCACCTCCGTATGGTAGAAAATATCAGGTTGTTAAGGAGCTATTAAGAAGTAGCTTTTCTGTGCTCAAGGAATCAGGTTTCAATCAGCTGAGATTACATTTTTACTTCTGAGATACGAGTTTGTCAAGCAGTTTCCCCCAGATTAGTCCCAGCCTAAACATGTTAAATGACATTTACCTTCAAAAAAAAAATGACATTTACCTTCTACACATTTGCACGTTGCTCCTTCACAGACTTTTTCAAGTTGGCTATTGGACGTGCTATAAAACATGGTGCACTTTTTATCTGTGGCAATGAAAGCATGGTGAGGAGAGAGGACTGGGTCAATGCACAACACATTTACCACTCCATGAATCTCACCCATAGGGTCTTAAAGATCACCTATTCCAAACCTTCTTTTAGTAGGTAAGGCCCATGGAGATTAAATTTTGAATTGCTTGTCCTGGCATGGGTCTCTCTATCCCTAAAATGATCTTCCCTTCTGTGCTTGAAATTTTACTGTTCAATATTCGTTTCTCAGAATGAAAATATTTGGTGCTTCCATGAATGAAAGAAAACAAATTATATTATATGAGAGTCTATTAAAAGAATTGTAATTGTCTAAGTTGGAGAAGAAAAGGAGTGTGTGTGTGTTTATGTATGTATTTAATCTAGGGGTCCCCAAACTTTTTACACAGGGAGCCAGTTCACTGTCCCTCAGACCATTGGAGGGCCGCCACATACAGTGCTCCTCTCACTGACCACCAATGAAAGAGGTGCCCCTTCCGGAAGTGCGGTGGTGGCCGGATAAATGGCCTCAGGGGACTGCATGTGGCCTGTGGGCCGTAGTTTGGGGACACCTGAATCTCTCAAGGGGAAGAGGGACTAAGTATGTTCTATGTGAACAGAAGTTAAAACTAGAATGAACAGGTGTCAGAGCTTGGTTCATTCTAAGAATTTTCTAAGAAGTAAAACTGTCCAAAGTAGAGTCATCTGTCTTGTGAACCAGAGAGCTTGCCAATACTTAAATATTCTCAGAAGTGGCTGAGTGATCAAATGTGGGTCATTCATGCAACATTTATCAATACACATTATGTACCTGACACTGTTTAGATCAGGGGCTGGGAAACTTTTTGGCTGAGAGAGCCATAAATGCCACATATTTTAAAATATGTAATTCCATGAGAGCCATACAACAACCTGTGTACGTTTTTTTACACATTATCCAATAAAAATTTGGTGTTGTCCCGGAGGACAGCTGTGATTGGCTCCAGCACCCGCAACCATGAACATGAACGGTAGGAAATGAATGGATTGTAATACATGAGAATGTTTTATATTTTTAACGCTATTATTTTTTTTATTAAAGATTTGTCTGTGAGCCAGATGGCTTGCGAGCCATAGGTTTGCAACCCCTGGTTTAGATACTAGGGACACAATAGATGAAAACATTCTGCCTGGGATTGGTGAGAAAGACATGCAAACAGATAACTACAAGGCAACGTGAACGGGACAACTGCTCTAATAGAGCTCTCTTCAAAATGTGATGAGACTAGAGATGAAGTAGAAGTTGACTGTATGAGGATTGAAGAAGTTGTAGACTAAGTGGGCTTCTCTATAAAGGAGAGGTGCAACGAATACTGAAAATGTGCACCAAAGATAAACTTGAGGCAAAGAATTTAAAAGCTGTGATCAAGCTAATCCAGATATAAAAAAAATGAAAAAACTGAGGACCAGAACAGTGAAACGATTTGCTCAAAGTCAGGTTGGAGTTTTTATGTGCAATTTAGGGCTTTTGTGATGAGTGTGGCCTGGAAGAGGCAATATATAAACCGTATAGGCCTCTAGTGGATTTCTAAAGGTTCTGTAATGAATACAAAGTAGTTCTCTGAAGAAATTACAAAGTAGAATTGGTTACCTGGTCTGTGGTATTCATACACCGTGAAAGTAGCAGGATTCAGAAACCCAACTTGAAAAAGTTCAACTATCCGAAATCGAACACAAATGAACTCATTGGAAGGAATCTGTTTGGCAATTCAAGGTTTAAGAGAATTATGGGAGAGAAAGACTGATAATATTTTAGCTCATACACTTTGAGTAGTAATAGTAAATAAATAATGATGGGAGGTGGACCTTACTGAATTCAGTTGCAGAATAACATGTCCATCTTCGATTTGGTAATCAGCTAATAGTTGATCCACCCCTTCCACAAGCTAAGGGAGGAAAGAGAAAAGCTTGAATTTAATTTTATGATCTTTTTGTTTAAATGCATTCATCCAACGATGAGATGTTAGATTATGGGGATGTAAGTCACTATTCGAAGAAGTCGAAGAGAAGCTCTTCCTCTTGAAAAAGTTTGAACATGTTATTACATGCATTCATGGGTTTTGTGTCATGGAAATACATGACTCACTTTAAATGAAAAATTTAAACTTAGGCAGATTGTTGGTTTGAAAAGAATATTCTGGGGGGTGATTCTACGAAAGTGACATATTAGAATGAGAGGAAATATCTTTGTCTATAAAATGACACAATAAAGAAAACCAAGAATTTGGCCCTGGCCAGTTAACTCAGTGGTAGAGCATTGGCCTGGTGTCTGGAAGTCCCAGGTTCGATTCCTGGTCAGGGCATACAGGAGAAGCACCCATCTGCTTCTCCACCATTTCCCCTCTCCTCTCTCTCTATCTCTTTCTTCCCCTCCCACAGCCAAGGCTCCACTGAAGCAAAGTTGGCCTGGGCACTGAGGATGGCTCCATGGCCTCTGCCTCAGGCACTAGAATGTCTCTAGTTGCAGCAGAGCAACTCCCCAGAGGGGCCAAGCATCGCCCCCTGGTGGGCATGCCAGATGGATCCTGGTAGGGTACATGCAGAAGTCTGTCTACCTCTTGGCTTCTAACTTCGGAAAAATACCAAAAAATAAATAAATAAATAAATAAATTAATTAAAATAAAGAAAAATAAAGAAAACCAAGAAGTTATAACAATATTTAAAAATCAACATTTACGGCTCTTAAGTCTTCTGTGTTTGCATTCATTCCAGTAGGCAAAGAGATATCCATCACTGCATGGGAAGACCCAGATGATGATTCTTCTTTGTTAGGCTTGTAACTAAAATAATTAGAGATTAGAAAATGGAGTAAATAAGTAGATAAGATTCTTTAAGAAAAGGCCATATTCCTCAGTAGGCATTCATTTTCAAAGTTGGATATCTACTACAGTATATGCATTACAATTTCAGAACTTTTAAGTTGCAAGAGACATTTTAGTTATCTATACTAACTCTTTACTCGACCAATAATTTCAGTAGAGCTGGAGGAGACCACAGAAGCCATTTGGTGTGAGCTCTGAACTAACCACTTGAGGAAACTGAGGATGAGAGGAAGGCACTTGGTCGAAGGTCACATTACTGGGCTGCATAAGTCTCTTGATTCTCGTTTTAGTTTTTTTTCCACCAAAGCATATTCAAAGAAGAAAATTAGCTATATGTTGGAAAAAGACTCAGTAAACATGATTAGTAGAAGAGTGGAAGGAAATATGCTAAAATATCGGCAGCTATTTTTTTGTGTGGATGGTGAGATCTTAGTGATTCTCTTTTCCTTGTTTTTCTCTATTTTCAAGATTTTTCACAATAGACACTTTATTTTTAAAAAATATGTAAGGACATCGCTTCTCGGCCTTTTGGCTAAGATCAAGTGTAAACAATGTATAAGGACTATCCTTGGTCTAGGAATTGTGCTGGTGGAGAAGCTAAGGAATAAGGCCAAGGGAGTAAAATGGAAGATTTGCTGGGGTTTTTGTTTGTTTGTTTTTTTTCTGGTAAAAGAGAAAAGAACACTGGAATGGGGATTCAGGAAATGTGGGCTCATCCCAGTTCTGCCGAGAGATTTCCACAAGTCATGTGCCCTTTTTAGAGCTCATTTACTTATTTCTAAAATTAACTATGAAGAAGTATAAACTTGTGTTTAAAATTTTGTCTTTATAATTCCAAAGCTTTGGATTAAGCAGAGTTGGAAGTTTAAAAAAAGGTCAAGCTGGTGGGTTAGGGACTGTAAACAGGGGCAGAGTGAGTGTGAATCTGCAAAGATTGAGTCCCAGGTTCCAGCTTCACTTCAAGATGCTTCCGAGTGGAGCTGGACCTTCACGAGTGGAGCTTAGAACAGCAGATAGGATTAAAAGAAGACACTGGGCCTGACCAGGTGGTGGCGCAGTGGATAGAGCGTTGGACTGGGATGAGAAGGACCCAGGTTCGAGACCCCAAGGTTGCCAGCTTGAGCGCGAGCTCATCTGGTTTGAGAAAAGTTCACCAGCTTGGACCCAAGGTCGCTGGCTCGAGGAAGGGGTTACTTGGTCTGCTGAAGGCCCGCGGTCAAGGCACATACAAGAAAGCAATCAATGAACAATTAACGTGTCGCAACAACAACAAAAACCTGATAATTGATGTTTCTTGTCTCTCTCCGTTCCTGTCTGTCTGTCCCTATCTGTCCCTCTCTCCGACTCTCTCTCTGTCTCTGTAAAATATAAGTAAATAAAATAAAATAAAAAAGTTAAAAAAAAGAGAAGAAACTGGGAGAACAGCTTAATAAGGGGGAAAATAAATTGATCTCACCTAAAAGAATAAGAATCAGTGAAATGGGAGGTATTATTTGAATTAGTGAGTTGGCAGAGGGTCTCTTGTCCCCAATCACACTTTACAGAGCATGTATAAAGCAGACCTTATTCAAAGTTTTAGGAGTAATATTTACCACAATAATTTAAAATATTATAAAATTTCTGGCTTATAAAAATTTAACTCCATTTTCAACCACTTAACAATTTAAACAGAATATAAAGCAACTTGGAAGGTAATATGACATTTGGACATGTCTTTAATTGGCTGGCCGAGTGTCACCAGAAGCAGAGAACTCTTGCTCACAGATGCAAATGCTCTGTCACCAGGGTGGAAAGGGCCTCCTGAGTGGAGAGTGTCTATGAGAAGTTGCTGGAGTCTGGATGACTGATTGCCATGGTGACGGTTTCAACCGGGGAAGAGAAGCCTTCCTTTCAAGAAGCCCTGTGCCTGCTGCCAAAGACAGCACTCTTTTCCAAAGACATTTTGTTCCAAGAGAAGGAGAGAAATAAAATCCTTTTTTTTCCTTTTCTCATGAATACCACAGGAGGTTGTAAAAAGCTAACTACATGAAAGAGACCCTCTGAACACAGAAACTGTGTGTTGGCATCTTTTTAAATCAGGAGAGAGACGATTAGAAGGCAATGAATCTCTTACATGAATAAGTACCACACAGTTATGTAATTTATCCAATGTCCTTCAGCCTCGCAAAGCCAAAAGCATCTTCTACCTGGCTTTTTGGAACATTCTGTCCTCGACTTGTAAAAACCTAGCTATACAACATTCAATAGTATATCTCTACTTGCTTTCCTTTTTTTGTGTACTAACGATCTGGAATTAGGCCTCCTGCCAATGAATTCAAATGCATGCCTTTTTGATGACAACCTTTTTATACCGGAAGACAGTGTGAGATCAGATTATGCAATATCTTTGCTTTACAGAAGAGCCCTGGAGAAGTAAGCTGGTTTGCTAAAGGTCAGCCGAGTACTTCCTGGCAAAGGCTGTCCCCCAGGTGTCCAGCTCCACTCTCAGAGAGCACTTCTTGTGCCCACTCTAGGTATCCCCCTAAAGAGTCCTGTGCATTCTAGCTCTGCCAAGAACAAGTTGGCTCACACTTCTCTGCGATATGTTATGGACTTAAAGACAACTGTGATCACACGCCGTCCCCAGAAGAGAGGTACCCAACAGGATTGGCACTTAGGAGGAAGGAAGCTGCCTGGGAAAGGCTGACCTTAGGAACAAGGGAGGTTGTTGGATGGGGACCAGAGAGCAGAAATTGGCCAAAAAAAGGAAAGAGGGTTTGTGAGCGGTTCCTGGTGAAGGAATCCTGAGAAGAGAGTGCCTGGGCTGGGACCACAAACTAAGTAAGGTAGGAGATAGCTGGGAAGGAGGATGTGGGAAGCGAGAGGTCAGCGGTCTAAGAGTCACTGGTTAGATCAGGGGTCTCAAACTCGTGGCCGGTGGGCCACATGCGGCCCGCCGAACAATTTTGTGCGGCCCGCAGACTAATCCACGAAGTTCAAAATATTTTGGATAAAATTAAGTAAGCCTAGGGGCCTACTTGTATTTTTCATTTCTCTAGCATCCTAGCTAGATATTAGCTTAGTTAACAGCAGTTGTGATGCGAACTACAGTTTCTGGTCGTTTTGTGACACTGAGTAAACTACATGTACGATTGTGCTTGTTGTACTGATTTTTTTTGTTTTCAACTGCAGTGAGAAAAGTGTTGCGTAACAGTTGCCTTTTGTAGACCTAGTGCGGCCCGCCGAATGGCTGTGATCTTGCTCTGCGGCCCACATGCTGAGCTGAGTTTGAGACCCCTGGGTTAGATGAAGAGGGTTACATACTAGACTGGGTGTCAGGGTCTGGGGTTGGAAGCTCTAGCTGTCTCTAATTTTGTGAGAACTTGGCAGATTAGTCGACCTCTTTGGGTCTCAACTTCTTTAAAATACTTTTCAGCTCTAATAACACAGCACTATGGAGTTTCTAAGTTATCCATACTGAGTGCTTTGATATCAAGTGTGATTATAAGTAAAAACAGAAAAAATGCCACTAGAAATAAAAAGCTGTTATTGAGAATAGGGGGAGTTAAGGAAATAGAACATAACAGATGGTACTGAGGAATGATGAAAAGAAGAGGGAAGAAGCCTGTAAAGCCAGTAGCCAAGGCCACCATCCCAGCAGCCCGGCCCATGCAGGTTCGCATTGGATTCCGACAGTCGGTAAAGAAACAACGGAGCCAAAAACTGATGGGCCATCATTTTTAATCCTAGCTTGCACCCAGCAGGCAAGTAAAAATACACACTGGGCTCCAAAACCCACTCATTCAGTGCTCACAAAGCTACTGACTTATCCGAGTTTCCTAGAATCAAAGGTTTCTAGCTCACCAGACTTATTCACCTCTGTTCCCCATCTCCTTCCTTCTCCCTGCACAAACTCTGCACAAACTGGCTTCTCACTCAGCACTCCGCCATCTTGGCTGCTTCTTCTGGCCTCCTCCATGTGGCCTCTCTCTGCTCTCCTCTCTGCTCTCTCCTCTCTAATGCTAATCTCAGGAACTAAGAGCTAGCTCCCGTTCTGCCCCCATTTTATAGTGCAGAAATCAAAACCTTTAATCCAATATACAAAATAGGGAAGTCTCCAATACAAAGTCATTTATCTGAGGCATAATGGGATTGCACCACCCCACATCAAAAAGGGTGGGAAAGGCTTAATCCCCAAACCAAGCCCCAGGCTACAAGGATCCTGCCTGCCCACAGCCCACAGAGACACACATTAATATCACATGGGCAACAGCCTCCACGTGGGCAGCGTCATCTTTAACAAAGTGAGCATGATACATTTTATCTGCCCAACAAAGCCTGTGTTCTAGTCCTGCCTTTGCTACTAACTGATTCACCCTATGTGATCGCTAAGGAATATACACATATTTTCTAAACCCTCCATTTTCATAAACATTTTAGTGTGGTAAGCAAAATAATGGCCCCCAGAGATGTTCAGGTCCTAATCTCCTGAACATGTGAACTGGTTACCTTGATTATATTCAAGATCTTGAAATAGGGAGATTGTTTTGGAATATCTGAGTGGACCCGAAGTAATCGCAAGGGTCTTTTATTAAGAGAAGAAGCAGGACAGTCAGAAAAGGAGATGAGATGATGGAAGCAGGAGTCCGCGTCAGCGAGATCGGAAGCGTTCTGCTGCTGGCCTGGAAAATGGAAGAGGTGACTTCTAGACTAGAGTCTGGAAGAGGATTCTTCCCTAGAGCCTCCAGAAGGAACGCAGCCCTGCTGACAGCCTGGTTTTAGGATTTCTGAACTCCAGAACTCTAAGATAATAGTGTACATTTGGGCTGTTTTAAGCACTACATTTGTGGTAAACTGTTAACCAGCAGCAACAGGAAACGACTACTGGTGGCCCATTTCGGCCTCTGGAGTGAGTCTGCAGAGGGTACAACCTCAGTGCCTCTCAGCCCTGGTTTCCATTAGAATGACCTCCCGGGGTGAGGCGAAATGTTTAGATAGTTCTAAACGCTCTCCAGCTGTCTTCAGTGTGCAGCCCAAGCTGAGAACTACTGGCTGATCCTGGCCAGGGATGTGGCTGGGTGAATGTGATCTTTCTACATAAGAGAGTAGGGGTTGCTAATGAGAGAATTGTTTTCTTTTTCTCTTCCCAATACTTACATCTCTATCTTTCTAAAAGACAAAAAAAAAAAAAAAAAAAAAAAAAAAAAAAAAATATATATATATATATATATATATATATATATATATATATTAGTGTTTGAATTAGAAGATGGTGAAAAACAGGAGGAAAACTACATATTGAGCAAAAAATAAATCTATTCTGTACAGGAATAGCTATTTAAGAATACCTATTATGTTCTACATTTAATCAGGTGAACAACTTTGCATCTTCTGGCCATCTTAAAATGCAAAACAATGTAAGGAAATAATACAGTGACACACATGAGACCCTGAAGTCTGCAGTGCCCTCTGTGGAAAGGCGCTCACCTGGCACAGGCCACCAGGCGCTTGTACTCCGAGCTGCTTCTGAACTTGGATGCTGGCACACACAACAAACGAATAAACAAACGACAAACAAACATGACAGTAAACCATTTTAAACTGTTTCTGAACCTGTCAGAACAGAATCATTAATGAGCAGACCTCTGAACACACTTAAAAATGATCTGTGATTTGGAAGTAGGCGCTATTGGTAATTTTAATGAAAATTCATGGTGACTGACAATGCCAGGAAGTCTTTAAAATCATTAGCAAAATTTGCTGCCCTCAAAGAACTTATAATAATTGAAGGAAGGAGTCATTTAAGGTAAGTATGTATTGGTAACATGTTTGGGGAGGCTGTAGGGAGGAAGAGCAAATGGCTGGATTCATGTGTGGTTGGAAAGTTTCCTGTAGGAGCAGGTCTCTGAGCCACACATGCAAGCTGTCAGGACAGAGGAGTAGCATGCACCCTGGCCCTGGGCTCACGGTTAGAGGAGGACTGGAGTGTGCATGTGGACTCACTTCTGGGCTGAGAGGGGAGAGCCAGCCCACCAGAAGAGGGGCATGAAGGCCACATTAGAAAAAAGGGCTCATTAATAAAAGACCGAGCCCTGGTCGGTTGGCTCAGTGGTAGAGCGTCGGCCTGGCGTGTGGAAGTCCCGGGTTCGATTCCCGGCCAGGGCACACAGGAGAGGCGCCCATCTGCTTCTCCACCCCTCCCCCTCTCCTTCCTCTCTGTCTCTCTCTTCCCCTCCCACAGCCGAGGCTCCACTGGAGCAAGGATGGCTGGGCGCTGGGGATAGCTCCTCCACCTCTGCCCCAGGCGCTAGAGTGGCTCTGGTCGCAGCGGAGCGACCCCCCCCCCAAGGGGCAGAGCATCGCCCCCTGGTGGGCAGAGCATCGCCCCCTGGTGGGCGTGCCGGGTGGATCCCGGTAGGGCACATGCGGGAGTCTGTCTGACTGTCTCTCCCCGTTTCCGGCTTCGGAAAAATACAGAAAAAATAAAATAAAATAAATAAAAGACCGTCAGTACTAGAGAGACCAAGTTGAAGAGGGAGGCAGAGAAATGTGTATTTGGAACACAGAAAGGGTAAGGGTGGAAATCCAACAGGGTGCTAGGGAAATTCAGCGTTCTAGAATGGAACACTGACACAAAAGGAACAAAAATTCAGTATCTGAAATTAAACCTTCCTGGGGCTTTACAACTAGTTACAGTTTTAAAAAATAAATTAAGTCAAAATAATTTCTTGATCAACAGTGCATATTTTTAGCTTAGTTTTTTGTGTGTTTTTTTGCATTTCTCCGAAGCTGGAAACAGGGAGAGACAGCCAGACAGACTCCGGCATGCGCCCGACCGGGATCCACCCGGCACGCCCACCAGGGGCGATGCTCTGCCCACCAGGGGGCGACGCCCTGCCCCTCTGGGGGGTCGCTCTGCCGGGACCAGAGCCACTCCAGCGCCTGGGGCAGAGGCCAAGGAGCCATCCCCAGCGCCCGGGCCATCCCCGCTCCAATTGAGCCTCTGCTGCGGGAGGGGAAGAGAGAGACAGAGAGGAAGGAGGGGGTGGGGGTGGAGAAGCAAATGGGCGCCTCTCCCATGCGCCCTGGCCGGGAATCGAACCCAGGTCCCCCGCACGCCGGGCGGATGCTCTACCACTGAGCCAACCAGCCAGGGCCCTTTTAGCTTAGTTTTTAAGTTATTTAATATCAGTTTCCAACTATTACTAGAGTTAATTCAATTATAATAAATGGCAATAATGTTTACTCTGGTATCAGTCTTCTAAAGAATTTAAGAAATTTTGATTTTGGGGCAAACACATTTTTCCAATCACGGAAGCTCTCTGACATTCTCTGTGCTTAGGCAAAGTTATAGTGTATATCATGCTCTTGTACCATCCATGTCTTGGGCTTCAATTTTCAAATGAAAGCTGCAAAATTCCTCAGAAGTACTGATTTTGTGAGCCACAGTTGTTACCTGCATTAGGACAAGTAAACAAGAAGATTTCATTGAAAGTGGGAAAGTGGAAAAGGTATTACAGTAGGACTGCTGCTGCTGTAAATCAGATGCTTGAAGTATCATTTTCAAATCCAGTGCAAATGGTGCACATTAAAGACCCATTTTCCTAGCAACTGGACTTTTAGCAAACTCCACAACTTGAAACATAGTTGAGAAGTCCAAAGAATGAAAAAACTGACCCCTGGCCAGGTCAAATCTTAGTGCAGACTCAATGCAGTTACATCTGAGCACCTCACTCTCCAGGAAACTCCCTGAGGTTCTTGTCTTCAGGACTGCACACTCCAACTTGACACCTAACACTACAGTGAGGTGTGGTTTTCTCCCAGCCCACGCACCACTGTGGTAAACAATTCTGGATATGTATAGGTGGGCAGGGGTGCTGCCCAAAGTAGGCATACTGAGAACTAGCAGTGACAGAAAAGTGGGCAATCCATCTCCCACCCATGAAATCTGATAAAGGAAAAAATGTACTAAAGATAGGGGCAAAATTAAAATAATCAATCAATAGAATGCTGATGCTCAGAACACATATTTCATTTTATTTTATCCATTTAGTGGTAAGTTTTTCTAAGCTGTTTATATATGCATCTATGGCTAAAATAAAATAAACCTAAGCCCATACATCCCCAATGGTGCTTGATAAATAAAATATGACTATGTTACTAATCATAGAAGACATGAATATATATGTATATACATATGTAAGCATAAAATTATATATATACATACACACACATATATACAGGATGGGACAAAAGTAGGTTTACAGTTAAGTATGTGAAACAGTTTATTCTTTTTTTATTGATTTTAATTAATTGTATTTACATATTCAAGTGTCCCACCGAATACATCCTTCCCTCCCCGTGTTCCCCTCAACATCCCCCTTGCCCCCTCCCCCCAACTTCCTCCCCCTTCCCTCCAGGATTTGCCTACCTGCTCTCTATAATGCTGTGTTATGTATATAATTTCACCAATCTCTTTCCCTTTTCTGATCCCATCCTCTCATCCCCTTTCCCTCTGTCCGCTCACAGTTTATTCTTGTATTATTATTTATTAATTATTATATTATTGTCCATACAAACAACTGTAAACCTACTTTTGCCCAACCCTGTGTACATAATTATATGTGTAATTTCCACAAATATGCAGACTATATATATATATATATATATATATAAAATTTTAAAATAGCCATTTTCAAAAAGAAATTGTGAGGACAACTATCAAGATAGCTAAAAAGAATTAGATTAATCCTACTTCAGTCTTGAGTTACCAAAGCCCAGATTTCTGTAACTTTGTGGCAAAGTCCCTACTTTATGTCATTTGGTGCAAACAGACACATAACTCCTGAATAAGTTGGTTCTCAATGAAATACTTACATGCACTGTAGCCAAGCCACTGTTATATCCAGTACGGACAATGAGGTCATCATTGAGAGGCACCTGGAGGGGTGGATGGAAAAACCATGCTTTCTTTTATTATTTAATAGGAAGGAAGGAGAGAGTAATGAAAACAGCCAGCTGACACCTGCCGGCTTCCTCTCTCAAAGCTCTTGTGGATTAAAGGGTTAAGGCACTGAAGACCCTATGCATGTAGTAGACACTAAAATACTGGAGTTTCCTTTTCCTTCTACATGTAAATAAGGTGTCTGAAATCCAGCAAAACCAACATATCAGAAGTCACTTTGGTCACATTTTCGTTTTTTGTATGGTTATGGTAAAACCGGATCTTCATCTCCTTTGCCAGCTACGTAAGTTCCTTCCAGTGCCTAGCATCCTATGTGCCAAAGGAGACCCTTTTCATGAGCAAGAACCGGGAAGCTCAACATAACTCTCAGGTGGGTGCAATCTGGTTCTCCCTCCCACTTGCCACTTCGCAGCCTGTTCTGCCTAATGGCTTATTGTCCTATTTCCTCCAGTTTCGGTTAATGGAAACCTAGGTACCCACCAAACCCCCTCGCACCCCACCAAAGCCTGCCAAATTCTTAGGTCCTGCTGCTCTTCTTCCCACTTTGCTAGTAGGACAGTGAAGACAAGAACCGAGTTAGTTCTCCCTTCCAGAGAAAAATCTGCCATACAAACGCTGATTTGTGAAAAGCATGCGGAGAGATCATTTTAAGCAAGACCCCTGAGGGCTGGTTCTTTTACCGCAAGGCTGCAGCCTGCCTTTCCCTTTACCTAGCACACCAGAGCAAAATCAACCCTTTCTCAACATTATAGTAAATCTAGGTAAATAAGCCACTTTTCATGTTTTCCCAGATGGAACACAGCAGCATTTACTGGAAAGCCAGTAAATCAAGATACTGCCAGAGAGAAGGATTCTATGGATAAATAAATGACAAATAAGTCTGGCAATTGTGCACTTCACTGTGCCCTTAGCCTATTCTGCCCCAGAATCACCACACTTAGTCATATACATGTGAAAGACAAGGGAATCCTGTACTAAAGAACTCATTTAGGGCCCTGGCCGGTTGGCTCAGCAGTAGAGCGTCGGCCTGGCATGTGGAAGTCCTGGGTTCGATTCCCGGCCAGGGCACACAGGAGAGGCGCCCATCTGCTTCTCCACCACTCCCCCTCTCCTTCCTCTCTGTCTCTCTCTTCCCCTCCCACAGCCGAGGCTCCATTGGAGCAAAAGATGGCCCAGGCGCTGGGGATGGCTCCTTGGCCTCTGCCCCAGGCACTAGAGTGGCTCTGGTCTTGACAGAGTGATGCCCCGGATGGGCAGAGCGTTGCCCCCTGGTGGGCGTGCCGGGTGGATCCCGGTCAGGTGCACGCGGGAGTCTGACTGCCTCCCCGTTTCCAGCTTCAGAAAAATACAAAAAAAAAAAAAAAAAGAACTCACTTAAATGTATTTAAACTAAAGTTTCCCACCAAACATTTTTTTTTTTCATGTAACACATTTTAGGAAATGCTAGAGTAGAGAATTCCAAGCTAGATAAAAACAGCCCAGGTTTCACACAAAGGCAACATCATGAGCTGAGGTTTAAATTATTTTAAGATGATAAGAGGCCCTTACCAGTATTACTCCTATAAGAGAATGCCTTCAGCTATCTCAGATGGTGGTCTACTATGCTCTTCAGGCCAAGAGCTCCTCCTCATTAGAACTTAGACCCGTGGCTCAGAATGTGGATGTCTGGTGAACTTGAAATGCTCCCAGGGAAAGATTACCAAACTGGGGGCCACAAGCACAAATGCCTACAGAGGCCCAGGCACAAAGCAAGGATGGACATAAGTGCATATACACAAGTCACATGACTGATGAGGACTGTAACAAATTAAAGAACACGTGCCACTGCCAGCACCCTATTGCCAAGTCTTTGGTCTTTCAAGGGAATTTGGAAACAAGGTGTTTTTCGTTTTGTTTTTTTTTAAATCTCTGGATTTTAAATGTTGGACTATGTCTATATCTACATCTATATCCATATCTATCTTTCCACATAGAGAGAGTGGGGCAAAGCAGATTTACAGTTGTGAGTATGTGAAACAAAGAGTTTAGTCTTGTATTATTATTTAATAATTATTGTATTATTTTCTGTATGAACAACTGTATAGCTACTTTTGTTCTACCCGCTATATTTGGTAGGAGCTACAAGTTTGCAATTTTTACATTAAATTTTATTTCCTATGTCTATTTACTTTTCACAAACATGAATTTGCGAAGCGTATGGTCAGTTAAGAACTATCTCTAGTTATCTGTGTATTTAGATACACCTGAAAATAATCTAAAATGTAGTAATTAGAAAAACATGAATTAGTAGCTGTATATTAGCAGCTACCATGACGAATATGAAGCCTAGTTTTTCCAAAGTGTCCTTTTCTTTGGGAAATTCTCATAGGCCGTCAAGATTTTTATTTTAAAGAATCCAGTAGTAGCAAAGGACATGGGCAAGTTGTTGGAGGACCCAGAGGTCAATTCCAATTTTGCCCAAGTCTGCATGTGTGATCAGGCTGGATGGAACCAACAGAGGACTCCCAAATGTGTCTCTCTCTTACCCTCCTGCAGGACCTTTGTGCATGCCGTTCTCTATGCCTGGAATGTTCTTCCCTTTTCTTCACCTGGCTAAATTCTTTTAGACTCCACAGCCCACCTGGATGTGTTTGACAAGCTCCTCCCACCTTTCAGTCTGGCTCAGCAGATCCCTTTGTCCTTCCATGTTCCTATCAAAGCTCTTCTTTTTCACTAAGTGACGCCCCCCCCCCCACCCATATGCACATCCACATAGGTTCTTTGTGCTTTACTTTTGAATCTTCAGTGCGGAGGAACAGTAGGCACCCCCCCCCCCCCCCTTAGGACACAGAGGGCAGGCATTGTATGTCTAAGTAGTGAACAGATACATTTGTAAAATAAGGGTGTAACATTATTTCAAAGATCCCACCTGATTTAAAAATATTATAAAACATCTTTCATTTACCTCTACAGGCCTCCCAAGGAAATTCGTCCTTGTTATTTTGTAGTGATGGAAGTCACCTTTATGCTTATAAGAAACACTGATATCCATATTCAAGTGGAGTTGTTTAATCAGGAGTGAATATTCTGTCAGGCCCTCGATGGCATTAACTGTATCCTATCAACAAGGGGCAAGGCACAAAAACAGGTTTATTTTATTTATATGCTCTCTGTTTACAAATACCCTTTCTTATGAGTGTTGTCTGCAGATGAAAGGCCGGCTGACTGAATGAAACTGGTTAAGGGCTCCCCCGTGGAGGTGGAAGGAAGTTCTCTCCTTCTTCAATAAGGATGTTGTTTTTAACAGGAACAGGAAAGGTGTGGCTTCAGGTCCAGATTCTCCACAGTCCTGAGTGTTTAACCACAGGCAAGTCACTCTTTGAATGTGACTCCAATTTCTTGTGTGACTATTTCCTTCTCATCCCTAGGTTTCAGCTTGAAGCTATAAGTAAGCTCCCCCTTTCCCTTATTTAAGGTTGCCCTCCCACCCCATTAGAGCATTCATTTCAATTTGTAATACTTTTATGTATAGTTTCTTGTTGTGTAAGTGTCAGAGGGAAAGTATTATGTCTTTCCTGACATCCATTACATCCACTCCATACACACATAGTAGTTATTCAGCAAGCAGCTGTTGAAGGAATAAATGAATGAACTTAATTTTTCTTGACCTCATCTTTCTATAAAATCTATAAAATCAGGAAATGTAACCACATCAGAGATGTCAAAAACCTGGGTATTCTGTCTGCCCCTGTTCTTGGCAGCCAGTGCTAATCAATGAGTCACTATTTCTTGCTAAGCCTATAGTTGTACTCAAGATGAAACCCAATTGCCTCCTATGATCACTATAGTAATTCTGAAGAGCCCCTGTAGCTCTAAATTTTATATACATATTCCAGGGAACAGAGAAGATATTCACATTTGAACTAAACTTGAATATAGATGTATATTATACATTTAACAGAACAGTTATAATATAAAACATACATATTCAAATGAGTTTATATTGGTATATTAAGATGTAACAATCAGTATTTCTCTCACTTTTTATTTATTTTAGTGGGAAGGAACATCAGTACCTTTCTCGAAATGGCAGCCACTATTTATTATACAGGATATAACATTGCTGATAACCTTTCTAGTCATTCATGGTCGTTAAGAATCACAAAGGGGCCCTGGCCGATTGGCTCAGTGGTAGAGCATCGGCCTGGCATGCAGAAGTCCCGGGTTCGATTCCCAGCCAGGGCACACAGGAGAAGTGCCCATCTGCTTCTCCACCCCTCCCCCTCTCCTTCCTCTCTGTCTCTCTCTTCCCCTCCCGCAGCCAAGGTTCCATTGGAGCAAAGATGGCCCGGGCACTGGGGATGGCTCCTCGGCCTCTGCCCCAGGCACTAGAGTGGCTCTGGTCGCAAGAGAGCGATGCCCCGGAGGGGCAGAGCATCGCCCCCTGGTGGGCAGAGCGTCGCCCCCTGGTGGGCGTGCCGGGTGGATCCCGGTCAGGTGCATGCAGGAGTCTGTCTGACTGTCTCTCCCCGTTTCCAGCTTCAGAAAAATACAGAAAAAAAAAAAAAAAAAAAAAAAAGAATCACAAAGGAAGTGTTAAATTTAGAGTCAGGAGAACTGAGATTTTTTGTTTTTTTAAGTGAGAGGAGAGGAGACAGAGAGACAGACTCCCACATGTGCCAATCTGGAACCACCTAGTAAGCTCCCTACTAGGTGATGCTCTGCCCTATTGCTCGTTGCTCAGCAGTAAAGCTATTTTTAGCACCTGAGGTGGAGGCTCTAGGAGCCATCCTCAGCACTGGCAGCCAACTCCTTTGAACCAATCAAACCAATTGAGCCATGGCTGCGGGAAGGGGAGAGAGAGAAAGAAGAGGGAGTAGGCGGGGTGGAGAAGCAGATGGTCACTTCTCCTGTGTGCCCTGACTGGAAATAGAATCTGGATATCCACAAACTGGGCCAATGCTCTTCTACTGAGCCAACCAGCCAGGGCCAGATGGAGTTTTAATTTTTGACTTGGCCACCAACAGCCTGAACAAACTTCTCACAACTGATTTGCTCCTCTGTATTAGAAGAATGTCAATGCAGATAACCTCTAAGAGTCCTTTGATTCTAGTCATTTATTCCTATTTACAGCATGTGGAATGTGAGGTAAGGAGGGCAGGAGATATGTTTCAGAAGGATAAAGTACGACAAAGAAACATTACCTGGGTTGAATAAAAGCCACCTCCATACCGCTGCTCTTCAGATAGCCATTTGATGATTGGGTTAACATAATTCATATCTTTCAAGTTCAGATTGGTAAGTAAAGCATAGGCAGTGGTCTCCACAATGTGTGCTGTACCAGCGTTAGGCGCAGAGCTACCTTGTTGTGGGAGATCATCTTTCCAAAAGCGGTAACTGGGTGGATTGCCTGAACATCAACAAATCACATTAGTATAATTAAAAATGTAAATCTGACATAGCAGTTCTAGAAGATTTTTAGCAGTTTCTTCTGATAGAGACATTCTCATTTCCAGAAGTTTCTTATTCTTTTGTAAGAACTTCCTCAAGGTAACCAATATGAAACAAGATCTCTTAATACACTGCTATTTGCCTTTATTTAAAAAGGTCAACATGGAATGTCCACATCTTTTGATAGCAGAGGTCAGTTCTGAGACTCAGTTTTCAATGTGGGAGGGGTTTCTCCCACAAGTCATCTCTTTAACAAAAGACATCTTTATCACGCTCAGCACTTAGGAAATTCCTTGACAGAAAAAAAAAATCTACATTCTGGAAATTATGAGGTCACACCCAAAACCTTAGTTCAGTCTTTATGATTTGCTCCCTATTTAAAGCACTGAAAATAATTTCATATATGTAGTACTTTTCATAAATTAGGCTTTTTTTTGTTATTGCTCAGAAAACAATTCTCAGACATCTGCAGGGTGTCAGAGAATTCAACTCAATTTTGACCCTATTTACCCAAAGACAGCATTAGATTCCACAGGTTAAGGGTTCAGTCCTACAAGATAGTTCCCTACTACCTGCCCCCCGCTTCAGATCCTAATTACAAACCTGGGTGGTTATCTATACTTCCAGCCAACTAGCTATAAATCTAAATCGGAGGTTCCAAAGACACCCCCCCCCCCCCCACCAGCCAGGTCTGATTAATTTGCTAGAGTAGCTTACAGAACTCAGAGAAACATTTTCTTTCTAGGTCACCAGTTTATTATAAAAGGATAGAATTCAGGAACAGCCAGACTTTAAAAGAGATGCAGAGGGGATGGTATAGGTGTAAATAAAAAGTATGGAGCTTCCATATCGTCTACAGGTGTATCACTCAGCCCAAATCTCCACATGTTCACCAACCTGGAAGCTCTTGAAACTTGTCTTTTTGGGTTTTTTTTTATGGAGGCTTCCTTATATAGGCATGATTGATCAAATCATTGGCTATTGATGACTAATTTAACCTCCCGCCCCTCTCTCCTTCCCAGAGGTTGGAGGGTGGTACTAAAAGTTCCAACCCTCTACTCACACGGTCGGTTCCTCTGGCAACCAGCCCTTATCCTTAGGGACCTTAGGACTTTGCAAAAGTCATCTCTTTAACAAAAGACACCTTTATCATGCTCAGCACTTAGGAAATTCCTTGACAGAAAAAAAAAATCTACATTCTGGAAATTATGAGGTCACACCCAAAACCTTAGTTCAGTCTTTATGATTTGCTCCCTATTTAAAGCACTGAAAATAATTTCATATATGTAGTACTTTTCATAAATTAGGCTTTTTTTTTTGGTTATTGCTCTAGTAATTTAAACCTATCACCTCAAATCCTTTTTTTAAAACAAATTATTTTAAAAAACAGTAAAGCATATTTAGAAATCGTTTTTGAAGATTAGTGAAAATTTTGATGTTTGTTTAAAATTCAAGATCTCATTATTTCCATGACTTTGGACATGCTATTTTCCTTCCCTCTCAGAGGCTTAGATTGCTGTTTTTAGAAGGAAAGATTTGGTTTTTAAAGATACTTCCAGCTCAAACATGATTTGAATGAAGTTCTTTTCTAGCTCTTAAATGCTATAATTTTATGATCCATATCTTACAATAGTCAAGACATTTCTTTTGTGTTAGTACAAGTATTACTAAGTAGTTTTGAGATGTATGTTAAGAGTCAATCAGGTGTAAATGACAGAAGTCAAATGTTGTACATAGTGATAAACCTCACGTAAGATTTACTAAACTTTTAGAAAACCTCAGCCATGAGAGAGATGAGAAGTGCCCCAGCTTTGCCCAGGCTCACATAGCCGCACTGGTCAATGACCACTGCTACTCTCTATTTCTTTACTGTAGACCTATAGAAAGCAGTATCTTTAGTCTTTTTTTTTTTTTTTTTTTGTATTTTTCTGAAGCTGGAAACGGGGAGGTAGTCAGAGAGACTCCCGCATGCGCCCGACCGGGATCCACTCGGCACGCCCACCAGGGGGCGTCGCTCTGTCGCGACCAGAGATGCTCTAGCGCCTGGGGCAGAGGCCAAGGAGCCATCCCCAGCGCCCGGGCCATCTTTTGCTCCAAGGGAGCCTTGGCTGCGGGAGGGGAAGAGAGAGACAGAGAGGAAGGAGAGGGGGAGGGGTGGAGAAGCAGATGGGCGCCTCTCCTGTGTGCCCTGGCCGGGAATCGAACCCGGGACTTCCGCACACCAGGCCGATGCTCTACCACTGAGCCAACCGGCCAGGGCCAGTATCTTTAGTCTTAAAAACAAAATATATATACCTTTATAGCCAACCTGGTAAAATATAAGTCAAGTTATGCACTCCTGTGCTTAAAATCCTCCAATGCCTTCGCTTCTCACTTAGAGTGGAAAATTCTAGGGCTCCCACTGGCTCCCATGGTACCTTGATGGGAATGAGACACAGGCACCCTTTGCTTAGGATGGAAGCAGACCCAAACCATGGCACATGGCTGGGGAAGTGGAGCACTGGCTGGATTTCAGCCTCAATTCATTGGCTTACTTGAGCACCATATATATCATTGCACAACTGTATATAGGAGTTCTGCAGAGCTCTGTAATGACTTTCAAGAACCTACATGACTGCTTCACCCTTTCCTTCCCTAACCTCACTTTCTACCCCTCATCTCACTTCTCTCCAGCCACATTGCCCTCCAGCCAAGTTGCCCTCCTTGCCATTCTTGGAGCAGCAGGCATGCTCCTGCCTTGGGATATTTGCTGTTTCTTCAACAGAAACATCTTTTAAGATAGCCACTGGCGGCCCTGGTTGATTGGCTCAGTGGTAGAGCATCAACTGGCATGTGGATGTCCCAGGTTTGATTCTCAGTCAGGACACATAGGAGAAGTGACCATCTGCTTCTCCACCCTTCCCCTGCCCCCTTCTCTCTCCTATCCTGCAGCCATGGGTCTATTGGTTTGAGCTCATTGGCCCTAGTTGCTGAGGATGGCTCCATGGAGCCTCTGCCTCAGGTGCTAAAAATAGCTTGGTTGTGAGCACCAACCCCAGATGGGCAGAGCAGTGGCTCCAGATAGGGGTTGCCAGGTGGATCCTGGTCAGGGCACATGCGGAGTATGTCTCTATCTACCATCTCTCAACTTGGAAAAGAAAAAAAAAAAAGATAGCGACTGGCTTGCTTCCTCACTTTACCTCCTTCAGCTTTGAACTCAAATTCCATCTTCTCAGTGAAGCTTCGGCTTGATCACTCTATCAAAAATGACAACCCACCACTTCACCCTGTCTCCCTTTCCTGCTTGACTTTTCTTCATATCAGTCATCACCAAGCTATTCACTATATGTACTATTTTATTTATTTATCATATTTGTTTCTCCTTAACTAAAATGTAAGTTTCATGAGGACTTGGATTTTTGTTGTTGTTGTAGCTCTTTTCCCAGAGCCGGGAGTTGTGCCTGGGAAACTTGATACATATTTATTAGATTTAGGAATGAATAAATATGTGCTGAATGAGTCAATAAATTAATAATGGCACTTATTACATTACATTGGGATAGTTTGTGCCTTGAGGGCAGGGACCGTGTCTTATTCAGCTCCGCGTGCCACTACCTAAACTTCCCAGAATTTGCAGACGCTATATACTTAGCAAACATTTGCAGAAAAATGTATGGAACCAGTCATACCTTTTACTGAAGCTTTCTTCTTTAGGGCTGAGACAATGGATCGGAACTGTGAGTGACTTTTATCTCCCAGGGAGAGAGCGTAAGCAGCAATGGCCAGAGTAAAGGTGTTCCGGGCCAAGAGGGCATTTTCAAGCAGAAAGGTATCAGCTTTCGTTAGAGCTGTGCTGATTTTCTGAAAACAAGGGCAGAAGATACCTAAGTTTCTTTGTGAAGCATCAATCTATCAGCTAATGTGAACTAACCCCAGGTGGTACCATCCTGGGGTAGGCAAGACAAAGGGTGAAAATAGAAAATGACTTAATGGAAATGGATGATGTCCGGCTGAAGCAAATCCTTTTGGGAGAAGGAGCAGAGTGTAATTTTAGAAGTGAAAACAAGGTTGTCCAAATAGGTCAGCGATTTGCCCCTGAATCCTCATCTCCCTCTAGAGCAGGGGTACCCAAACTTTTTACACAGGGGGCCAGTTCACTGTCCCTCAGACCGTTGGAGGGCCGGACTATAAAAAAACAAAACAAAACTATGAACAAATCCCTATGCACACTGCACATACCTTATTTTAAAGTAAAAAACAAAACGGGAACAAATACAATATTTAAAATAAAGAACAAGTAAATTTAAATCAACAAACTGACCAGTATTTCAATGGGAACTATGCTCCTCTCACTGACCACCAATGAAAGAGGTGCCCCTTCCGGAAGTGCGAGGGGGCCGGATAAATGGCCTCAGGAGGCCGCATGTGGCCCGTGGGCCGTAGTTTGGGGACCCCTGCTCTAGAGGTTTTCCCCTTTAGTTTATACTTCCCAAGTCAGACTTAGCCTCAAGGAAGATAAAGCACTGAGCACAGACACAGTTTTCATCATTTCTCCTCAGTGTAACTGAGTCAGAGTCACGTTTTCAAAAAGAATTTTACTAAATAAAATCGTAACTAGTAGAAAAAGAACTAAGCTGCCGAAGTACCTTTTGATTTTAAGGATTCCTGGAAAAAATAGTCTCTGTAGTACTTCGTCCTGAGACAACTTAAAGTTTTGGGTAGGTGGCTGGGAGAAAGCATAGTGCTAAGCTGCTGTCATCTTGCCTGCCTCCTACTTTCCCAGCTCTGTGTATCTCATGTACTGCCAGGTGCCAACCGGTCTAGGTGCCTAGGAACTAACTGGTCCTCCACCCATTATTTTGTCAAATGTAAATAACAATTATTTTTAAACATAAAAAAATCATTTTGTTTTATGGTTCAAGTAATACAACCCCCCTTGGGTTTTTCCATCTCTGTTCTGTATGCTGGTTTAAACGACTTGTCTAATTTACTTCTGATTTGTAGGCAGGAGTATTTAACCTCAGCTCAGGGGTCTGTCTCTTCCCTGATCAGAGTTTCATCTCTGTTACCCTTTTGAATCTGTTATGTTGATTCACTTAAGTGTATCCTCTCCTTTCTCCCCTCAGCTTTCAGCAAATGAAACAGCACAATCCAAAGAAGCAAACATGCTATCATGTATCCTCAGTAGTTCCATGATGTAGAGTGCGTCAACTACAGAGAAGAGTCCTATACATAACATAAAATTTGGCAGAGAGAAGAGAAGGAAGCTGCAGGTACTGGGTCATTCTGTCATCACAGTCAGAAGTTATCAGTTCTAGTCCCAGCACTATAATTCAATAGCCTGTGAAACCGAAAAATGAAATTCACCTGTCTTATAGCCCTCGGTTTTCTCAACTGTTAAGTGGGTTGGATTAGGTGGTCTCTAATTAACCTATCATAACTCTGAAATCTTTTGATTGTAAAGTTGGTTGTTTTCAAGGTCTGCCTCCCACACCCCTTCCCTGTCCCCACTGCCTGTATATGATACAAAAATAGATGATGGGTGTTGCAGAAAGAAAACTTTTACTTACCATTACGGGACATACATCAAAAGCCTTTCTAATTCCAATCACAGAAAATGCTGTAAGATATAACGCGTTTTCTTGGGCTTCAGTAGACACGGTACCCTAAAAGTAATTATAAAGGAGAGTGAAACGGTATCTTTATAGCAAAGTGACCTGGCTCCAATCTCCATTTTGAACTTAATGTCCCTCTGTCCCTTCATACATTCCAATTGAACTGCTTGCTACTTCTCAGTAAACTCTGGGTCAGTCATTCTTTATAATGCTGGATTTTTCCTACTTTGTGCCTTCATGTGCCTTTCTCTCCCTCACCTCCCTCAAAATTCCACCTCATACCTCTTCACCACATTCAAATTCTCTTCTTCCTTTAAGACCTTGTTAAAATGCACAAAGCACTATTTTGCCACTATTCTCTTGTATTTTTTTCTATTGGGATATTGATATCACTGGGGAAAAATATTTTTTTCATATTCTGTTGCATGAGGTTTTAGAACTGTTTCTATATATCTCTGTATTGCTGATTCCAAATCTGAAATATGTTTTTTGGTGCATGCTCTAGTTTTGATGAAATTTTAATTTCTTTTTGTTACAGTTGATGGCATGCATTGGTTTTTAAATTGGAGTTAAAGGGCAATGACTCTTGGATTGAACATAACCACAAGGCAATTAATGTTTTACAAACATCACTTTAACATAATTGTAGTTGTTCTTAAATGTAAAAAATTATTATCTGATAAAAACACCCTCTTATTTTGTTTTAAGATTGAATCATGGCTTCTTCGTAGGCATAAATGTAAGAATAGTCCTGATATCTTCTGTTATATATGTGGCTGTTACACACTTCAACGTCAAAGGCGCAATATTTCATCATTTGTGACACGTGCATATATTGCCTATTTTCAAGTTCTCCTTGGCAATCAAGACAAGAATAGGGCTCCTCATATTGTGTGTCATAATTGTGAGGAAATGCTTCATGACTGGACTAAAGGAAAACACAAAGAAATGCCTTTTGGTATTCCCATGGTTTGGCGTGAACCTAAGGACCACAGCAGTGATTGTTCTTTCTGTCTGATCCATACAAAAGGCATCGGCAAAAAAAAATGGGCTCTGGCCGGTTGGCTCAGCGGTAGAGTGTCGGCCTGGCATGCAGGGGACCCGGGTTCGATTCCCGGCCAGGGCACATAGGAGAAGTGCCCATCTGCTTCTCCACCCCTCTCCCTCTCCTTCCTTTCTGTCTCTCTCTCCCCTCCTGCAGCCAAGGCTCCATTGGAGCAAAAGATGACCCGGGCGCTGGGGATGGCTCCTTGGCCTCTGCCCCAGGTGCTAGAGTGGCTCTGATCGCGACAGAGCAATGCCCCAGATGGGCAGAGCATCGCCCTCTGGTGGGTGTGCCAGGTGGATCCCGGTCGGGCGCATGCGGGAGTCTGTCTGAATGCTTCCCCATTTCCAACTTCAAAAAAATGCAAAAAAAAATAAAAAATAAAAATAATAACCTTAAATGTAAATGGATTAAATGATCTGAACAAAAGACATAGGGTAGCTGCATGGATAAGAAAACAGGACCGCCTGACCAGGTGGTGGCGCAGTGGATAGAGCGTCGGACTGGGATGCGGAAGGACCCAGGTTCGAGACCCCGAGGTCGCCAGCTTGAGCGCGGGCTCATCTGGCTTGAGCAAAGAGCTCACCAGCTTGGACCCAAGGTCGCTGGCTCCAACAGGGGGTTACTCGGTCTGCTGAAGGCCCACGGTCAAGGCACATGTGAGAAAGCAATCAATGAACAAGTAAGAAGTCGCATCGCGCAACCAGAAACTGATGATTGATGCTTCTCATCTCTCTCCGTTCCTGTCTGTCTGCCCCTGTCTATCTCTGTCTCTGTAAAAAAAAAAAAAAAAAAAAAAAAAAAAAAAGAAAACAGGACCCATACATATGCTATCTACAAGAGACATACCTTAAAACAAAAGATGCACATAGATTGAAGGTAAAAGGATGAAAAAAAATATTTCATGCAAATGGAAATGAAAAAAAAGCTGGGGTAGCAATACTTATATAAGACAAAATGGACTTTAAAACAAAGGCTATAGTAAGAGATAAAGAAGGTCACTGCATAGTGATAAAGGGAGCAATCCAAAAGGAAGATATAACCGTTATAAATATCTACGCACCTAATATAGGAGCACCTAAATATATAAAGCAGACTTTGATTGATATAAAGGGTGAGATCAACAGCAATACTATAATAGTAGGGGATTTCAATACCCCACTAACATCACTAGATAGATCCTCAAGAAAGAAAATTAACAAAGAAACAGCAGACTTAAAGGACACACTAGATCAACTGAATTTAATAGATATCTTCAGAACCTTTCACCCTAAAGCAGCAGAATATACAGTCTTTTCAAGTGCTCATGGTACATTCTCTAGGATAGACCACATGTTAGGGCACAAAAGCGGTCTCAACAAATTTAAGAAGATTGAAATCATATCGAGGCCCTGGCTGGTTGACTCAGCGGTAGAGCGTCAACCTGGCGTGCGGGGGACCCGGATTCGATTCCCGGCGAGGGCACATAGGAGAAACGCCCATTTGCTTCTCCACCCCCCCTCCTTCCTCTCTGTCTCTCTCTTCCCCTCCCGCAGCCAAGGCTCCATTGGAGCAAAGATGGCCCGGGCGCTGGGGATGGCTCCTTGGCCTCTGCCCCAGGTGCTAGAGTGGCTCTGGTCATGGCAGAGCGACGCCCCGGAGGGGCAGAGCATCGCCCCCTGGTGAGCAGAGCATCACCCCTGGTGGGCGTGCCGGGTGGATCCCGGTCGGGCGCATGCGGGAGTCTGTCTGACTGTCTCTCCCATTTCCAGCTTCAGAAAAATACAAAAAAAAAAAAAAAAAAGAAATTATATCAAGCACTTTCTCTGATCACAATGGCATGAAATTAGAAATCAACCACAACAGAAAAATTCAAAAATTCTCAAACACATGAAAATTAAATAGCAGGTTGTTAAATAACAAATGGATTAACAATGAGATCAAAGAAGAAATAAAAAAAATTCCTAGAAACAAATGATAATGAGCATACACTCAAAATTTATGGGACACAGCAAAAGCAATACTGAGAGGGGAGTTCATAGCACTACAGGCATACCTTAAGAAGCTAGAAAAAGCTCAAATAAACAACTTAACCTTGCATATAAAAGAACTAGAAAAAGAACAGCAAGTAAAGGCCAGAGGTAGTAAAAGGAAGGAAATAATAAAGATCAGAACAGAAATAAATGAAATAGAGGCTAAAGAAACAATACAGAGGATCAATGAAACCAAGAACTGGTTCTTTGAAAGGGTAAACAAATCAATGAACCCTTAACCAGACTCACCAAGAAAAAAAGAGAGAGGACTCAAATAAGTAAAATGAAAAATAAGAGTGGATCAATAATAACCGACACAACAAAAATACGAAATATTGTAAGGAAATAGTACTATGAAGAACTGTATGCCAAAAAACTAGACAACCTAGGTGAAATGGACAAATTCCTTGAAACATATAATCTTTCAAAAATCAATCTGGAAGAAGCAGAAAACCTAAACAGACCGATTACAACAAATGAGATAGAAACAGTTATCAAAAAATTCCTGCCTGACCTGTGGTGGCGCAGTGGATAAAGCGTGGACCTAGAAATGCTGAGGTCACCGGTTCGAAACCCTGGGCTTTCCTGGTGAAGGCACATATGGGAGTTGATGCTTCCAGCTCCTCCCCCCTTCTCTCTCTCTGTCTCTCCTCTCTCTCTCTCTCTCTCTCTCTCTGTCTCTCCCTCTCCTCTCTAAAATGAATAAATAAAATTTTTTTTAAATTTACATATATAAAAAAAAAAAACAACTCTCGAAAAACAAAAGCCCTGGGCCGGATGGCTTCACAGGAGAATTCTACCAAATATTCAAAGAAGAACTAACTCCTATCCTTCTCAAGCTATTTCAAAAAATTCAAGAGGAAGGAAGACTTCCAGGCTCCTATTATGAGGCGAGCATAATTCTGATTCCAAAACCAGGCAGAGACAACACAAAGAAAGAAAATTATAGGCCAATATTCCTGATGAACTTAAATGCTAAAATTCTCAACAAAATATTAGCAAACCGGATCCAGCAATACATGAAAGAAATCATACATCATGATCAAGTGGGATTCATTCCGGGGAGGCAAGGATGGTACAATATTTGCAAATCAATCAATGTGATTCATCACATAAACAAAAGGAAGGAGAAAAACCACATGATAATTTCAATAGATGCAGAAAAAGCATTTGATAAAATACAGCACCCATTTATGATCAAAACTCTCAGCAAAGTGGGAATACAGGGAACATACCTCAACATGATAAAGGTCATCTATGACAAACCCACAGCTAACATCATACTCAATGGGCAAAATTTTAAAGCAATTCTCTTAAGATCAGGAACAAGACAGGGGTGCCCCCTTTCACCACTCTTATTCAACTTCATAGTACTGGAAGTCCTAGCTAGAGCAATCAGACAAGAAGAAGAAATAAAAGGCATCTAAATTGGGAAAGAAGAAGTAAAACTATCATTATTTGCAGAGCAGATGATATGATACTGTATATAGAAAACCCTAAAGTCTCAGTCAAAAAAGTACTCGACTTGATAAATGAATTCAGCAAAGTGGCAGGGTAGAAAATTAATACACAGAAATCAGAGGTATTTTTATACACCAACAATGAACCGTCAGAAAGAGATATTAAGAAAACAATCCCTTTCACTATTGCCACCAAAAAAATAAAGTACCTAGGAGTAAACTTAACAAAGGAGGTTAAAGACTTGTACTCAGAAAATTATAAAACATTGATAAAAGAAATCAAGAAAGATACAAACAAGTGGAAGCATATACTGTGTTCGTGTTTAGGAAGAATAAACATCATTAAAATGTCTATATTACCCAAAGCAATTTATAAATTCAATGCAATACTGATTAAAATACCAATGACTCACTTCAAAGATATAGAACACATATTCCAAAAATTTATATGGAACCAGAAAAGAACACAGATAGCATCAGCAATCTTGAAAAAGAAGAATAAAGTGGGAGGTATCACACTTCCTGATAGCAAGTTATACTATAAGGCCATTGTACTCAAAACAGCTTGGTACTGGCATAAGAACAGACATACAGATCAATGAAACAGAACAGAGAACCCAGAAATAAAACCACACCTTTATGGACAATTGATACTTGACAAAGGAGGTAAGAGTATACAATGGAGTAAAGACAGTCTCTTTAACAAATGGTGTTGGAAAAATTGGACAGCTACCTGCAAAAAAAATGAAACTAAACCACCAAGTTACACCATTCACAAAAATAAACTCAAAATGGATAAAAGACTTAAATGTAAGCTGTAAAACCATAAGCATCTTAGGCCCTGGCCGGTTGGCTCAGTGGTAGAGCGTCGGCCTGGCGTGCAGAAGTCCCGGGTTCGATTCCTGGCTAGGGCACACAGGAGAGGCGCCCATCTGCCTCTCCACCCCTCCCCCCCTTCCTCTCTGTCTCTCTCTTCCTCTCCCGCAGCGAGGCTCCATTGGAGCAAAGATGGCCCGGGTGCTGGGGATGGCTTCTTGGCCTCTGCCCCAGGTGCTAGAGTGGCTCTGTTCACAACAGAGCGACGCCCCGGAGGGGCAGAGCATCGCCCCCTGGTGGGCAGAGCGTCGCCCCTGGTGGGCGTGCTGGGTGGATCCCGGTCGGGCGCATGAGGGAGTCTGTCTGACTGTCTCTCCCCGTTTCTAGCTTCAGAAAAGTGCAAAAGAAAAAAACCCAAAAAACAAAAAACCATAAGCATCTTAGAAGAAAACATAGGCAGTAAGCTCACCGACATCTCTCACAGCAATATATTTACTGATTTATCTCCACGAGCAAGTGAAATAAAAGACAGGATAAACAGGCCCTGGCCAGTTGGCTCAGTGGTAGAGCATCAGCCTGGCGTGCAGAAGTCCCGGGTTCGATTCCCGGCCAGGGCACACAGGAGAGGCGCCCATCTGCTTCTCCACCCCTTCCCCTCTCCTTCCTCTCTGTCTCTCTCTTCCCCTCCAGCAGTGAGGCTCCATTAAAGCAAAGATGGCCCGGGGCTGGGGATGGCTCCTTGGCCTCTGCCCCAGGCGCTAGAGTGGCTCTGGTCGCAAGGGAGCGACGCCCTGGAGGGGCAGAGCATCGCCCCCTGGTGGGCGTGCTGGGTGGATACCGGTCGGGTGCATGAGGGAGTTGTCTGACTATCTCTCCCCGTTTCCAGCTTCAGAAAAATACAAAAAAAAAAAAAAGGATAAACAAACTGGACTATATCAAACTAAAAAGCTTTTGTACAGCTAAAGACAATATGAACAGAATAAAAAGACAAACCACATGATGGGAGAACATATTTATCAATACGTCTGATAAGGGTAATAACCAAAATTTATAAAGAACTTGTAAAACTCAACACCAGGAAGACAAACAAGCCAATCAAAAAATGGGCAAAAGAAATGAATAGACACTTCTCCAAAGAGGACATACAGATGGCCAAATAGACAGATGAGAAAATGTTCAACATAACTAATCATTAGAGAAATGCAAATTAAAACCACAATGAGATACCACCTCACACCAGTAGAATGGCGCTCATTAACAAAACAACACACAATAGGTGCTGGCGAGGATGTGGAGAAAGGGGAACCCTCCTGCACTGCTGGTGGGAATGCAGACTGGTGCAGCCACTGTGGAGAACTGTATGGGGTTTCCACAAAAAATTAAAAATGGATCTTCCTTTGGACCCAACCATCCCACTTTTAGGAATATATCCCAAGAACACCATATCACTGACTGAAAAAAAGAAATGCACCCCTATGTTTAGGGCAGCATTGTTCACAATAGCAAAGATCTGGAAACAACCCAAGTGTCCGTCAGTGTACGAGTGGATTAAAACGCTGTGGTACATATACAATGGAATACTATGGGGCCATGAAAAAGAAGGAAATATTACCTTTTGTGACAACATGAATGGACCAGGAAACTATTATTTTGAGTGAAATAAGCCAGGTAGAGAAAGAAAAATGGCATATGACCTCACTCATATGGCATATTCCTCACTTCTTGAGGAATCCAAGAAACAGTGAGAACTGAGAAACGGAATTGAGACAGAGGAGAGATCAAAGGGACCAGAGGAAAAGAGGACAGAGGGAAAAGGGATGATAGGATGGGATAAACCTGAAGGGAAGGGGGGAGGGTGCTGCGAGGAGGGGGAAAAGGGAGATGTTGAGGGGAATATGGGGGAGGGGGGATGCATTTGGGGTGACCCTAGAATCTATGTAAACACAATTAAATAAAAGAAATTTTCAATAAGAAAAAAAAGAGATTCACTTCCTGAACAGTCACCTTGATAAGTTTCCCGAAATCTTGGAGCTGTTAATGATGAGCAGACTACTGCTGGAGCATCAAACGAGACTGTCCTCAACAAGTACACAAATGCAAGAGCTACAAACGCAAATTTTTGCCTGAATAGAATTTAAATAAGTTTTGGGCAAATTTTATGATTAAAATAAGTGTTTTAATATGTTCTATTTTGAAATTGTAGACAAATTCCGATGCAATCATATCTTTTAATGTATTAGTGTATTTACTGGATTATATCAATTATTATATTTTCACAAATATGATGCCCAAGAAGACATTCTATTTCATTATGTTAAACTAAATGTTAAAAATTTTACAATAAGATGAAAACCTAAAATCTTGAATTGCAAAAAAAACTGTAGTTTACAGAGAAAAACTAATGTCAGATTTGAGATCAGTACACTCGAATTAGGTAAGAGGAAGTGTTTTTGTGGATGCAACAAAAATTTTGTTCCCCAGTGTATTCCAATACAATGCTTCTAAGACCTTCCATTAAGTGAACTCTAGTAACTCTCCAGTTTCATTTCATGCCCCTCACCCCCTTAGCTCTCTTGGGCTCAGCTCTTTGAATGAACCACCGTCTCTCTCCACTTCAAAAATGCCAGGCAGGCTGTTGGCTCCACTCGGAACACTCTTCCTGACTCCCTTCTACCTATCTCCCAGGAGCCTGGCAACTCATTTTTCCAACTCCCCGAATCTTGGTTAGATCGCCTGCTTTCAGTGAAAGAACGTTTCCCTTTTCGTACATGTATCACACACCTGAAAGTACCTACTCAGCGTTTCTGCTAGATCATAAGCTCTGTGACTGTACTGAACACAGCTGTGTTGTTCACTTTTGGGTCTATACCATGCAGTACTTAGTACATGTTCAATTAATATCTATCCAAATGAAGAACACACACACTTATGCCTTGATTAGAGGTGCTGCTATTTTTACTCCACTTTCCCTACCAGTGTGTGAGCTCCTTTGTGGCAGGGATACTGTCTGGTCCATCCTTCCCACTCTTCCTCCCCTAGGCTGCCCCAAAGACACCTTTTCATGTATGATGTGCTCAGTGAGTTGAATGAATGTAGATAGATCAAGGCCTGTTATACGAGATGTCTAAGATATCACTTATCAGACCAGATGGTCTGAAGAGGAGTGTGAGAAGAACTTTCAAATTCTTTGCCTGGATACAACAGGATATTTTTCCCTCTCTTCTTCATCCTCCTAAAATAGGTTGATAACAAAACTGGAACTTATAAATAAAACTATTGCTAATTTGTACATTTGATTTCCTTACCTGTAATTTTAGTGGTTGATAATCGGAATGTTCCTTAAAAGATCCATTTGGTAGTTGACATTGATCAATCAGCCACATTAAAGAATTACAAATTGAATTTTGGCTCTGAGGTAAATATTTATGTAATTGTCCCAGTACTCTTAAAACAAAAGCTGTCAACCTATAAGACAAAATCAAATAAATAAACATTTAGACATTGAATCCCTTCTGGCTTTCAATTTGCTGTGTGTTTTATTTCATACAGTGTTTATTCTTTGAAAGAAAATAACATTTTAAAACATGCAATTCCAAAGTTGTCACCACTGTACAAGAGAAGATTTCAGAATGATCTCCCCCAAACTGTCAACAAATGTGAACCACAGTGTTAGCCCATGCACAATCAAAAATAGATGCCTAATGATAAAATAATTTTACTGTCTAAATTTAAAGACAATAGCGGTGAAACAAATAGTATTGAGTCAAGGCACTGACCCTTGAACATGAGATGTGGAAGAACAAAGTCATAAAATTATAGATTGTAAACTTTGTGCAAGCTATCTAATCTAAACCCCTGCCTGAGGCTTGACCGCCCTTCCCCACCATCCCTGGGATGTTTACCTGCTTCCCCTCGAGCCAATGCTTTTGATGCAAGACTCACTACCTCACAAGGAAACCTTGATTATCACAATTACTCAGTTGAAAAGCAATGTAAGTCCTTGCTAAATGTCTCTCAAAGATCATAGAGAGGATCTAATTCATAACCTCCACAATGCCTCTTGCATTGCACTGAATGAAGATTCCTCTCCTCCAGTTCCCTTACTCACTCAACTGCTCATTCGTTAGCTCCTAAGATGCCTTTGAGATACTTGACTCCCTCACTTTAAAATTTTGTTTTCATTTTCCTTTTTGAAATAAATGATACATTATTTATTGTACTTTTTGCATATTTCCTATATTTTTCCAAAAAAAATTTTTTGCAAGTATTCAGGTACAGGCCATTTTTTTCTATGTATATATGTGTTTCTATGTTTCTGGCTAAATACTGTCCACTCAGTTTCGCCCAGAACTCCTGAGAGGCTCTGAGAATTTACTGAGAGGCTGGTGCATCTTCTTGTTGGGGTTTCTGTTCTCTAGGCATTCAGTTCTCAGCCTCTGTTGTGGTGATTTGCAATCTAGATCAAAACCTACCCCAACGCATCCTGGTAGTTACCTTCTGGTTGGCATGCTCCAGGCATCTACATGTCTTTTAAATGTATGACCCACACAAGGTTAGATCTACTTCTAAGATACAATCTATGAGACCTGGTGACTGATTAGATATAAAGCTAAAAGGAAAGGGAGGAGCCAAATCAGATATAAAACAAAGCATTGCTGTGCACTGATTAAGGGAGAAACAGAAGGATGAATCTGGCACAATTGAGCTTAAAGAGCCTTTGGCTCCCAGACCCTAGAAATGCGGATCTGGAGCTCAAGAAAGAAGTTAGGTCTTGAGACATTGATGAGGGAATCATCTGCATAGAAGTTATGAAAGTCATGAGCAATGGTGAGATTATACCAGAAGAAATTACCAAAAATAAGAGGGTCAAGGATGAAATCCTAGAGCCTCTCAATAGTTAAAGGACATACTCTAAAAGTCAATTATTCTAGATTGTAAACTCTTTAAGAGTGTTTCATATTTAGAACCTACAAAGCACATGGCATACTGCGCTTTTAGTAAATATTTTGTCAAAGCATGATATTTTTTTGAAAATAGACTGCCATAGGATTTAATTAATTCAGACTGTCTTTCTCTCAAATCAGCAGAATTTTGTAAGTTATTATGCTTCACTGAATGAGTACTTATTGAACATCTACTATGTGCCAGGTATGTATCAGATACTAGGTATACTTTGAATTGCCCACATAGAATTTACACTCTAGTGACCACCAGACAGACAATAAATGAGATAAGTAAGAATGTTAATAATAGTCAGAGGGCAGGGAGGTTGAGGGACTGGATGTAATAAATAAAGGGATTAAGCAAAAAAAAAAAAACAACCCCAAACTCATAGATACAGACAACAGTATGGTGATCACCAGAAGGAAAGTGGGGTTGGGGGCAGGTAGAAGAGAGTAAAGGGGGGGATAAATGGTGACAGAAAGGACAATTGACTTTGGGTTATAAACACGATACAATATACTGATAATGCAGTATAGAATTGTATACTTGAAACCTATGTAATTTTATTAACCAATGTCATCTCAATAAATTCCATTTTAAAAAATTTAAAAAAGAATGTTCGTTATATATTTTAAGGAAAAAGAAAAGTTGGAGAGAAGTATATAAAGCGTTGGGGTGGGAATGAGGTATAGTTTTAGACAGAATGACTAACAGAAGCCTCACTGAGAAGGTGACTTTTGGTTAAGACCTGAGGGAGCTGAAGAAGCCAGCCATACTGATACCTGGGAGAGCACACCAGACAGAGGACATTCAGTGCAAAGGCCCCGAGTTGGAACAATGCCTGGAGTGTTTGAGGAATGGCAAAGAGGCCAAGGGGTTTGAGTTGAATGAAAGAGAGTGGAAGGGGATGCAGACAGAGAGATGAGGTGGGGCCAGACACTGGAGGGTCTTGTAGCTCACAGTAAGAACTTTTATTCTTACCCTGGTAAGATGGGAAGCTCCTAAATGGTTTTGGATAACATAGACTAACTTATGCTTTAACAAGGTCATTCCAGATGCAGTGTAGACTGAAGAGGGTCAAGGGCTGAAGGTGAAAAGCCTGAGGGGGCTAGTACAATAATATAGGTGAGAGATGAGAGTGGCTTGTACCAGGGGCAGTGCAGTTGGTGAGAAGTAGTCAAATTTAGAACATATTTTGATGGCGCAGACGAAGGTATTTGATAGATCAGATGCAGCTTGTAAGCAAAAGAGGGCAGTGAACAATGACTAAGCTTTTAGCTTGAGCAACTAGATAAATGAATTTGCCATTAAGGTTCTTATTCTTCAGTTAATTAATCAACAACTACTGTATATGAAAATGCAAGTCAAAACCTTCTACTTACCACGTACTAGCCTCTCCACCTTTCCACATGCTATAAGAATAGTCAGGATTTTTGTAGGACATGATGCTTAACATCCCTAAGAGGAATCAGAAAAAGAACAGAGTGCTTCATTGAGCTCCAGTTCTACTCAAAGAGTGCTCCATAGGCCCCCAGGAATGGTAAATTTCCCTTGGTGTTAGGCAATAATCATATGCCCTGTGGCCAACATTGAACTTCTCAAATAAAATATACAGATCACTTCAACTGGGAATTAGCAAGTAAAGCATTCTGAACTCATTCAAGAAGTTAGAAAGTGCTCTGTAGATTTGAAATGCAGGTGTCTTGTATCTCATCCAGGCATTTTAGTAACTTAAGCCAAAATGCGACAGCAAATAGTATTTATTCATGTAGTAGACTCTACCTTATAATATTTTTGCTGTAGTGCTTTTATAATTAAGTTTTTGTACAATTCATAACATATTAATTAAACTATTAGTTTAAAAAACACAAGATTTTTGGTCCCTGGCTGATTGGTTCAGTGGATAGAGCAACAGCTTGGCATGTGGACGTCCTGGGTTTGATCACTGGTCAGGGCACACATGAAAAGTGATCATTTGCTTCTCTTTCCTCCCTCTCCCCCTTCTCTCTTTCTTCCCCTCTCGCAGCCAGTGGCTCAACTGGTTCACTCATAGGCTCTGGGCACTGAGGATAGCTTGGTTGGTCCAAGTGTCGGCCTCAGGCACTGAGGATAACTTGGTTGATTCCAGCATCCGTCCCAGACGGGGAATGCTGGGTGGATCCCGGTCAGGGTGTGTGCGGGACTCTGTCTCTCTATCTCTTCTCCTCTCACTTAAAAAACAAAAACAAAAAACAAGATTTTTATGCCCAATATGTAAAACAATTTTTTTTTACCTTCTTTTAACTTATTCTTCATGTACTCTTTTTCAGTTAATGAGTTAGGAGAAAAAATGTTCCAATGACTTCCTGCTTCCAGGTAGTGATAAACATAGAATACTGGAACAATGCTCATCAAATCCGCCTCTGCATTCCCCTTGGGGAGGTTGGTAAGGATATCAATGCCTTCCCGACTCAGAACTGCAGACATGACCTCACCCATAAGCAGTCCTGAAACACACAAACAATTCAAAGTAGACACAATCAATTTCTGAGTAACAATATATTTTAAATAGAGATAAGAGCAAGCATCCCTATTCTTCACTTTTTATCTAGGCAGCTGAATTAATTCTCATAACTGAGATGAAAAGATCTGGCTAGGAAGATAAATTTAAAAGAAACATCAAAAGTAGGCTTAAACATACCACAGTTATAGGGTGATAAGATGGTGTAGTACAGTGGGCAGATTACTGCATGGAGTACATGGTAAATTAGTCACCATTCAACCTGATAGCATTAGGTTAGACATAGTAAACCCTATCAATCAGTCGCTAACACAAAGCAAAGCAAAGAATCTGAACTGTGAATGCTCTGTGAGAGCTGTGAGGTCTTAGGCAAACCTTTCTTATATGTATAACAGGGTTGTGCCTGATTTTAAAAGTCCTTTCCAGTACCAACATTCAGTGACTCCAAGATTTTCTCTAAGGTAAAGTAGAATCAGAACCTTCTATTATTTTGATGCTATGTCATTGAATTGTAAAGGCTGGAGACCAGAGGTAACCCACCAAAGACACCACTTTTGCATGTGCCTTTGGGAATGGTACTTCAGCAGAGCAGTGCTGCTGTTTCAAGGCCACCTACAGTTCACAAAGCATTCTCTGGAGCAGGACTGGCCACTAAGATCGTGGGAAGTTCTTAAGTCTAGAAGCAGCTGCACACCCCCACTGTAGAGAAGTCTCTGGGCCAGTGACAGCCCCTACCCTCCATCATGGAGAATAAATCTCCATTTAAATCAGGCCAGTGGAAGAAGATAGAAAGGTGGACGGGGATTTGAAGGTGAGAGTAGGGGTAGGGTACTTCAGAGGTGAATTTGTATATGCTACTGAGGAGAGGAGAAACAGAATAACCATGAGGATATTTTATTTTTGTTTGAAGCACAAAGTGAAATGAAAAATAAAAATGGCATTTCTTAGTTTACCTTTTACACTCACAATCCTTTTGACTTTTGTTTTGGGAACCAAATCCAATGGTACTCTGTATGGGAACTCCTTTTGTCTGCTAACGACACCTGAAATTAAAAAAAGTTTTTTAGATTTACACAGATTTCTTGAGGGAAGACTGTTTGCAGATTATTTATAACATAGCTACCTCTAAGGATATTTTTAAAATTTGTGATAGAGACAGACAGAGAAAGATAGAGAGAGGGACAGATAGGGACAGACAGACAGGAAGGAAGAGATGAGAAGCATCAATTCTTCATTACGGCTCCTTAGTCTGTTAGTTGTTCATTGGTTGCTTTCTCATAGGTGCCTTGACAGGGGTGGGAGCGGGGGCTGCAGTATAGAGTGAGTGACCCCTTGCGCAAGCCAGTGACCTTGGGCTTCAAGCCAGCAAACTTTGGGCTCAAACCAGGGGCCATGGGGTCATGTCTATGATCCCACACTCAAGCCAGCGACCCCATGCTCAAGCCGGCAACCTCGGGGTTTCGAACCTCGATTCCCCACACCCTAGTCCGATGCTCTATCCACTGTGCAACCACCTGGTCAGGCCCTCCAAGGAATTTTTAAAAAAATAAAATATTCTTTTATAATAATAATACTAAAATTTTAAAAGGAAGTTAAAAATACTCAAGGCTTTTTATTAAACCCTACGTTTATGTAATCTCTTTAAATAAAGCATTAAATTTGACTATAAGTTTCCTGGTCATTACAAGATAGGAAACATATAAGATAATATAAATCTTATTCACCAGTAAAAGTGAGACTGCTATTTTGTTCAAAGAGAAAATTGTTCTTAGAACTGAAATCTAAAAATAACATGTAATTCCTTAGTGGTGGAAATGTGAAGATGAGCTTCATTAGGAAGCATGCTCTGAAATTCTACCTTCTCTTCTCGCTGTTACTCAGACTCTTTCATACTATGCACCACAACAGAGTTTTAGCATACCACTATCAGTACATTGTTTTCTCTTGTAATCACTCATTTATTTCATAAAGATGATACTATTTACCATTATACTGATAGAATAGCAAAGACTCTGCTAAGTTTTTTAAATGCATTGTTACATTGAATCCTCATCACATACTTGTATGCTAGGTCTGTTATTATTTTTATTTTGCAGATGAGGAAATAGGTTTAAAAAGCAAATTGCTTAAGGTAACAGAGCTACTACAAATGGAGCTGTGATGTAAACTCCAGAAGTTTTACTGCAGAGCCCATGAGTAGGAATCACGACACTCTATCTACCATTGTCATGCTAAGAAAGCTCTGTGAGGGCAGGAACCATCTCTTAGAGAATGCTCCAGTTCTAGCACTTAACACAGTCCCTTGTACTTGGCAGATGCTTTTTTAAAAAAAGTAGTGATATTTTGCAATTTAAAGGACAAGCCATATGGCTTTGCAGAAGAGGCAGGAACGTTCCTCAGGTAACTTCTTTCTTCATTAACCTTTGATGAATTCTGAGGTTATAACATCAAAATAAAACTCAGTGGAGATATTTAAGAGGTTTGCAGTGTGATTGAAAGAGCATGGAGTTCAGGAAGAGCTTAATCTATATGTGACACTGGGCAAGACACTTAATTTTTCTATGCCTTGGTTTGCTCATCAGTTAAATAGAGGTATTAATGTTTTCCTAAAAGCTGTTTAGTGAGGGTAAAAATAACACTGGGGAACAAAATTTTTGTTGCATCCACAAAAACACTTCCTCTTACCTAATCTGAGTGTGCTGATCTCAAATCTGACATTAGTTTTTCTCTGTAAGCTACAGTTTTTTTTGCAATTCAAGATTTTAGGTTTTCATCTTATTGTAAAATTTTCAACATTTAGTTTAACATAATGAAGTAGAATGTCTTCTTGGGCATCATATTTGTGAAAATATAATAACATATAATGCAGTAAATACACTAATACACTAAAAGATATGATTACATCAGAATTTGTCTACAATTTCAAAACAGAACATATTAAAACACTTATTTTAATCATAAAATTTGCCCAAAACTTATTTAAATTCTATTCAGGCAAAAATTTGCATTTGTAGCTGTTGCGTTTGTGTATTTGTTGAGGACAATCTTGTTTGATGCTTCAGCAGTAGTCTGCTCACCACTAACAGCTCAAAGATTTCGGGAAATTTATCAAGGTGACTGTTCAGGAAGTGAATCTTTTTTTTAATTTTTTTTTAATTTTTTTAAATTTTTTTATTTTTCTGAAGCTGGAAACAGGGAGAGACAGTCAGACAGACTCCCGCATGCGCCCGACCGGGATCCACCCGGCATGCCCACCAGGGGCGACGCTCTGCCCACCAGGGGGCGATGCTCTGCCCATCCTGGGCGTCGCCATGTTGCGACCAGAGCCACTCTAGCGCCTGGGGCAGAGGCCACAGAGCCATCCCCAGCGCCCGGGCCATCTTTGCTCCAATGGAGCCTTGGCTGCAGGAGGGGACGAGAGAGACAGAGAGGAAAGCGCGGCGGAGGGGTGGAGAAGCAAATGGGCGCTTCTCCTGTGTGCCCTGGCCGGGAATCGAACCCGGGTCCTCCGCACGCTAGGCCGACGCTCTACCGCTGAGCCAACCGGCCAGGGCAGGAAGTGAATCTTAACGCTCATGTTACGTCCAATGTCACGGAAAGCCAACAGCATCCTTTAACCAGAAGTTCATAGTTTTCTGCTTTTTTGTTGCCAAGGAAGTTCTTTGTAACTGCCACAAAAGACTGCCATGCTGCTTTCTCCTCCTCATTCATCTTCCTGGCAAATTCTTGTCACGTATGAGGGTTCGAATTTGAGGTCCATCGAATACACCTGCTTTTATCTTCTTGAAAGACAAGACAGGAAAAGCAGAAATAATATGTTGAAAGCATTCGCTTTCTCTATTCAGAGCCTGAACAAACGGCTTCATTAAGGCAAGTTTGATGTGAAATGGGGGAAAAATGATCCTGTCTCAATTAACTACAGGTTCATTCACAATACTTTGCATCCCTACTTCCAGAGCTTCACGTTTCAGCCACTCCTTCTGTGTCCAGTGTTTCTCCTGAGTTCAGCTGTCCCACAAACACAGAAAGCAAGTATACTTTATAAAATTTCTCTGTTGTCCTAGCAGGAAACTTACCATTTTAGGATCCACACAAATGATCCAGTTATACTCCTCATATTTCAGAAAGTCGAGGACAATTTTTATGTCATTCTTACTAAGTCATTCAATTCGGGTTGGCTAAACTGCTGAGGGGTTAATGACTGCTTGGCATCAGAAGAAGACCCTTCAGATTCTACAACCATTTCTTCATGCATCTTATCAAAATACACTTGATCACCATGTTCACTTTCTTTGTCCTTAGAAAAAATAAAATCATTGAAAACTGGAGCAGGAGTGTCTCAGAGTATGGGATAGGTCGTATGCTGAAAGAATATTAAGATATGTGATCATATGCCGTTTTTTCTTGCCAATGCCTTTTGTATGGATCAGACAGAAATAACAGTCACTGCTGTGGTCCTTAGGTTCACGCCAAACCATGAGAATACCAAAAGGCATTCCTTTGCGTTTTCCTTTTGTCCAGTCATGAAGCATTTCCTCACAATTATGACATGCAGTATGAGGAGCTCAATTCTTGTCTTGATTGCCAAGGGGAACTTGAAAATAGGCAATATATGCACATGTCACAAATGATGAAATATTGTGCCTTTGACGTTGAATGTGTAACTATTCTTACATTTATGCCTACTTAAAGAAGCCATGATTCAATCTTAAAACAAAATAAGAGGGTGTTTTTATCAGATAATAATTTTTTACATTTAAGAACAACTAGCCCTGGTCAGTTGGCTCAATGATAGAGCGTCGGCCTGGCGTGCAGGAGTCCCGGGTTTTTTTGTTTGTTTGTTTGTTTTTTAATTTTTATTTATTTATTTATTTATTTATTTATTTATTTATTTATTTATTTATTTATTTTTAGAGAGGATAGAGAGACAGAGAGAAAGGGGAGGAGCCGGACGCATCAACTCCCATATGTGCCTTGACCAGGCAAACCCAGGGCTTTGAACCGGCAACCTCAGCGTTTCCAGGTTGACGCTTTACCCACTGCGCCACCACAGGTCAGGCCAGGAGTCCCGGGTTTGATTCCCGGCCAGGGCACACAGGAGAAGCACCCATCTGCTTCTCCACCCCTCCCCCTCTCCTTCCTCTCTGTCTCTCTCTTCCCCTCCTGCAGCCAAAGCTCCACTGGAGCAAAGTTGGCCTGGGCACTGAGGATGGCTCTATGGCCTCTGCCTCAGGTGCTAGAATGGCTCTGGTTCCAATAGAGCAACGCCCCAGATGGGCAGAGCATCGCCCCCTGGTGGGCATGCTGAGTGGATCCCGGTTGGGTGCATGCAGGAGTCTGTCTGACTGCCTCCCCGTTTCCAACTTCAGGAAAAAAAAAACAAAAAACTACAATAATGTAAAAGTGATGTTTGTAAAACATTAATTGCCTTGTGGTTATGTTTAATCCAAGAGTCGTAGCCCTTTAACTGCAATTTAAAAACCAATGCATGCCATTAACTGTAACAAAAAGAAATTAAAATTGCATCAAAACTAGAGCATGCACCAAAAACTGGACTTCAGATTTGGAATCAGTGATGCAGAAATATATAGAAACAGTTCTAAAACCTCACACAACAGAAAATGAAAAAAAATTTGTTCCCCAGTGTAATATAACTAAAGAATGTGGCAAACAGTTCCTGCATTATATATGGTACTTAATAACAGTAGGTTGTTTGAAATTATCTTAATTTGAACCTCTACCATTTTTCTCATTGATTCCTGCTCTTGATTATTATTTTTTAAAAGATTTTACTGATTGATTTTACAGATGGGGGGTGTGTAGAGTGAGAAGTGTCAACTTAGTTGCTTCATTTTAGTTGTTCATTGATTGATTGTTATATGTGCCCTGACCAGGTAAGCCCAGGGTTTCAAACCGGCGACCTCAACATTCCAGTCCAATGCTTTGTACACTGTGTTACCACAGGCGAGGCTTGGCTGTTTCAATTCCCACTATCAACCCTGCTACCAGATGGAAAAGGTACAGAAGAGAAAGCTAAAACCGAAAGAAGTCAATTTTATTCTTTGTCAGAGATCATGGTAAAAGATCCATCAAGACATCCCATATAAAGGTAGATGCCAGAGAGATTAAAACATTTAAAAGTGAAATCTTATACAACCAATAAGATAAAATATACTGCAGTATCTTTCTAAACTAATGGCATGGAACGACTTCTTTAAAATTACCCCCAAGGCCCTGGCCGGTTGGCTCAGCGGTAGAGCGTCGGCCTGGCGTGCGGGGGACCTGGGTTCGATTCCCGGCCAGGGCACATAGGAGAAGTGCCCATTTGCTTCTCCACCCCCACCCCCTCCTTCCTCTCTGTCTCTCTCTTCCCCTCCCGCAGCCAAGGCTCCATTGGAGCAAAGATGGCCCGGGCGCTGGGGATGGCTCCTTGGCCTCTGCCCCAGGCGCTGGAGTGGCTCTGGTCGCGGCAGAGTGACGCCCCGGAGGGGCAGAGCATCGCCCCCTGGTGGGCAGAGCGTCGCCCCTGGTGGGCGTGCCAGGTGGATCCCGGTCGGGCACATGCGGGAGTCTGTCTGACTGTCTCTCCCCGTTTCCAGCTTCAGAAAAATACAAAAAAATAAAAAATAAAAAAATAAAATAAAATTACCCCCAAAATAGCCCTGGCCAGTTGGCTCAGTGGAAGAGCATCAGACTGGCATGTAGAAGTCCCGGGTTTGATTCCTGGTCAGGGCACACAGGAGAAGCGCTCATCTGCTTTCCCCTCTCCTTCCTCTCTATCTCTCTTCCTCTCCCGCAGCCAAGGCACCATTGGAGCAAAAGTTGGCCTGGGCACTGAGGATGGCTCCAAGGCCTTCGCCTCATGTGCTAGAATGGCTACAGGCCGCAATAGAGCAATGCCCCAGATAGGCAGAGCATCGCCCCCTTGTGGACATGCCAGGTTGATCCTGGTCAGGTGCATGTGGGAGACTGTCTGCCCCCCCCACTTCTAACTTTGGGGGGGGAATTAATTACCCCTAAAATATATAATAATAAAATAAAATTATAATGAATTTAACTATATCATAATAAAGAATTCTTGTTCAAAACACACTGTGGTTCATTATTGCATGAAGTACAGAAGAGATAAAATCAACAAGAAATAAATAATGAAACCCAAATAAAAAATAGAAAAATGTCTTAAAAGATAGGAATAGGCAATTTATAGATGGGAAGCGCAAATGGCCAACACCTATATGAAGAAATGTTTAAAATCATTAGTAATCACAAGAACCCAAATTAAAACAATAATGAGTAGCCACTTTCTATCCCACAAAAATGACCCATTTTACAGAGACAGGGAATATGAAATGTTGGTGAGGATGTGGAGATAAGGAAACCCTCATGCAGTGCTGGTGGAAGTGCAAACAGCACAGCCATTATGAGGAGCAATATGACAGAAGTTATGACATTCAATATATGTACGCCCTTTGACCCAGCAGTCCCATTCTGGAATATGTAGTCCAGATAAATGCTCACACAGATTCGCAAAGGGAGATACATAGGATGTCCACTGCAGTTTTGTTTATAGTAGTGGAGAATCCCTCAACAGGGCAGGGCTAAGGAAACTGTGGTAGACCATACTTTGAAATATTATGTAAGAAGCAGTGAATTAAACGTACATATAACAATAGAGATATTTCCTTAAAACTGAATATTGAGCTTGAACACTGAAGAAATAGAATGGGATCTAAAGCGCAGTACCTTTTGTATGTTAAAAAGGCAGGCACACACAAACTAACATTACGTCCCTACTCAAAGACGTATATCAAGCAAGCATATCTGAGTGGGAGCATTTGGAGGAAGAAAATGGGAGCGGAATGAAAGAAGAAAATAAAACACAAGAGGGGCCTGCCTGGACCAATGACAGTGGTGTGGCAGGAAATGGAGTGGGTGTGGGGACCTGAACTCTTCATCGGAGGTAAGAAAAGAGTTAGGGAAAAAAGGCTTTTCAGGGAGAGAAAGCAGAAACTAACAACTGGGGATAGTCTTGAGTATTGAGTCTCTGTATTTAGTCTCTTTTTTTTTGTATATTTTTCTGAAGCTGGAAAGAGGGAGGCAGTCAGACAAACTCCCGCATGTGCCCAACCGGGATCCACCTGGCATGCCCACCAGGGGCAATGCTCTACCCATCCGGGGCGTCGCTCTGTTGCAACCAGAGCCATTCTAGCGCCTGAGGCAGAGGCCATAGAGCCATCCTCAGCGCCCGGGCCAACTTTGCTCCAATGGAGCCTTGGCTGTGGGAAGAGAAGAGAGAGACAGAGAGGAAGGAGAGGGGGAGGGGTGGAGAAGCGGGTGGAGAAGCAGATGGGCGCTTCTCCTGTGTGCGCTGGCCGGGAATTGAACCTGGGACTCCTGCACGCCAGGCCGATGCTCTATCACTGAGCCAACCAGCCAGGGCCTGTGTTTAATCTCTTTAAAGCTAATGTCACACAAGGTTAATTATTATTACTTTACAATTTGTTCTGATATCTCATTCTCCCTCATGATATGCTTTTCAGATTTCCTCTAATATTAGTATCCATTTACTTTCTTAAATATATCATAGCTTTAAAAAAAAAAGAACTCTATAAAGACTTATTCTAGTATAGCAATTCCAATGTGTCATATAAGTATTGGAAATATTTAATAAAATCTCTGAAATAAACTGGACAGAACTGATTGCCATCTTTACCCTATTTAGCACTCTAGAAAGTAACAAAGCTGCCTAAATCTAAGTTGTCTAAAATGATAAAGGGAAAAGGTCATTAGCCTGACCAGGTGGTGGCACAGTGGATAGAACATCAGCCTGGGACACTGAGGACCCTGATTCAAAACCCCGAGGTTGCTGGCTTGAGTGTGCTCTTCTGGCTTGAGTGCAGACTCACCCAGCTCGAGTGCAGGGTCTCTGCCTTGAGCGTGGGATCATAGACATGACACCATGGTCGCTGGCTTGAGCCTAAAGGTCGCTGGCTTGAAGCCCAAGGTTGCAGACTCACATGTAAGAAAGCATCAGTGAAAAACTAAGGTGCATCAACTATGAGTTGATGCTTCTTATCTCTCTCCCTTCCTATGGCTGTCCCCTCACTTCAAAAAAAAAGAAAGAGAGAGAGAAAGAGAGAAAGAGAGAAAGAAAGGAAGGAAGGAAGGAAGGAAGGGAGGGAGGGAGGGAGGGAGGGAGGGAGGGAGGGAGGAAGGAAGGAAAGAAAAGAAAGAAAAAGAAAACGAAAGAGTCATTTGACAAGATTGGAAACATGCAGAGAATTTTTTTAAACCAAGATTTTTGATAGAGAGATCTATTCCCAGATAAAAGATCATTCATTCCCATCTTGTGGACCTGTTTTCACATCTAGGATGGGTAAGACAGGGCTGTTTTGGAAAACTGTTTACAGTAATGTTAGTATAGGAAGCCCAAGAGTAAAAACAGGGGGAAACCAAGGAATGCAGTATCTCTGAGTCATGATGTAACTGCATGAAGCTAAAACTTCAGAACTTGTGGTATCTCTTCCCACAGATCCCCCATAGTGGGCAAGCTGGAAAGAGAGCTGTGTGCAGATAAAAATGAGAGAAAAACACTAGTGTATGGATCCACGTATATTGGATGGATTTTTCTTTTGTTACTTTGTTGAAGTCATCCTTATTCAGTTTATGATACTCAGCTACTTTAAAATGTTGAGGTCTTAGTTCTTTGCTTTCCCAGAGGAAACGACTCTCTGAAGTAAACATTTTTTATCCCCATTGCTATATATATCATTGAAAGAAAAGAAAAATGATTGAGTGCAACAATAAGGTAAATTTTAACCATTTAATAAGAACTACAGAAGTCTGTCTTTTTTTGTTGAAAAGAATTATTAACTGAGCACATTATAAATTTCATAAATAGAAATTGTATTTAAGCCTTAAGTGTTCAAATGTTTATAAAATTCTAACTTTGAAAAGATTCAGAATATCTTTCAAAAAAGGAAGCAGAAACAACTAAGAATGGTTTGTAAAGTGATAAATCAGCATTATTGTGTTTTCAAATAATGCATGTTAAGTATGTAAATGACTTTATTATTTTTTTAATGTGTACTTTATTGATCTTAGAGAGGAAGCAAGAGAGAGATAAGAACAGTAATCTGCTCCTGTCTGTGCCCTGACCGCAGAGCAAACTGACAACCTCTGTGCTTCACGACGATGGCTCTCACCAACCGAGCTATCCGGTCAGGGCATAAACGGCTCTTTCTCCTGTGTTCATTGGACGGACGATTAAATAAAAATATTATAATTATTATTGTGTTAAATAGAAAATGATTAATATCTAAGGGAAGTCATGCAATTATTATTATTTCAATGCTTTGAATTTAAAACTAATGAAATTATTTTTCTTTTTTTCTAAACCCATTCAGATTACCATACAATACGTGCAATCAAGAATGGCAATGAACTAAGAAATGTACACTTCTCATTCTAGACAATTAACATTTTGAAAAATAGTGTTTCCAGTTATATAGTTTAATTTCTAGAGCAGAAGAAGGTAACACATAAAACACAAAATTATTTTGCCTACCGTAAATACCCTTTGGGTCCAAAGTAATACCAGCATAACTTTCCTTTTTGACACCTTCTGGCTAATATAAAGACAGAAAACATTCAGTTAAAAACATAATTAAATGTATACAACCTGAATTCTTAGGTCAACTTGACCACCTTTCCAATTAAAAAATCCTTTTTTGAGGAGGCAAAGTATATTTAAATACTTAAATGTATACATGCAAGAATAAGATTTTCTGGCTATTTTCATAATAATCAGATTAAACACTTAAATAGAAATTATTATAAGGCAGGCAACTAACCTAAGTGTTTTGTAGGTATTAGCTCATTTAACCTCAAATATACTCTATGAAGTAGGTGCTATTATTACTCCCATTTGACAGATGAAAAAACTGACACACAGAGAGATCAACAAACTTATCCAATGGCACACTGGTAGAAAATGGTGGAGCCAGGATTCCAACCCAGACAGCCTGGCTCCAGAGCCTTTGGATAGAACCACCACACAAGGATGCGTAGAACAAGCCTTGCACAAAATAAGCCAATACATGTTTATTTTTTTATTTAATTTAAATTTAATTTTATTTTGTGAGAGAAAGAGAGAGACAGACAAAAAGGGAAAGATATGAGAAGAATCAACTCGTAGCTGCAGCACTTCAGCTGTTCATTGATTGCTTCTCATATGTGCCTTGCCTAGGGGGCTCCAGCCAAGCCAACGACCCCTTGCCCAAGCCAGCGACCTTGGGGTTTTGAACCTGGGACTCAGCATCCAAGGTTGACCCTCTATCTACTGCACCACCACCTGGTCAGGCAGCATGTTTATTAAAGTCAACTTCATGGCTGAAATCAGAACTCAGAGAATGAAGACTGTGGACCCTGAAGGAGAGGATACTTACTAAGAAGGGCTCCTGGTAGCTAGCTGGGCTCCAATTTAAAAAATAAATAGCTCTGGCCAGTTTGCTTAGTGGATAGAACATCAGCCTGGCATGTTGGCTTCCCGGGTTCAATCCCCACTCAGTGCACACAGGAGAAACGACCATCTGCTTCTCTTCCCCTCCCTCTTCCCCTTCTCTCTCTCTTCTCGTCTTGTCTCATAGCCAGTAGCTCAGCTGGTTGGAGCATCAGCCCTGGGCACTGAGGATAGCTCAGCTGTCTAAGCATTGGCCTCAGGCATTGAGGGTAGGTTGCTTGATTCAAGCATTGGCCTTAGACGAGGTTTGCCAGGTAGATCCCAGTTGAAGTGCATAAATAAAACAAAATAGAGCTTAGCAGCCATTTGTACACAGGGGCCCCACATAAACCACACTTTAGGGAGAAGCCTTGTTGCACTGCGCGTACCTGCATTGAACTTACTGCTCTACTCTGTTTCTGCCATCTAAACCAGCCCTTATCAAGGAAGTACTGGAATCCTATTTCAACCAATAGGACTGAGGCTTTCCTCAACCAATTGGTGCTGCACAGCTCTGACCAACCAGAGTGCCTCTATTTGAACCAATCAGGACTGTGCCTTTTGGACCAATCAGTCTTTGAGGATTTGGAGTCTTCACAGGTTTGAAGGATTATATCATATCAATCAGTGACCAGGAGTGGGGACTTCTGTCCGTATAAGTCAATTCCCCTTTTGCTCGGAAAGTACATATTCCCTTTCCAAAGAAGATTACAGACAGTCTTCCTGGCTGAGCTGAAACATTGAAGATGTTTCAATGAAGCAGAGCAGAGCATAGTAGAGCAGACCAATGCAGGCCAGAGCAGACTGGCACAGATCAGAGCAGACCAAATCACAGCAGAGCAGACCAGTGCAGTGCAAAACAGTTGTCAAGAAGCAGAGCAGAGCTGATATCCGGAGAGGGGCCTGGCCCTAGGGCCATCTCATAGCCAGGCTGTTTTTATAGTGATGTTCATTCCTTCTTGCACTCCAAACTGGGGATTCCTGTTGGCATTGAATTGTGGCCAATGACTATTGGTGACAGACCCTAAGAAGACAGTTCTGTCATTTAGTCATGTGACTCTGGGCAAGAATCTTATCTTAATTAAATAATATGAAGATACTTAATAGACTGTATAGGTATATAGTACTTAATAAATGATAGTTTTCTTCCTTTTTTGGCTTTTTTATTTACTCATTTATAAAATGGAAAATTTTCTAGATTGTAAATTCTAAACAATAATGCATGGGCCTGTCTTATTTACATCTCTAGTGGCAAGTATAATACCTGTCACATAGGTTTCAAGAACACACTTTCTAAATGTGTTAGAAGGGAAAACCTGGAAAGCTATTTACCCAATTGTTAAAATTGAATATCTCAGGGTGTAGGGATTATAGGTGACTTTAAGTTTCTTTGTGTTCTTTTTTTCACTATTCTATAATTTCTACAATAAGCAAGTAATAATGTCCCATTTAAAATTTTAAAATATAATTTCAGAGTTAATGTTACAAAAATAGTACAAAAAAGATCTGAGATAACCTCCACCCAGATTTCCCCAAATATTAACATTTTGTTACATGTACACTATCATTTTCTGGGTCTTTTTATGAATTACTAAGTATAAATTGCTGATAACTTTCTTTTTCAGAATGAAAAAAGTAATTTTAAAAGAATTAGGAAAAATATGTTTTTCTTACCACTACTCGTAATGTTTTTACTAAGATTTCTCTTCCCAGTGGAGTTTCCAGTGAAAAGTTGATATTGTGGAGGCCAATTTCCAGAGGAAGCAGAGTAAAAGTCACCAGTTGACTGGAGGAGCCATCTATCCTCTGGAGCAGACATTTGGAGGTCTTTCTCCCCTGATGGTCGATAACTGGGCTTACTGATGAGCAGATTCCCTCCACAGGGGACATTTTAACACAGAACTGAAATATCAATGAACAATTATATCAAAACAGTCTATGATAAGGAAAGTGTGTTCTTCCTGTGCTCATCTGGACACAACTCCTTCCCTGATGCTTCTACAGTGTTAAATAATCCCTTAGATTCTAAGGCAGAGGATCAAGTTCTTTTCAGATTTTCTAAAACACACACAAGTTGCTGCAGACCTTAGCAATGTGAAGGGATGCCCAGAAAGCTCAGCACTATTCAAAAATATCTTACCTTCCTAACACTGTTATGTACTAAGTCAGTGGCAAAATTACTGAAATTCTTTGTTCATGTTGTTGTGATAGCATTTGTTACGCTGTCTCTTTGCATTTTAGACTGTGGGAACCTGAGGCTCAGGCACTTTGTCTCACTTATCTTTGTATCTCTTAGCTTAGTCTTTGGTATTTGACAAATGGCTTTATGAAAGACTGAAAATCCTATCTGTTGCCATTCAGGGCCCTGACAAATATGTCCCCAAATTAATTTTCTGATCTTACCTCTTAACCTCCCACTTATACCCAATTTTATAACCAAATTCTAGCTCCAGGAAGACCTAGGTTCAAATCTTGGCTGTCTCTTACTGTGTAATGAGAGCAGGTTGTAAGACCTCTTTCACTGCCATTTCTCCATATTTTTATTGGGGATAATAATTGTAGCTACTAACTTCTGGCTCAAACAGTGAATATTTTTCCTCTCCCTTCCAAAATCTAGTGAAGTTATATAACTGAGAACTATATACCCAAAAGAATTCATAATCAGAATAAATTAAGCAGGGAAATAAGAAAGAGTGCCAGTATTTAACCATTAATTTTGAAGACTTTCTCAAAAATGAAAAATTCCTTTTCCCTCTTCAGAAACAACCAAGGTAGGTGAGGCAGGAATTAAAGAAGCCTACTGAGTCATATTGATTTATATTGGTTTATACTGTTGAAATGAGTTTTTATTTATTTTTTGTGTATGTGATAATTTCATTAACAGAATTCTCAGAAAGTTAGAGGATTCTTTTATTTTCATTTATTTTAACATATCATAACCACCAACTTACCTGCATCCCAGATGTCCTATAGTTATAAACAGTTCCTTTCAACTGGATCTGTTCCCCTCGTACTACAGAATATGGTATATTCATTTCTAAGAAGATATCTTTGAATACTGTTGCCTTGACAGTGTGAGAAACACATATACCTGTATCACAAAGTAAAAGCAAAGTAGAAGCATATTAGGGAATTCTTGTAATACTTTATCAGTACTAAAAATGTCTCACATTTGTTTTGCTTCAAGAAAAAAAAATTAGGGAGACAAGATGGCACTGGAGTAGGCAGACGTACCGACTTTCACCTCTCAGAACCAAAGTGGATTACAAACTAATTTTAAGAACTATCATCTGGAAAAACCAACTTTGGACTAAACTAAGAGGACTCTTCAACCAAGAAACACTGAAGAAGCCACACCAAGACTGGTAGAAAAAGTGGAAATGCGGAGAGAGCTGCCCAGCTCCCTGGAGCGAACGGCAGCCGGGAGAGACTCGTGTGGTGGAAAGTGAGTTTAGCCTAGAGGGGAGGGTCCTGAGTCCCAGGAACAAAGCCCCAGCCTGCAGCCCCAGAGCCTAGAAGAGGCACATGGACAGTATTTAGCTGGAAACAAGACAGGCTACTGTTTGTGAGAAAGAGACTGATTTCTCAGACCCAGGATTCTTCTTAAAGGGACCGTGCAGAAAACCTCTCTCACAAGCACTCACCTGGGGCTCCAGGGGACAGGGAGAGAGAAGAGGACTGGAGTAGCAGGAAGAAAGTATAATCTAAGAGGCACAGGGAGAAACATTTTGAGAGACAGCCACCCTAACCCCTGGGACAAGTCACTCCCCAAATCTGAAGTGAATATTTTTCCTGGAAACAGCAATACCAGCAAAGGGAAGCAGGACACCAACCAAACAAGCTCTCCCGTGGCACTCAGAGCAGAGTCACTTAGAAGGAGGGAGCTTTCAGGAATACAGTAGTGAGTGTTAGGGTCCAAGCTGCAGCACCCCCATCCACAAGGCTGAGGGTTCACCCAAGGGCAGGCGGCGGCGGGACATGGAAGCTCGGCTCTGTCAGCAAGGGCAGAAGCCGGCTGGCCACCACTGGGCCCAGGTGTGAGAGCTCAGTCTTGCCTGGCTGGGGAGGAGGGGTCGTGCAAAAGTGGTCAAGCCCAGCTGCGGGCCGCCTGCAATCCAGCTTGCGGGAGAAGGGCAGGAGCCCTGGAAGGGGTGGAGACCCGCCATTGAGCAAGGGCACAGGAGCACAGCCTTGCCCCACCCATGGAACTGAGGCTTGTGGCCTGACTTGGGAGCTGGCTTCTCCCACGGGGGTGGAGTCAAACACCCAGAACAGGCAGAGTCCCGCTACTGAGCATGGGCACTCAGTCCCACCTGGCCTGTGGAGCCAAGGCTTGCAGCTGTCCCACGAGTGGGCTCCTCCTGCAAGGGCGGGGTAAAAGCCGGAAACAGGCAGGACCCGCAGCTGAACAAAGGTGCTTGCCACTGCCCTCAGGGCCGAGCATAACGCAACCCATGGGGCCGGGCAGAGGCCAAGGCCACCAAGGCTTGTACACCCAAGCATGTGATCACAGCCACTCCCGTGAAGGAGAGGTGGAAACCACAGCAACAATCCCAGTGGGCAGGCACTGGCAATGCCCATACTGGAACGCCTTAGGCAGCAACAGCAGAGGGGGTGGCGGGCCTGCAGACAGACCACACCTAGGGAACACAGAGGCCACACCCAGTAGACTCCAGTGGCCAAAACCTTCTTTTACACAGACAAAATGAAAAAGCAGAGAAATACAACACAAATGAATCAAGAGAAATCCCCAGAAAAGGACCTGAATGAGTCACATATAACCAAATTACCAGATGTAGACTTTAAAATAATGATTGTTAGGCTGCTCAAAGATATTAGAACAAAGATAGATGGTCATTATGAACACCTAAATAAAGAGATAGCAAATATAAAAAAGGACATTGAAATAATAAAAAAGAATCAGTCAGAAATGACAAATACAATATCAGAAATGAAGAACACAATGGAAGGAATTAAAAGCAGGATGGATAAAGCTGAGAATCGAATCAGTGAGTTAGAGGACAAGATAAATAAAGGCAAGGAAGCAGAGCAGAAAAAAGAAAAGAGACTCAAAAAGTCTGAGGAAACTCTAAGAGAGATCTGTGACAACATGAAGAGAAATTACATCTGCATCATAGGGGTTCCTGAGGAAGAAGAGAAAGAACAAGAGATAGAGACTTTGTTCAAGCATATCATAGCTGAAAACTTCCCTCAATTAAGGCAAGAAAACATCTCATATGTTCAAGCAGCACAGAGAACTCCATTAAAGAGAAACCCAAAGAAACCAATACCAAGATACATCATAATTAAAATACCAAAGCTAAGTGATAAAGAGAAAATATTAAAAGTTGCTAGAGAAAAAAAGACTATCACCTACAAAGGAGCCCCCATAAGGATGATTTCCGACTTCTCAACAGAAACACTTGAGGACAGAAGGGAATGGCAAGAAATATTCAAAGTAATGAAGAACAAGACTGCTTTATCCAGCAAGGCTATCATTTAAAATTGAAGGAGAAATAAAAAGCTTTCCAGAGAAAAAAACCTCAAAGAATTCACTACAACCAAACCAAGGCTGCAAGTAATGCTAAGGGGTCTGTTGTAAACAGATCAAAGGAGAAAAAGAATATAGCAAAAGAACAATACAGTTTTAAAGAATAAAATGGCAATAAACAATTACATATCAATAATAACCTTAAATGGCCTGACCAGGCGGTGGCGCAGTGGATAGAGCATTGGACTGGGATGCAGAGGACCCAAGTTAGAGACCCCAAGGTCGCCAGCTTGAGCGTTGGCTCATCTGGTTTGAGCAAAAGCCCACCAGCTTGAACCCAATGTCACTGGCTCCAGCAAGGGGTTGCTCAGTCTGCTGGAGGCCCACAGTCAAGGCACATATGAGAGAGCAATCAATGAATAGCTAAGGTGTTGCAATGCACAATAAAAAACTAATGATTGATGCTTCTCATCTCTCTCCGTTCCTGTCTGTCTGTCCCTGTCTATCCCTCTCTCTGACTCACTCTCTGTCTCTGTAAAAAAAAAAAAATAATAATAATAAAAAATAATAACCTTAAATGTAAATGGATTAAATGATCCAATTAAAAGACACAGGGTAGCTGCATGGATAAGAAAACAGGACCCATACATATGCTGTCTACAAGAGACACACCTTAAAACAAAAGATGGACATAGACTGAAGATAATAGGATGGAAAAAAATATTTCACGCAAATGGAAATGAAAAAAAAGCTGGGGTAGCAATACTAATATCAGACAAAATGGACTTTAAAACAAAGACTATAGTAAGAGATAAAGAAGGTCACTACATAATGATAAAGGGAACAATCCAACAGGAAGATATAACCGTTATAAATATCTATGCACCTAATATAGGAGCACCTAAATATATAAAGCAGACTTTGATAGATTTAAAGGGCGAGATCAACAGCAATACTATAATAGTAGGGGATTTCAATACCTCACTAACATCACTAGATAGATCCTCAAGAAAGGAAATTAACAAAGAAACAGCAGACTTAAAGGACATACTAGATCAGTGGTTCTCCACTTTTCTAATGCCGTGACCCCGCAATACAGTTCCTCATGTTGTGGTGACCCCAAACCAAAAAATAATTTTGGTGGCTACTTCATAACTATAATTTTGCTACAGTTATGATTCGGAATGTAAATACCTGATATGCATTAAGTATTTTTCGATGGCTTTAGGCAACCCCGCTGGGGTCACAACCCACAGGTTGAGAACCGCTGTACTAGATCAACTCGATTTAGTAGGTATCTTCAGAACCTTTTACCCTAAAACAGCAGAATATACATTCTTTTCAAGTGCTCATGGTACATTCTCTAGAATAGACCACATGTTAGGGCACAAAAGCGGTCTTAACAAATTTAAGAAGATTGAAATCATATTGAGCACTTTCTCTGATCACAATGGCATGAAACTAGAAATCAACCACAACAGAAAAACTGAAAAATACTCAAACACTTGTTTTTGAGTATTTAGTTTTGAAACTAAATAGCATGTTATTAAATAACAAAAGGGTAAACATTAAGATCAAAGAAGAAATTAAAAAATTCCTAGAAACGAACGATAATGAGCATGCATCAACTCAAAATTTATGGGACACAGCAAAAGCAGTCCTGAGAGGGAAGTTCATAGCATTACAAGCATACCTCAAGAAGCTAGAAAAAGCTCAAATAAACAACTTGACCCTACATCTAAAAGAACTAGAAAAAGAACAGCAAGTAAAGCCCAGAGCTAGTAGAAGGAAGGAAATAATAAAGATCAGAGCAGAAATAAATGACATAGAGGCTAAAGAAACAATACAGAGGATCAATGAAACCAGGAGCTGGTTCTTTGAAAAGGTAAACAAGATCGATGAACCTTTAACCAGACTCACCAAGAAAAAAAGAGAGAGGACTCAAATAAATAAATTAGAAATGAGAGTGGAGAAATAACAACTGACACAACAGAAATACAAAATATTATAAGAAAATACTATGAAGAACTGTATACCAAAAAACTAGACAACCTAGATGAAATGGACAAATTCCTTAAAACATATAATCTTCCAAAAATTAATCTGGAAGAATCAGAAAACCTAAACAGACCAATTACAACAAATGAGATTGAAATTGAAACAGTTATCAAAAAACTCCCAAAAAAGAAAAGTCCTGGGCCTGATGGCTTCACAAGTGAATTCTACCAAATATTCCAAGAAGAACTAACTCCTATCCTTCTCAAGCTATTTCAAAAAATTCAAGAGGAAGGAAGACTTCCACGCTTCTTTTATGAGGCGAGCATAATTCTGATTCCAAAACCAGGTAAAGAAAGAAAATTATAGGCCAATATCCCTGATGAATTTAGATGCTAAAATCCTCAACAAAATATTAGTAAACTAGATCAAGCAATATATGAAAAAAAAACATACACCATGATCAAAAGGGATTTATTCTTGGGAGGCAAGGCTGGTACAATATTTGCAAATCAATCAATGTAAACATATTGATTCATCACATAAACAAAAGGAAGAAGAAAAACCACATGATAATTTCAATAGATGCAGAAAAAGCATTTGATAAAATCCAGCACCCATTCATGATCAAAACTCTCAGCAAAGTGGGAATACAGGGAACATGTCTCAACATGATAAAGGCCATCTATGACAAACCCACAGCCAACATCATACTCAATGGGCAAAAATTAAAAGCAATCCCCTTAAGATCAGGAACAAGGCAGGGGTGCCTCCTTTAACCACTCTTATTCAACATAGTTCTGGAAGTCCTAGCCACAGCAATCAGACAAGAAAAAGAAATAAAAGGCATCCAAATTGGAAAAGAAGAAGTAAAACTATCATTATTTGCAGATGATATAATATTGTATATAGAAAACCCTGAAGTCTCAGTCAAAAAACTACTGAACTTGATAAATGAATTCAGCAATATGGCAGGATATAAAATTAGTACTCAGATATCAGAGGCATTTTTATACACTAACAATGAACTGTCAGAAAGAGAAGTTAAGGAAGCAATCCCCTTTACCATTGCAACCAAAAAAATAAAGTACCTAAGAATAAATTTAATCAGGGAGATTAAAGACTTGTACTTGGAAAATTATAAAACATTGATAAAAGAAATCAGGGAAGATACAAACAAGTGGAAGCATATATCATGCTCATGGTTAGGAAGAATAAACATCATTAAAATGTCTATATTACCGGCCCTGGCTGGTTGGCTCAGTGGTAGAGCATCGGCCTGGTGTGGAGGAGTCCTGGGTTCAATTCCCAGCCAGGGAACACAGGAGAAGCGCCAATCTGCTTCTCCACCCCTCCCCCTCTCCTTCCTCTCTGTCTCTCTCTTCCCCTCCCACAGCCAAGGCTCCATTGGAGCAAAGTTGGCCTGAGCGCTGAGGATGGCTCTATGGCCTCTGCCTCAGGTGCTAGAATGGCTCTGATTGTGGCAGAGCGATGCCCCAGATGGGCAGAGCATCGCCCCCTGGTGGGCATGCCGGGTGGATCCCGTTCGGGCGCATGCAGGAGTCTGTCTGACTGCCTCCCTGTTTGCAACTTCAGAAAAATACAAAAAGAAAAAACTCTATATTACTCAAAGCAATTTATAAATTCAATGCAATACCGATTAAAATACCAATGACTTACTTCAAAGATATAGAACACATATTCCAAAAATGTATACGGAACCAAAAGAGAACACAAATAACCTTAGCAATCTTGAAAAGGAAGAATAAATTGGGAAGTATCACACTTCTGGATATCAAGTTATACTATAAGGCCATTGTACACAAAACAGCCTGGTACTGGCATAAAAACAGGCATATAAATCAATGGAACAGAACTGAGAACCCAGAAATAAACCCACACTTTTATGGACAACTGATATTTGACAAAGAAAGTAAGAGCATACAATGGAGTAAAGACAGCCTCTTCAACAAATGGTGTTGGGAAAATTGGACAGCTACCTGCAAAAAAATGAAACTAGACCACCAACTTATACCATTCACAAAAATAAACTCAAAATGTATAAAAAACTTAAATGTAAGTCATAAAACCATAAACATCTTAGAAGAAAACATAGGCAGTAAGCTCTCTGACATCTCTCGCAGCAATATATCTGCCGATTTGTCTCCACAGGCAAGTGAAATAAAAGGATAAACAAATGGGACTATATCAAACTAAAAAGCTTCTGACAGCTAAAGATAATAAGAACAGAATAAAAAGACAAACTTATTACAATAAATATATTTGACAATGTGTCTGATAAGGGGTTAATAACCAAAATTTACAAAGAACTTGTAAAACTTAATACCAGGAAGACAAACAATCCAATCCAAAAATGGGCAAAAGAAATGAATAAACACTTCTCCAAAGAGGACATACAGATGGCCAATAGGCATATGAAAAAAAAAGCTCAACATCATTAATCATTAGAGAAATGCAAATTAAAACCACAATGAGATATCACCTCACACCAGTCAGAATGGCACTCATCAACAAAACAACACAGAATAAGTGCTGGCGAGGATGTGGAGAAAAGGGAACCCTCCTGCACTGCTGGTGGGAATGCAGACTAGTGCAGCCACTGTGGAAAACAGTATGGAGATTCCTCAAGAAGTTAAAATTCAAACTGCCTTTTGACCCAGCTATACCACTGTTAGGAATATATCCCAAGAACACCATAGCACTGTTTGAAAAGAATAAATGCAGCCCCATGTTTATGGCAGCATTGTTCACAATAGTGAAGATCTGGAAACAGCCCAAGTGTCCGTCAGAGGACAAGTGGATTAAAAAGCTTTGGTATATATATACTATGGAATACTACTCAGCCATAAGAAATGATGACATCGGATCTTTTACAACATGGATGGACCTTGATAACATTATACTGAGCGAAATAAGAAAATCAGAAAAAACTAAGAACTATATGATTCTGTATATAGGTGGGACATAAAAATGAGACTCAGAGACATGGGCAAGAGTGCGGGGGGGAGGAGAGGGAGGGAGTTTGGGGAGGGGAGGGGCACAAAGAAAACCAGTTAGAAGGTGACAGAAGACAATTGGACTTTGGGTGATGGGAATGCAGCATAATCAAATGTCAAAATAACCTAGAGATGTTTTCTCTGAACATATGTACCCTGATTTATCAATGTCATCCCATTAAAATCAATAAAAAAAAGAATTTGTCTCACGGCTAATTCAGGCAGTTAGAGGAATAGTATAAGGATGCTAATTCTGCTTCTCAGGCCACATCCTGCGAAAGGGGCCTCAAGAAAATTGGTGATTTGGTTCCTTTGATTTTGCCAATTGGATTAAAAAAAAAAATAGGTCAGGAATGCCCTAAAATGGAACTAACAATACATGGGCATAAATTTAAAGGACTTTTAGATACTGGAGCTAACGTATCTGTTATTGCTAAGCTACATTGGCCTCCTTCCTGGCCCACTCATGCAGCAGCCGCAGAATTACAAGGTATAGGGCAGAGTAAAATCCCCTCAACAAAGTTCTAGTTTTTTACATAGGGAAGATTAAGAAGATCATTCTGGTTTTTTTAAGCCTTATGTGCTCCCTGGATGGCCAGTTAATTTGTGGGGTAGAGATGTTTTGAAAAGTATGGGAGCGTTGCTTGTCAGTCCTAATGGTTTAGTCAATACTCAGATGCTTGATCGGGGATTTTTGCCCACTAAGGGACTAGGGAAAGAAGAGCGAGGAATTCCCACCCCCTTAGAAGTGGCACCCAATACCAGAAGGTATGGATTAGGATATCAAAATTTAGCATAGGGGCCTTGGTAGCTCCTGCTACCCCAATAATGCATTGTGCAGACTCAATTACTTGGAAATCAGATAGTCCTGTATGGGTAGACCAATGCCCCTTTCTCAGGAGAAACTTAGGGCAGCTGCTCAATTGGTACAAGAGCAGCTACAGCTTGGGCATATTGAACCATCTAATAGCCCATGGAATACACTTCCATATTTTGGTCTTGTCGCCTCCTGGATTATCAAGGGGCATAGGCGACCCTTAGAGCTTATAGGTTTTGAGCCTCAAAATTATTGTTGCTCCTCTTTTCAAAGGATCAACAACAATGGCTCTGGGAAACTTCCACTAAATGGCAAATCACTTTTTGCAAATCAATGGACAACTTTATACTGAAACAGTCAACTTAAAATCAGCTCAAAGACTAGAATTATATGTCATTATCATGGCTTTTCAGCATTTGCCATATTCCTCCTTTAATCTATATACAGACAGCAAATATTTACTTATGGTTTTTTCCACTATAAATAACTGCTGTCTTAGGGACAACTGCTGATGAACTATTTCAGCAGTTCCTCCTTCTTCAAAGACTTGTATGTCAACATAGAGCTCCATATTTTATAGGACATACTTGAGCTCACTCCATGCTCCCTGGAGCTTTAGCACAAGGGAATAGCCTTGTTGATCAAGCTACCCAAAAGAAAATTATTTGGAGCAACCAAGACAGATCGAGCAATTCAGTCTCATACTATTCATTACCAGAACGCTGCAGCCCTGTGTAAACAGTTTCAACTTTCTCAGGAAGCAGCATGGCAGATTGGTAAATCCTGTCCAAGGAGTCCTATGCTACAATCTGTCCCTTCATTTGGAGTTAACCCTCAAGGACTTCTACCAGGACAACTTTGGCAAATGGATGTTACTCGTATACCTTCATTTAGCAAACAGTCCTATGCCCACGTTACAGTGGATAGTTATTCTGGATTTATAGTAGTAACCTCTGACAGAACAGGAGAGCCTGCTAAGCATGTTATAGCTCATTGTCTGTATGCATTTTTCTATTATTGGATTTCCTAAACTGGTTAAAACTGACAATTCTCCTGCATATGTAGCAAAAGCATTTACTGTATTTTGTCAAACCTTTAGAATTATGGGTATTTCTTACAATCTTTAAAGTCAAGGTATTATTAAAGTGTACCCAGCAAATATTTTAAGGTCAATTAAAAAAATTTAAAAGGGGGGAGTCATATCCTGGAACTCCTACGGGTCTACCATATCATGCTTTTTACTTTAAAATTTTTTAATTTCTTTCGAATGCTGATGAACAGGAGACGCCAAATCTTTTTCTCCTGCAAACTTCTACCTTCTTTTATTTGATCCAGCTAATAACACTGTTTTGTCTTTTTCCAAATAGCTCCAGATATACAGAAAAGGTTTATATAGGCGGATGGGGATCCTCAAACCCTTCAGCGAGATCTTCTGAGCATGACTTTTAAGGTACCAAGAGGCAGAAAAAGCCCAATAGAGATCAGGTGAACTACCAGCTTTTAGGATACACCCTTAAAGGCTCCAACGCCCCAAAGGGGTCTCATAGGATTCCATCTGGGTCCTGCTTCAATAGTGGAAAGGAAGGTCATTGAGCTAAAGCCTGCCAGGCTTACATGCCTCTGCTGTGAGGAAACAGGGACACTGGAAGGTAGGCTTTCCCCTTGCTCCTCTAAGGGAGGGTTCAGTCTCTTCCAGCCCTGCTCCAGCCACCTATGACCTAACCTTGCCCAGAATGCTGGGGTTTGCCACTGAAGGCTGAAGGTGCCCAGGGCCATTGGCCCCATCTACGACACTGTGGACGAGCCTAGGGTATTTCTTCCAAGAAGCAGGTAAACTGATCTCACTTGCACAAGGGCCACTTAACTATGTCTTGCCTGAATAGTCAGGTTTTTTATTCTTCCCTCGAAGATCTCTGTTGTGGTTGTTGATAGTCCTATTTTCTGCTGCTTTGTTTAATATATAGTGTTTCCTTTATTCCTCCTACCTCAATGCCCCACTCATATTTCAGGCTGGGACCTACTCCTAATTTAGAGCTCTCTTTCCCCCTTTTGCCAACTTCTATTATGAATTTACCTTTGCCACCCAGCTTAGTGTATTCCAAGGTTCTCTTTACCATGCCACAGTTGCAGAGCTCCAGGGAAAAGCAACCTGGTCTCATCTCTCCAGGCAGAGGAGAATAGAAGCTCCATCTCCACACACACTGCAGATGGCTTTTCCAGTTTACCTGAATCATTACCAGCTAGAAGCAGCGGTCATTGGGACTTGGACATGAGCTGCAAAGTATAGAATTGTGACAACAATTCCAGTGCCATGTGGACTTTTCCTGGATGTGGACTTTTCCTGGACTCCTGCTCCCTGTGACAGCTCCTAACTGACTGAACTGGGATTGGGTTGCATTTGCAGGGATTTGGAATGGTGTTGGTGCCAACTTGGACTTGGTGAACATGTTAAGGACACTACTCTTTTATGGATTTTTGCTCTATTGGCCAAGAATTTGCTTAAAGGCTTTAATCACTGTAAAAAAATAAAAGACTGGATAAAGAAGATGTGGCACATATACACCATGGTATACTATTCAGCCATAAGAAATGATGACATCGGATCATTTACAACAAAATGGTGGGATCTCGATAACATTGTACGGAGTAAAATAAGTAAATCAGAAAAAACCAAGAACTGCATGATTCTACACATTGGTAGGACATAAAAACGAAACTAAGAGACATGGACAGGAGTGGGATGGTTATGGGGGTCAGGAGGGAAGGAGGGAGAGGGGAGGGGAAGGGGGAGGGGTACAAAGAAAACTAGATAGAAGGTGACGGAGGACATTCTGACTTTAGGTGATGGGTATGCAACATAATTGAATGACAAGATTACCTGGACATGTTTTCTTTGAATATATGTACCTTGATTTATTGATGTCACCCCATTAAAGTTAATAAAAATTTAAAAAGAAAAAAAAATTAGATGTTTTTTTCATCACTGTCACACCTTGTCCCTGAATTTTCTATTTATTGATCTTTATTTCAATAATTATTGGTATTAAAAGAAAACTATTTTTGTTCAACAAATATAAAATTTCATTGAAGGCATGAGTTTTTCAACTAAAGCACCAAATCTCTTTTTAAATATTTATCATTGGCTCCATTTAATGGGTATACAATTTCGAATGTAGAAACCAAGATTTTATAAAAATAAAAAATTTCAAACAAAACCAATCCTGAAATTATTTATAAAGTTTCTGCACTAAATCATTACCACACAAGGGCATAGGCCCAAAAGAAAAGTCATACATTTGTTTTTTACTATACCCAAGCTCTCAGACACTGAAAAAAGAGAAAAAAAAATGGGGCTTGACATCAGCATTTAGAAAATGATGACTGACAGAAGAGCAAAAGAGGAAATCGAGATGGTAAAAAATGTGGTCACATCTAAGACTTTCATAGTACATTAAAAGGAATATTTTTTTTAAATGTCACCACTTAAATCCTGGGGAAACTAAATAGATAATAACAAAAAAAAACTATATATTTTTTAATGATGGAGAAAATACAGCATTCTATAATGTCATCATTAAGACAAACCATCAAAGCACATTTTGATAATCAAACCACTCCTTAAATGAATATATAACTTAAACTTGCTTACCACTATCTGAAATGCCAACACCTTGAATTTCCCAAGTAGTTAGAGAGTCAGGTAGCACAAACTGCAACTGTTTTCTGAAAGTTAAAATGTTTATGTTCAAATACAGTGAAACATTGATTAACTTGGACAGCATGCATTAAGAGAAATTTTGTTTTATACTATTTTAGAAGAGAAAAATATCACAGCAAAACAAAATCATATCAGATATTAAGGAAAATCAAGCAAAAAAAAAAAAAATCCAACCTGACCAGGCCGTGGTGCAGATAGAGCATTGGCCTGGGACGTGGAAGACCCAGGTTTGAAATCCCGAGGTCACCAGTTTCAGTGCTGGCTCATTTGGTTTGAGCAAGGCTCACCAGCTTGAACCCAAGGTCGCTGGCTTGAGTAAGGAGTCACTCAGTCTGCTGTAGCCTCCCAGTCAAGGCACATATGAGAAAGCAATCAATGAACAACTAAGGTGCTGCAAAGAATTGATGCTTCTCATTTCTCTCCCTTCCTGTCTGTCTGTCGCTATCTGTCCCTCTCTCTCTGTCACAAAAAAATAATAATTACGTAAATCCCTTATTTGTTTTTGTTTTTAGATTTTCATTTGTATGAGGAGAATTCAAATTCATAAGGATGCCTTTGAAACATTTCAAATTCAAAACATACAAAACAAAGAAAACGTATGTTCACTGTGTAGCATGTTCTAAAATAGGGAAGCAAAGTAATGCACCTTAACAGTGTTCATAACAAAGTTGCCGTAACTAAAAATTTCTGATTAAGAATAAATTGCCTGACTAGGTGGGTGGCGCAGTGGATAGGGCATCAACCTAAGATGCTGAAGACCCAGGTCCAAAACCCCGAGGTTGCCAGCTTGAGCACAGACTTATCTGGGTTGAGTCCGGGGCTGCTGGCTTGAGTGTGGGATCATAGATATAACCCTGTGGTTTCTGGCTTGAGCCCAAAGGTCACTGACTTGAGCAAGGGGTCACTGGTTCAGCTGGAACACCCAGGTCAAGGCACGTATGAGAAAGCAATCAATGAGCAACTAATGTGCCAAAGTTATCATCTCTCTCCTGTCTGTCTGTCCCTGTCTGTCCCTTTCTCTCACACACACACAAACTAAAAGAGTAAAAATAAAAATATATAAATTTATATGCCCTGGCAGGATAGCTCAATTGGTTAGAGCATTGTCCTGAAGCTCAGAGGTTGCCAGTTTGATTCTCGGTCAGGGTACATACTGGAACAGGTGTTCCTGTCTCTCTACTGCTCTCTCCTTTTCTTTCTCTCAAGTCAATAAAATAAACATTAAAAAAAAAAAGAATAAGTTTATATATTTATTTATTTCATTTAACAAATAGCTTCTGTGCACCAATTCTGAGGCAGGCATAGTGCTAAGTACTGAGTATACGGCACTTAAAAGATGTAGTCCTGCTCTCAAGTAGTTTACAGTCTAGTGGAAAAAATAACTAAGCAAATAAATTGCAATGCACTGTAATAACTGTACCAATAAAGCATTTAAAAATTGAGGCAATGTGCATTTATTTATTTATTAGAGAGAGAAAGGGAGGCAGAGAGACAGACTCCCACATGTGCCCTGACCGTCATCTACCTGGCAAGCCCTCTAGGGGGCAATGCTCTGCCCATCTGGGGTGTTGCTCGGTTGCAACTGGAGCCATTTATTTAGTGCCTGAGGTGAGGCAATGCAGCCATCCTCAGCGCTCGAGGTCAACTTGCTCGAGCTAATTGAGCCATGGCTGTGGGAAAGGAATGAGAGAGAGAGAGAGAGAGAAGGGGGAGGAGTGGAGACGCAGATAGTCGTTTCTTCTGTATGCCCTGACCAGGAATTAAACTGGGACTTCCACAGGCTGGGCGACGCTCTACCACTGAGCCAACCGGCCAGGGCCTATTTATTTATTTTAGTGCCTCTACAATCCAGACAAGGCTATGCCAGGTCCTAGATATAAAATACAATAATGTGAATTTGGCCTTACCCTGGAGGAAATTACATTGTAATGTGGAGATGGGCAGGTAAATGGTCATTATAATACTACAACACATGCAGCAGGGTTAATCAGGAGGGGTAATTTATTCACTCACTGGTAGGGTAGGAATAGTGATCAGGAGGCTTAGCATAGGAAGTGCTAGCCAAAGGGCAATGCCGACAGAAATAACAACACTAGAGAAAGAATTAGAGGGGACAAGGAGACCCGTTAGAAGACCGATGCCAGGCTCAGGACTCAGTGCCTTGGCTGCTCCTTGAAAAGTCATTGCTTTGAGCTCCCAAGGAAGGGTGGTAGTCAGGGACTTGGCATTATTCATCACTGTTTTCAGTGACTGGTACCGAACAGGCACTCCATAAAAATATGTTGAATAAAGGAATTTAATGAGAAAAGAACCTTTCTTATTAATCATTTGTTTTATAATACAGATATTTCAGGATAAAAAAAAGGTTGCTTAATACAGTATATATAGCACAGTTGTGCACAGCTAATGCTTACTAAAGTGAAATGAAATTAAATGGAATAGAACTCTTCTTCTCCAAGAGTTAATTCTGTCTTGGAATAAATTACTAGAACAAAGCACACATTTAAGAAAAAAAAGAGTGAAGCAAAAAACAAAATTTGGCAAAATGGTAGAATCATCTTGACTGTTAAATAAACTATTGGGAAATGGGTAGTCTTCAGATTTTCGGCCATAATATTTGCATTTTCTCACATTTTCCAGAGGAATGTCAAAGAAGGATATAATACCTTTGTTAGATAGGACAAGGGCCTCAAGTTCTGGGCCATTCTTACTAAATGCTATCCTTGCAAAATGTTAAAATGCAGCACAATATTTTGTAGACCAGCTGTCAATAGGATAAGCTTGATAGGAACCCAACCTGATAAATGTAGCCAACTACAAAGAAAAAATCAACATGTAATTGACCAAATAGTGTATATAAGCAATGGCTAAGCCTCCCTTCAGAAGGCAGGACTTTGGATATGATTCCCGGGTCTCCTTTACTTGCTGTAAGTAAATAAAACTACCTTGCTTCAGCGATTTGAATAGAGCACAAAAAGTGGGGATGAAAGCTGGGAATCACTTGAGTTCATAATACCTTGTGGAGACATCATGAACTTCCCATAACCAGCTTTCTGGAAAATAGCTCCTTATTTCTGATTTGGTTACTTCTGCCAAGGACTGTATCTCTGGAGGAAAAAAGTATATTTAATTATAGAAAAACAAATTCTACTTAGAGCCAAATTTTAAAATATGGATATTATTCTAAAACAAGCATTTTCTAAAAGGTCAACAAAACATGTTGTTTAATGATTTCAAAATAAAACCATTAGGATTTCTCCTTAATAGCATCGACAAAACAAAGCATAACAATATCTTTAATTATTTGTTTTAAATTGCCAAATGTCTAGTGTTCCTGAAATTATGCAAGATATTAATCAGCCTATAAAATTATTTATATTTTTATAGTCGCAATAATTCTCTTTATGTGATTCTCTGCCTTAGCTTAGAAATTTACTTATATTTCCTTTAGTCAAAATGAACAGAACTTCTGCTCCTGTCCAAGATGAATAATAAGGACTGGGGTTATCCTTTCTTAAAAAACAAAACCAGACACATCATATATAACAGTGTTCAGACAGAAGTGACCCAAGACTGTAATCCCTGAGATAAGGGAGAAGAATAGGTAATCCCTAAATTTATACAGTTTTCTTGTCTGGAGACAGTTTACAGGCTGCAGGGCAGGGAGAGGAACCCATGCAAACCTTTACAGAGTTGGAACAACACATATGGGCATTTGGGGAAGCCAAGCTGTCTAGAAAGAGGAGCAGAGTACTAGAGAGGAACTGCAGAGATTGAGTTCTATGTAGCTGAAACCAAACCAGGCAATTATAGTTGAAAAATTGGACAATGAAAAATACATGTATTAGATTGCTCAAGGAAATGCTGCTTGTAATAAGAAAAAAGTCTGAAAACAACCTAAATATATCTACTCACATGGTTTTGGTAGGTAGCCACAAAAATTTATGTTTGCAGAAGTACGTCCATTCAAATGGACAATGTTTAAGATACACTATTAAGCAAAACAATCAATTATAAAATAGGAACTGTCATTCTGCTTTGTCTGTTTTGACTATGTAAAAATGAAACAAAAGTCCTAAAAGTTCTGAAAACATATTAATGAGAGTTCTATAAAATCTGAAAATATATGTTGTCCTTGAAACTGAAATAAGATTTCAACTTTTATGTAGGTACACTTAACCTTTGCTAGATTTAGAAATCTTTTGCTATATTTAGCCATATAGGTATAAACAAAATTTTTAATGGTTATGATATCACAGAACCACAGAATTTTACAACTCAAAGGCATATTGGAGATCATCTGGCCTCAACTTACTTTAAAAATGAGGAGGTTGAGGCTCCGAGAGGATAAACAATCATTCAAGTTTATAGAATGAGTCAACTTTAAACTTGCCCTGGGTCTTGACTACGGACTAGTGTATTCTGCTCTATACTATACATTCCTCTTTGGATTCCTAAACATAATTAACAGATTTTTTTTTTCTTATGGGTATTTACAAGTTATCTTTTCTACTTTCGATTTTCAATAGAATGTGAAAATTGCCTTCCTTAGCAGCATACAACTACACAAAATTCTTCATATCAGGAAGTATTGAGATAGAAAACGTCAAACTTACGTAGCCTTCCCAATTGCATATGTTTATGAGTCTCTTCTTCAGCACGGAACTGGTTTGCTATCGTACAACACTTCTTAAAAGCTAGGATGCATCTCGGTCCTTTTTTAATACGGGAAGCTCGTTGTTCACAGGTTTCATCATCATTAAGACGGGCTCCATCATAACAACATTTCTTCACTAATGAATGTATGTAATTAGCAGCTGAAATGATAATAATACAAGTGTCCTTGGTTATGCATAAAGTCACAACATCTCAGGCTTAAAAGGAATCTGAAGGGATACTTGGTTTGACTGCTACGTGATCCCCTTCCCACAACAGTCCTGGCTAGTTGGCTAACCAGTCTCCCTCTGGAACTGCTCTAGGAATGGGGAGAATGTGGCCTCACAAGGTAGGTAGTCCACTCTGATTCATATTAAGTGATTAAAGGGCTTCCTACAACGAAGCTAAATATTAAGTCTTTAAACTGATACTTTGGTTTCAGCATCACTTGACTAAAGTTAACTATCTAAGAAGCCTTCAAATATTTAAAGACAGCTATAACTATGATTACTATATAAGTATTTCCTCCTTCAAGCTAAATATCCTTTTTTTCAAACATTTCTTATGTGGTAGGGGGATCACTCTTTACTGTAAGTACTCAAATGAATGTGTCCCTCTTCTCATATTATTAGAACTTAGAATGAAAGTTAGAATTAAAATAATTCATATGCAAATGGAAGGAGTTATATTATTGTAAGTATGATTATTAGTTGAACAAAGTTCACTTACTCCCAGTTCAATGTTCTCTCTATTGTAAAATTGCCAATCAAATTTCTATTTAAGTAATTTCTATTTGACTTGTTTCCCAAAGAGTAATCCAAAATACTATTAACTGTTAAACATATAAAATAGAAGAAATAGATTTCCAGATATACCCCAAAGTTAATAAAATTACAGATTTTTTTCAAAATAGAATGAAAGAATATTTTAATTGCTAGATTAAGTTTGTAGAGAGGAAATATTTGTGATAAATAAAAGTTAATCTCTTAGATTTTAGGGCTAGAAATAATATTTATCTTCCCCAAACTAAAGTTATGGTGAATTAATTATTGGATTTATTTGGATTCATCTTTTTGAGAGAAGTGAATGAGATATCTGAACATATATTTCTTTTTTCCCATTCTGAGTTAGGAGATATTAAATAATGTTTCATTTTTTCCAGCTTTTGAATGATATGACCATAACCCTTTTACAATCACATAAAACTTTTACAGTACCTTCTGCCTCTATTTTCAGTTGCAGCATTCTTTTTGGCCTGAGAATTTCTTTACAAGGTTCATCTGTTTTATGGATTTTTTGTTATTTTATTTTTTTAGTTATAAAGACAAAAAAGAAGAAAGAAAACAGAAGGTTAAAATCTCAAAAAAAATTCCATGATATTATGTAAGTACTCAAATTATTCATTCAAAAACATTGAGAACCTGCTTTCATCTGTGTAGGCATTGCACACTACACACCTTACCATGACTTGTATTATCCTAGGGGAGCTCATGATCTAGTGTCATATAGTTTGACTTGTTTGAACTGAGTTTGGCTGTGAATCCTGCAACCTTTTTGATTCACTGATTACAGAAAAATAGCTAAGAATATAGAGTAAGCAAAGTTTTTGTTGGATATGCTATTTTTATTATTTTTTCTTTGTGCTATAATATTACAAATAATAGTATTAAGTATACTTGTGAACAGTTTTAAAACCATAGGTGAGGCCCTGGTCGGTTGGCTCAGTGGTAGAGCGTCGGCCTGGCGTGCAGGAGTCCCGGGTTCGGTTCCGGCCAGGGCACACAGGAGAAGCGCCCATCTGCTTCTCCACCCCTCCCCCTCTCCTTCCTCTCTGTCTCTCTCTTCCCCTCCCGCAGCCAAGGCTCCATTGGAGGAAGGTTTGCCCGGGCGGTGGGGATGGCTCTGTGGCCTCTGCCTCAGGCGCTAGAATGGCTCTGATTGCGACAGAGCGACGCCCCAAGATGGGCAGAGCATCGCCCCCTGGTGGAAATGCCGGGATTCCCGGTCGGGCGCATGTGGGAGTCTGTCTGACTGCCTCCCCGTTTCCAGCTTCGGAAAAATACAAAAAACAAACAAACAAAAAAACCATAGGTGATTTAAGATGTGGTCCTTGCCCTGAGGGAGCTCACAGTGCAATGGCTGAGAAAAGATGTATAATGAAGTATAAGAACGTGCAGTAATGTACTGCTATCTTATTACTTATAAATAGAGCTAGTACCTACGATATTTTTTGTAATAAAGCAGGAGGGAATGATCAATTTTATGGGGGGAGGAAGCCTCATAGAGGAGAGTATTCTTACACGAGCTTCTCCAGGCTAATAAAAGGGAAAGCAGTTTAATGAAAAAAGGCCTAAAGGTATAAAATAGCATAGTGCCACCCAAATGCCACACTTGGTTCTGCATAGCTTAAACATAAGGTAATGTAAGGTAGAGCAGGATGAGAAATCATTGGAGAGAGTTGGGCAGAAGATCATGGGAAGCTCTGAGTATTACACTAAAAAATATGAACTTTATCTGAAAGGCTAATGAAACGTACCATACGAGGGCATTACATAGTCGTGTCATTCTAAGCTCAGTGTACAGACTGCTCTGGAGGACAAACAGAAATGAGACCTGGGAGGTAAATGACTGATGTAAATTCAGTCAATTTGAAGAATAAACAAAAAATGCTGCGTGTTTTACCATTTTGTTGGGTGTCATCTGCATTTGCATTGGTGAGGAAGGTGAGTCCAGCCAGGTGAAATACATCTGCATTGTTGCGGCCACCACCTGCCCCACAGCCCAGGTCACTCTTTTCCAAAGCTTGAAATACCTGTCAAGACAGGCAAATTATTGCGCCTATTCAGGTGTGGAAATCATTTCTCTAAAGAGCTAAAGATATGAGTTGTTTCATGGTTATGACAAACCTGTGAAATACACAGGTCATTTATCAAATGGCCAAAATCCACATTTCCCAATTCATTCCTTTAGTTTGTTTTTTTGTATTTACCAATTATACCTATTCAAAATTAAATCAAGAAATAAGTCTTAAGCTTTGGTCAGGGGATTCTTTGAAACTGGCCCATGGTGTTTTGTACTTAGAATACATTCTGCAATTGATGGGGTAGGCAATTAGACAGGCATGAGCAAAACAGGAGCAATAGGCCAGGTACAGAATGTCACCAGGGTGGAAAGACCCAGGTGCCTAGCAATGGAAAAAACTGGAGAAACAAGTATTAAGGCTAAGACCTTACCCCTAAGGTGACCTTTCCACCTAGCATGTCACTACTCATGCAGCTTAGACGCCCTGACCTTTCCTCCCCTAGCATGTCGGCGGTTTAGACACCTTTAGAGAAAGAACAAGGGGACCAGAGAATAGCCTCAAACAACTCCAGTACAAGTCCTTGTACAAGCACTACCCTAAGCATTAGCCCTCAGGACAATGAGGTTCTGACCTGAATAGAATAATCTTAGGAACAGAGCCTCAGGTCAGTTGACACAGAGACAGAGTTTTGGTCAAACTAACGATAACATCTAGGTCTCAGTTGTGTTTTAGCTGCAGGCTCAGAAAAGCAACAAAACACCATGAAGTGATGTCATGGCCGACATCAGATGTAATGACAACCTCCTTCCCTAGTGCTGACCAATCTGTGACAGAGACCCTGAAAGGACACACCTGGAAACCTGGAAAGCTGATAATATTCAACGGAGGTCCTCCTCTGAGACTGCCCTTAAAAATCCCTGCCTTTGGAAAACAGATTAAAACCCTAAGACAAAGAATGCATCTCTCTCTCTCTCTCTCTCTCTCTCTCTCTCTCTCCTCGCCTTTCCCAACCCCTTCTTTCCTCAGGTGAGCTCTTTCCTGAGCATGCCTATGCCTTTCCGCTCTTCTTCCCTTAAGCGTGTTATCTATTTTTTCCTGTCTCCTAAGCTCCAGCAGCCGTTCTATTGCCTCTGTCACTTGTTTCCTGAGTCCACACAGCTCAGGCGGCTCTCTTTTACCTCTGCAACTTTCTAAATAAGCATCTTGTATCAGAGTGCTCGGCTCTGAATTCTCTTAGCCAGATTCAAGAACTGAAGTCTAACCCTTCCATTAACACAATCAAATATCCTCCCCCGAACAAGGAGAAAATAACAGGGTCCATCCATAAATGAGTGAATTAGCAAAAAAAATAATTTTTAAATTGTTTAAAATGAAAAAAAAAGAGCACAATCTTTTGTGTTTGGGAGAGGAGAGCTCTAGGTTTTAAGTGGGTGAGAACTTGTTTGGGGTGCTTATTCTGGTTTTAGTTGTGACCCCCAAATGTTTTCCTTTCTGAATGTTTTAGCCTTAGTTTCCTAGTTCTTTCTTCCTTGTTCAAAGAAATTCAAGCTTGGAAGACAGTAGCAGAGCATAGGGGAGACAAATGGAAACTTAGGGAAACTGAATCATTTTCAAATTCTGTACCACAGATTTTTAGGAAAGCAAAAGAACAAGAAACCTCAGAGGTCACCCATCCAGCTTTCTCTTGTACTGCTACTATAACTTCCCCTCCTCTGCCTGCCCCCACCCAACCCCCAGACCCTCCAAATTGATGGCACTTTTGTTCCATGATTGTAATTGCTATTGTGGTCATATGTTTTTAAAGTGCTTAACTCTACATTTGGAAGAAGAAGGAAGGATGGACTTGTGCTTTGTGGAGTAACGTGACAATGACTTACCTTCCTTAGAACCACTGTTCTAGAGTGTGACTGTGGAAAAGAGAGGCCTAGTCTTCCCTTAATTCTTCCCTCACAACCAACCCTGGGGTCCACGCTTTGTGAAGCACTGCACAGAATCATCCATGTACCAGTAACGAAGGTTATGTGTTACTTAACTTTTTCTAGGGACTTCTTGGCTTTCCTTTGGACTCCATAGATAGCGCTGTCCACTGCTGTTAAAGCCACCCAGGAATTTGACTGAGTTGCCATATTAAGAGATACACGTTCACCTGGAGAATATGTACCTGCACCTGGAGACAAATAAACCTAAAAGGTCATTTTAAAAAAAAAAAAAGGTTATTTTTATGAAACAAAACTCTATAGGTTGCTTTATATACAGTTTCTTTTATTCAGAAGAAAATTCGATTGTGATATAATTTGTGGCATACCTGGAGCTCGTTGCCACATTTTTCTTCAATATTTAACCAGGCTGAGTCAGACACTAATTCTGCTGTTTGCTCTCCTGTGACGATGTAATAGACCAGCAGACGGGCTGAAGGAACCATGTTCTGTGTCACTGGAATATTTATACTTTGATAAGAGGAATCTGGAAGTTTCTTCCTGGTGCCAAAGTGAACAATTTTGCCCTTGGATAAAATCTAAAAATAAAGAATGGCAGCAACAGTAACTACAAAAACAAAACCTAGGCTTCAGGATGGAGAGTGGAGCCGAAGCAGAAATTAATGTCAAGAAAAAGAAAATTAACATGTATGGGCCTACTACGTGCCAGGAACTTCTATGCTGACTTTAATTCCTTTCATTCTCATAATAACCAGTAAGACAGAAATACATTATCTCCATTGTGCAAATGAAGGGACTGAGGCTCAGGAATTAGCAAAATGTGGTACTGATTTTAGTTCAAAATCACATAACTATTAAAACAGAATTAAAATTTGATCTCAAATCTGTTTAAAGTTATCATACTGACACTAAAAGCTCCTTTGTTTTACTAACTAAAAAAAATAGACAAGTAAGCCGAGTACAGCTTACTAGGAAATTAACTTTTAAAGGCAGAGATTAGGCAAAATATGGGCAAAAGAAATGAATAGATACTTCTCCAAAGAGGACATACAGATAGATGGCCAATAGACAGATGAAAAAATGTTCAACATCACTAATTATTAGAGAAATGCAAATTAAAACCACAATAAGATACCACCTAACACCAGTCAGAATGGTGCTCATCAACAAAACAACACAGAATAAGTGCTGGCGAGGGTGTGGAGAAAAGGGAACCCTCCTGCACTGCTGGTGGGAATGCAGACTGGTGCAGCCACTGTGGAAAACAGTATGGAGATTCCTCAAGAAATTAAAAATCAAACTGCCTTTTGACCCAGCCATCCCACTTTTAGGAATATATCCCAAGAACACTATATCACTGATTCAAAAAGATAAATGCAATTCCAAGTTTATGGCAGCATTGATCACAAAAGCAAAGATCTGGAAACAGCCCAAATGTCTATCAGTGGATGAGTGGATTAAAAAGCTTTGGTACATATATACAATGAAGTACTATGGGGCCACGAAAAAGAAGGAAATCTTACCTTTTGCGAAAACATGGATGGACCTGGAAACTATTATGTTAAGTGAAGTAAGCCAAGTAGAAAAAAAAAAAAATCATATGACCTCACTCATGTGAGGAATCCAATGAACAATGTGAATCGAGGAACGGAATTGAGACAGAGGAGGGATCAAAGGGACCAGAGGGAAAGAGGACAGAGGGAAAGGGGATGATAGGATGGGATAAAGCTGAAGGGAAGGGGAGAGGGCTTTTTGGGGAGGGGGGCAAAGGAGATGTTGAGGGGAATACGGGGGAGGGTGGGATGCATTCGGGGCGACACTAGAATCTATGTAAACACAATAAATGAAAACCAATAAAAAAAATAAAGGCAGAGAATTAGGTTCTAAATTGGAGACATAAGTTTAAAAATTACAAACTCCAGGAAGCCAAAATGTTTTCAAAGATCTCTTAAGTTGTCCCTAGCAGGACTGGATGCAGTAGACAGCAAGTTTTGATAGACAGTCCCTATATAGGTCCCCTTCATCAGTTGATATGATCATTGGACCTCATTTATTTTTTAATTTCTTTCTCAAAAATGTTGAAAATTTAATCATCCCCTGATTGGCTTGCCCACTGGAATAATTCATTCCATTTCTTTAACAATTGTCAGGAAGCCCTTAACACTTTTCACACATTCCTCCCAAGGTTTCACTGAGAGGCTTCACTGACCACCACTGCTAACATGAGTCATATCATAAGGGATGTTACGGAGCTGTAGAATCGGAGCAGGTATTCTGTGACTCGACACTTAACAGAATGTGGGTTCTCCCTTCATGCCAGTGAAATGAACATATTTTAAATAGCTGTAGACATGTCATCTTTGGCCACTAAATAAGCAAAGGTAATGTGATAATTGAATTAGGCCCTCTCTGAGGAGTAGTCAACTCTCTTTGGTGAAAGGAGATCAAACAAGGAGTCAGAGGTTCGCAGTTCAAATCGACATCTTCCTCTTTCAAGCTGAGTGACTACGGCAAGCCTTTTAACCTCTCTCTCAGCTTCCTCAGCTCTAAAATGGTCATGAAGAACATGCCTAATCTCAAAGGTTTTCAAAAAACTGGTTATCAGATTAGATGATGTGGTTGAAACGCTTTGTTAAAATAATTGTAAGGGATCATTCCAATGTTTCTCTACAAGCAAAAAATAATGTTCCAGGTGCGGGAATAAACAGATGTAAATCTAACATTATTGTACTTACCAAGAAATTGTAGTGAGTGATTTTGTCAATATATGGACTTTTGGGAGTAACAATAATATTTAGATGTTCTCCCACGAGCAAAGATCTGTAGTTCCCAGTCCAGTCGATATAAAGGTAACTCTGGCTGAGAGATGAGTATGCCACTGCTCTGTAATCTCTGCTGGCCTGATTTTCTTCCGGGAGATCTGGGTCATCAGTCCTGACCTAGAAAGGAACAATTTCAGAGAAGACATGTGGACTGTGATGCAATGTTTTCTGTGATATATATACCTTTTAAATTCCTTTCTTTGCTTTCTAAATTTCTAAATTTCATACCACCAAATGATGAAGAAAGGAAAACCTCCACTATTCCCATGTTTATACTGCTGTGAAATTAAGTAATTTTACAAAGACTCTGGACAACAGTTAGGATCATATGGGATTATGGGCTGTGGTGGAAAAGTCCACTGAAGTGAAGAGAGAAAGATACTCCTGGTAAAAATATTGGTACCCTTCCTGAAATGTAATGGCAAGTTGAGGATTCCTCTTCCTGTAAGGGGGGAATGGCAGAAATTCAGGGTAGTGCTGGGAATGTCATGAGGACTAGGGGACAGGAGTTGTCAATGCACATCAGAGATTCTCCGGCCCAATTTCATAATGGTACAGAGAAGTGTTTATAAATATAGAGCAGAAATTATGTCATGGCAGCAATATCCACCTTTGACAGCAAAGGGATCAGTAGTTCATGCTCTGAATTATAATACGTTATTGGTTTACATCCCAGTGCTTACCATTTATTAACTCTGGATAAGTTGTATAAGAGAAATTTGAAGCCTCTGTTTTCTCAGCTGCAAAATGGCAAAGATAATATTCACTAGCTCAGAGAGCTGATTAAGTGGGTATTAAATGTGATCTACATAAAGTTCATAACGCGATGCTTAGCACTTTCTAAGTGCTTGGTAGATGATAGTGAATGTATGCATACTGCAGTCATTAATGTGTATTGTCAAGTTATTCATTTTTTACTTAGAATTGGGAACTCAGACACTATTTGCTGGAAGAGAAAATACTAAGTGAGCTCTATGGTGGAGTGGTTCACACAGCTAGAAAAAAAGGGAGGCTCCTATATTTAACCATTTTGTGGCTCTGAAAAGAGATATATCTGATAAATTGGGGGTAGGAGAGAGACTATTCCTACCACTGACTTCCACTGCTATATACCTATTCTGAAGCATCTAGATTCTAATACAGTTTTACTGATGTAAGAAAAAATAATTAATTCTTCCACCCCAAAAGTGATAGATTTATCTTCCTCTAGTGTTATTTTTATTTATTTATTTATTTTTGGATGCAAAATTGTGGAACCACTCACTGGACTCAAGTATAAAATCTGCTGCATCTGTTCTACACACTTGCCAAAGTACACTGTCAAAAGTACACATTGTCCTAGAAAATTTAACAGAATTCAGCTCACATTAAACTCCAGTGCTGTCACTCCAGCCGGGAGATTAACCACAAATGAAGCTACTCCATCGCTGGAATCTGTTACGCTTTTCTTTGATTCCAAGTCAGCTGTCTCTTGGTTTTCATTGACCGTTTGTGCATTCAGGGTCACAGACACTCCTCCCACTGATTTGTCAAATGAATCTTTAACCTGCACCTGTTTGTCAGAACAATCCAAATTCAATTAGTCAGCTCAGACCTTTTTTTTTTCATTTTCATTTTTTTCTGAAGCTGGAAACAGGGAGAGACAGTCAGACAGACTCCCGCATGCGCCCTACCGGGATCCACCCGGCATGCCCACCATGGGGCGACGCTCTGCCCACCAGGGGGCGATGCTCTGCCCATCCTGGGCGTCGCCATATTGCGACCAGAGCCACTCTAGCGCCTGAGGCAGAGGCCACAGAGCCATCCCCAGCGCCCGGGCCATCTTTGCTCCAGTGGAGCCTCGGCCACGGGAGGGGAAGAGAGAGACAGAGAGGAAGGAGAGGGGGAGGGGTGGAGAAGCAAATGGGCGCTTCTCCTGTGTGCCCTGGCCGGGAATCGAACCCGGGTCCTCCGCACGCTAGGCCGACGCTCTACCGCTGAGCCAACCGGCCAGGGCTCAGCCCTTTTTTTAAAAAAAAATTTTTATTGAATTTATTGGGGGTGACATTGGATAATAAAATTATGTATGTCTCGGGTATATGATTCTATAATATATCATCTGTATGTTGTACTGTGTGTTCACCACCCCAAAGCAAGTCTCTTTCCATCACTATTATCTGCCTTTCACTCTTCTACCTCCCTCTATCCCCTTAGCCTTTCGTAATTCCCCTGCTGTTATCTATGATTTTCTTCTTTGCTTAATCCCTTCACCTTTCTCACCCAGCTCAACACTTGTTTTAAAGCATAACAATTCTGAAATATTTTCTTTCCTCTCCACCAAAATACAAATTATTCATGTAAATATGTTATTCAATAAAGAGAAGTGTTCTCAGCTTATGAAAAGATTTAATTCTATTTAGCTAAATCATTTTTAATAGATTTTCCTGTATATCAAGCAGACTTAGAACATAAATATATTATTTTTTCAATGTGCCAAGTAGATGTGATAAAGTCTTCTGCTATCTAAGTTTTGTGTTTCTTCAGTTGGCTTAGGACTGAATAAAAGAGAAAATGAGACAGTTGTTTCTAGGAAGGAATCTTTTTGATATCAAAAACAACAAATGCATCCTTTTTTCTCTTAACCTCTACCTCTTACTGCCGTGCATGTAATTATATGTAATTTCCGTAAATATATATTTCATATTGTTTTCTTTTCATATGTGATATTAAGAGCCAGTAACCTACAGTATGTAAGAAGTAAAACATTTTAGTTATACTAAAGCTGAATTTTTAAAGCAGCATATTTTCAGAGAATTAAAAACCTGTTCTGGCTTTCTAAATGAAGAACAGGGAACAAAATTTTCTATTTTAAAAAATATAATATATTGTATATACTAAATATAAATACAATGTAATTTAAAAAGCCAAATGAATGTTTAATTCCATACTATCAGCTTTTAAAAAAGGAAAAGTGGAGGAAGGAGAGAAACATTAAATAGTAAGGAGAAAGCAAAAAAGACAGAGAAAAGCATCAGGAACAGAAGTCACGATGTAGAGGATGAAGAACAATACAGACAGCTGAGATCAGACAGAGTTACGCAAAAGAAGAATAAGAGTTACGCACAAGGAGAATACAGAGTGAAAAGCACAAGATGCAAATTCAGAGACAAACAGACTGTGAAAGATGGTGAGAGACGTATTTCTTTTCAAGGAATGATATCTCTATCTTAAGGCTTTTTAGGAACATGCCACCAAATAGTTTTAAATGTTAATGTTTTTTGAACTATATAGACTTATGGGAATTTACATATAATATAATGCAATGCTTATTTAGGGAATGCCTAACATGGGCTATGTTATTAAATACTGACATGTGCCCTAAGGCTGAAGCTGGCCTGCAGTTTCCCACCCCTGTTCACATACACAGAAGGGGCAGCTCTTACGGAACGAATTCCCTTCTTGATCTGCCTGTCTAATGTTCTTCCCCTACTTGCCACCCGCCATGTTTTCTGTAAACAGAAAAAGACAGTTATATTCAGCGGTTTCTCCCCACCCTTCTTCATCTACCTTGATGGAATATGGAATTCCCGGCTTCAGGAAAAGAGGAGTAGCAACCAAATTCAGTTTGTAGGGAGAGAGGAGGTATTTGACACCAGTTAATTCTGCCTCTTCAGAAAATCCACCTAAAGAAATGACAAGGATAACGTTGACCTCTTTAGGGAGGAGATTGATCTGTATGAGGATCTATTTTATCTTGTTATGTCTCCACAGACTTGTTACTCCACTCACTCCATTCGTGCACTCATTCATTTACCAATCATAAGTTGAATGTGGGTATTGGCTCAGAGGGGCAGTGCAGAGAAGAGCTTAAACCTCGGGAGTTTCCAAAGCCTTGCAAGGCTTCTACATAGAGCTGCCCTGTGTAGAATTAGAGCTATAGGACTGGATTGAGGAAGAAGGCAAAAAAGGGACACCACTTTTTGTCAGAGGTCTGAGTTTCAGTTGAACATATGCAAAGGATTAAGGAGAAAAGGGAAAGGTAGGCCAGAGACTATGCCTTACAGGGGATTCATCATTAGACTGCAGAAATGTTATGTTACTCAACCATCATCTAGGAGATCACCTTCCTCTCAAGGTCAATAACATTAACTAGTTTGCTTAAGGCACACATAGAATTCCTTCTTGTTACAGATTCTTTGTTTACCTGTGTTATAGCTGCCAGTGTATAAGCCACTTGAGAGCTGGGATTATACATCACTCATATTTGGAAGCCTGCATGTTTAGCAATATTCTTTGACTACTTCATAAATAGTTATTAAACGGAATTTATTTGAAATAAATTGAGTAAAAATAAAAGTAAAGAAACTTTAAAATAAAGTAAAAAACAACAGCCAGGGCAAGGAGAATAAAGTCATCATCATTCTCTAACATCTATTGAGCATCTGATATATACAAAGTGCTCAATAACTGAATAATTATCTCCATTCTTCATTATGCTATCCTAGAAGGACAAATTTAAAGAGGTAAAATAGGCCTTAGGGATTATCTGGTTTATCTTTAATTTTACAGGGGGAAAAAATAGACTCAGTGTAGTTAAATTATTTGTTCAAGCTTAGTTGAGGTTCAATATAAACCTGAAAATATAAAGAACATTAGTAATCAAGACATACCAGAGTAAAACAATTTGACTCGACTTGGAATAATAATTAATAACTATTAAATACCATTGGAGTGGGGTTAAGAGCACTATGTAAAATGTTAATGATGTTAAGAAAGTAGTTAAGTGGACCCAAGAAAGAGGAGGAGGAAAAGAAGGAGGACGATGAGGAGAAGGGCTAACTTATATGGTCCTCATTATGTACTAGCTTAAGTGCTTTGGGTATATGGACTCTTTGATCCTCATCACAACCTATGAAGTATATACTATTATTGCACCTATTTTAGAAACATTCTTGTCCCCAATTTTAGTTAGAATTCCTGAACATTACAGCTGAAAGGGCTTTAGGAGGCCTTTGGTTCAACTTCATCATTGCACAGATAAGGAGATGAAAACAGTAACAGTAACTTTCATTTCATAGGACTTTATCAAACATTTTTACATACATAATTTTATTTTGACTTTGTTTCTCACCAGGTGAGAACACTGGGGTGCCAGATGTTCACGCCAGACAGCCTGCAGAACCACTGAAGCTATCACCTGGGCAGGTATTGTCTTGCAGCTCAGGCAATGGAAACCCAATGACTACAGAGTGGCAGAACTATATTCTAATCTCAGCTTTTAAAGACATAAAAGTTAAAATTTAACTATGAAAGAAAATAAAATATGAAATAACTATATACATTCTTTATACTTTTAATATGCTGTTCTAAATATTTTCCAAGATAAAAAAAGGAAAAATAAAATGAATAAAGGAAACTTACCTGTAGACTCTATGACTTGTACACCAATATAAAGGTACTTATTGTTTAAGTCTTCCAGACTGTCGTAGGGCAATTCTTTAATTGCTGTTTCAGAGTTAAATGTGACTTTAACAATTCCATTTATCAACTTTTTTAAAGGGGAAAATGAAATAGTTATTTCAGAGAGAAACTCATAAGGAAAAATGAACAAAACCTGCTTTAACAGTCTCTCAAGCAAAAGCCAATATCAGAAGAATGGTTTATCATCACCACTAAGTAAATGACTGGGTCCTCAATTAAGCCCAGAACGTTATTTTTTAATCTATTTTACAGAATTATATACATGGAGAGTCTTAAACATCATTTGATTCAACAGGTCTTCTTTGTACTAACTGACAAAGATGTTTTCTTCCAATTTCCGAGTCATCGGCCATCTTTCTAGGCCTCTCAGTTTACTTTTTCCTTAACAGAGTTTGTTGGGTTTTATATTTATTTTGTGCTTTGTTGCTTACATATAGAAACACTAATTAAAAAACATAAAATGGGTAAAGGGGTTAAGTTATATCACATAACTTAATTATTAAGCACAATACTAAAATAGATTTTGCCTTATTTTTTCTTCTAAAATTAAATACCTTGAAGCTAGGAATTTTTGCATTATTTAGCTTTAAACATCAGTGTCTAGCATAGAATCTTGCATTAAAAATAGGCAACAGCCCTGGCCAGGTAGCTCAGTTGGTTTGAGCATTGTCCTGATATGCCAAGGTTGTGGGTTTGATCTTCAGTCAGGGCACATACAAGAGCCAACAAATGAATGCATAAATAAGTGGAACAACAAATCGATGTTTCTCTCTTGCTCTTTTTCTCTCCTTTCCTCTCTCTCTAAAATCAATGAATAAAAAAAGAGGCATCTAATTTATATCTTGAAGAACTAAAACTGTCTTTTGAAAAAGCAAAGACTAGACCTGACCAGATAGTTAGGTTAGAATGTAGTCCCAAAGCACAGAAGTTGCCAGTTTGATTCCCAGTCAGGGCACATACAGGAACAGATTAATGTTCCTGTCACTCTCTCCCTTCTATTCTCTCTAAAGTCAACCAATAAAATTATTATTTTTTAGTTAAAAAAAGAAAAGAAAAAGAAAAAGCTAAATAACTGATGATGGAAACTACACAAACATGCAACAATGAGGAGAGCGACATGAGTTATCATCTATGGTATAAGGTAAAAAACACTGAACAAGTCAGACCACAGTGGGTTTAGCGTAGAAAATGATAGAGGAGTAAATAAACCATTACAGTAAAGAAAGGTTTTGCCACCTCAGCACTATTGACAGTCTGGAAAGATAACTCTTTGTTGTAGGGTACTGCTCTGTGCATTGTAGGAGCTTAGCAGCATCCCTGGCCTCTCCCCACTAAGTGCCAATAGCATCCTCTCCCCCAGTTATGACAACCATAAATGCCTGTGGACATTACCAAATGTCCCCTGAGGGGTAAAAAATAATCCCTGATTGAGAACCATGCAGTAAATTGTCAAAAGTACTCTATTAATAGAGACTCAAGCCCTGGCCGGTTGGCTCAGTGGTAGAGCGTCGGCCTGGCGTGCAGAAGTCCGGGGTTTGATTCCCGGCCAGGGCACACAGGAGAAGCGCCCATCTGCTTCTCCACCCCTCCCCCTCTCCTTCCTCTCTGTCTCTCTCTTCCCCTCCCGCAGCTGAGGCTCCATTGGAGCAGGGATGGCCCGGGCGCTGGGGATGGCTCCTTAGCCTCTGCCCCAGGTGCTGGAGTGGCTCTGCTTGCAGCAGAGCGACGCCCCAGAGGGGCAGAGTGTCGCCCTCTGGTGGGCAGAGCGTTGCCCCCTGGTGGGCGTGCCGGGTGGATCCCGGTCAGGCGCATGCAGGAGTCTGTCTAACTGTCTCTCCCCATTTTCCAGCTTCAGAAAAATCCAAAAAAAAAAAAAAAAAAAAAAAAAAGAGAGACTCAAGGCATAAGGGAGTGCCTGGAAGGGGCAGTTAACCTAGTGGAGAGGAATCAGGGAGACTTCCCAGAGAAAGGTTGTCAAGGGTGAGACTTTAAGGCCAAGGAGGAGTTAGCCAGGCAAAGAAGAGGCAGGAGGGGACGAAGGACAAGAGCATTTCCAAGCAGGAGCAGGATTACAAAGACCGGGAAGCAACAGAGACCTAGTAAAAGGGAGAGGAAAGGGGGAAATGGCATGAGATAGGCTGGTGAGAGGGAATGATGTCATGGAAAGTGGGCTTTATCCTAAAGACAGTGAGAAGCTGATGGAGGATTTTCGGCTTCCATTTTGACATCTATATAAAATAAGGGATCAGACTAGATGATTTGAATAATTTTCCATCTCTAGCATTCATGATGTATCATTAGGTATAAGTGAACATGTCTTAATATCTTACCATTTTGTTTTGCATTGCTTTTAGCATCATTTCTTTATGATCATCATGTAAATCATCTTTTATTCCAAAATATATATAAACATCAGCCTCACTGACGACTGTGTTATAAAAATATCTGTCAAATAATAATACTATAAGATTATTTTGCTAACATGGTTACAATAATAAAATTCAGATAAACTTTAAAAATTTTAAATTACACAGAGTGCTTGATATACTTTCAATTGTCTTTTATCCAGTCTTACATTTCATCCTCATAAAGCTACAATAATAAAGCCAAAGTGCAGATTTTATCACTATGTGCTTGATAAAAAAAAAAAAAATGATCTTGAGATAAAAAAACTCCAGTCCAAAGCACTTTCCTACAGAACACATTACTTTCTTTGATGATTATGATGTCAGTGAGGAGCTGCTTCCTATTTCCTTTTACATCTTTAAAAGCATGCCTAATCTTACTGTTATATGAGATAGATTTTATTTTAATCCAAAGTGCATATTACCTTTTCGGTTTAGAATTAAAAGAAAGAATAAAGGAAACTTTCTGACCAGCAAATAATGCTATAGCAAGAACTAACTTTCCTTACTTATAGTTTGAACAAAGTGTCTCCATTAGAATAAATTAATTTCTATAATACCATGTCATAGGTGGTTTAGACTAAATTGCAAACACTTGATTTTAGGAATAAATGTTAGCAAAAAAAAAAAGCGTAGCATATGAAGGCATGGACTGGAACCAGACAGACTGTGTGAAATCTTAGGCAGTTACTGAACATTTATGTACCTCTGTTTTTTCACTTGTAAAATGGGAATAGTAATAGTATCTATACCTCATAGAGTTTTCATAAAGATTAAATGAGGTAATATAGCCAGAGTGCTTCAAAAGTGCCTGACACATACAGTTATATAAATTGGTTATTGTTACTAATAAGTATATATTATCATTTTTAAATGACTTAACATTTGTGGTAGATTGCTTGTAAAACTAACCTCAACTCTCCACTTCCCCATACATCCACCATCTTTGCAGCTCCTTATGTGCAAAGAGTATGAAGGGATTTTATTTCCTCTGGGCTGATCTTGTAACTTGCTCTGGCTAAAGAATGTAGTGGAAGGGAGATTGTGCTAGTCTCAAGCTTAGGCCTCTAGAGGACTCTTATGCTTCCATATTCTATCCCTGAGCATTTTTGCCACTACAGGCTAGTCTGCTGGATGATGAGAGATACACATGGTCCAATCCTTGTAGCTCCAGTCAACTGCCAGCCAACTACCAGCTATGGAAGAGCTCCCTAGACCAGCCAGCCTCCAGCTGACCTGACAAATGACATCAGGTGCATAGGTGAGCCGAGCTGAGATAAGCCTAGTCCAGATCAGCAAAACTGCCCAGCTAACTCATAAATGGTCATAGTTTTAAGGTACTGAATCTTGAAGTAGTTACACAGCATTCATACATAGGTTGATTAAGACATTAAAAATGACAAGTGGAACATGGAGGTTGCTGATTTGATTCCCTGATCAGGGCACAAACAGAAGTAGCTTGATGTTCTTGTCTCTCTCTCTCTCTCAAAAAACAAAACAAAACAAAACAAAAAAACAAATGACAAGGAGAGAAGGCTTCATATTTAAGTCCAATATCTTAAGTCATGCTAGTTCCTAAACATATGCAATGATTCTGTAGGGTTATTTTATTTTATTTTATTTTATTTTGCTGGTGAATATATAAAAAAGCTAAAATTAGAACCAGATCACATCAAAATGAGCAAATAAACTATAGGCATAATGTCTCTTCAATCATCAATCTGAAAGTCATGGCAGATATTGCCAACAAATCACGGATCTCAGCAATACAGGGTAAGGCAAAAGTAGGTTTACATTTATTGTGGAAAATAATATAATAATAAATAAATAATAATACAAGAATAAGCTCCGTGTTTCATGTACTCACAACTGTAAACCTACTTTTGCCCTGCCTATATTTAAGTGTATTAAATTAACACACCTTGCACCTTAAACTTTCACAATGTTATATATTAATTACATCTCAATTTAGGTGGGAAAAAATCAGAGATCTCACTTTGGGCAACTATCACCAACCAGAGTTGGCACTCAGTTTAGCTGGATAATATAAACAACTTTCTTACCTTGCTTTTATAGTAATCTCAAAATTATTAAAGCTCTTATAGCCAATGAAAGTATTTTCTGGTTCTATGGAGATGGACATATGTGGCAACACTGAAAACAGAAAGAAAGAGTCAATATTACCACTGAAATTAGAGCAGCTTTCTTTCAGGTGTAGTTGATATAATATCAACACAACATCCAGCTGTCATCATCATCACTATCAACAGTGACATCATCACTGGGAAGCCTCCCATTCCACCAATCACCGGTCAATCCAGCTCTAAGTACCGGAAGCACTTTGTTTATACTCAGATTACAGCATTTATTACAGGCAGTTGTTTATTTCCTTGCCTAGAGTATGGACTCCTTGAAAACAAAAAGACTGTTCTCTATTTATCTATGTATATTTCCCCCTCTCACCTGTCTCATGTCTTAAACATACTAAATGTTTAATAAATGTTTATTAAATTGAAAATAAAACATCCTTGCTTATTTAACATTTCCCTTTTTTTGTCCAGTGGATGAAATCCAACCAACCCCCAAATTCCAGCATAAAACTCTGTCATTAGTCAAGAGAGCTTAGGCCCTAGCCGATTGGCTCAGTGGTAGAGCGCCAGCCTGGTGTGTAGGAGTCCTGGGCTCGATTCCCGGCCAGGGCACACAGGAGAAGCGCCCATCTGCTTCTCCACCCCTCCCCCTCTCCTTCCTCTCTGTCTCTCTCTTCCCCTCCGCAGCTGAGGATGGCTCCATGGCCTCTGCCTCAGGCGCTAGAATGGCTCTGGTCACAACAAAGCAATGCCCCAGATGGGCAGAACATCGCCCCCTGGTGGGCATGCCGGGTGGATTTCAGTCAGGCGCATGCGGGAGTCTGTCTGACTGCCTCCCCGTTTCCAACTTCAGGAAAAAACAAACAAAAAAAAGAACAGAGAACTTACAATTAGCTATTAAAAATAACATCCAAGCAAAATTTAAAATTAGCACAGAAAGGAGTTGGATTTGGGGAAGGGGGATTTATCTTGAGTGCCCAAGAGAAAACAAAATCACTTGTTGAAATGTCACTGTCTTCTCTTTATACTAACTCAGACTGTGTATCAAGACTTAGGAATTCTAATTCTATTGTTACACACAGTTAATAGAAAATGGGGTGGTTGAGCAACCCTGATATTGTGGACAAATAAAGACTAGCACACAAGTGTAAGTAAGACAGATGGCTTCAGATATAGCTTGTGTGTTTTCTCAGTGGTGAAGGCTAGGAGTAAAAGAACAATGCAATTTGTTGCTCTGGGCTGTGTTCCTATATTATCAAAGATCCAGGCAGATGTGCTCTCTCCAGGATATGAAGTGCAACAAAATATTTCACCCTTTTATCTAGTACCCACTTGCCATGTAACAGGGACACTAATGTCAACAGGGATATACCAGTGAACAAGACAGACACAAACCATGTCCTTAATGAGCTCACAGTCAAGCAAGGAAGACAGGCATAAGCAAAATATCACACAGATAACACCTAAACCACGGTTCTGAAATCTGATAGGAAAGAAGCACAGAGAATCCTAATCAGGAAAGGGAGTGCAGGGGAGGCTTCCCTGAATAACTGGCTTTTTAACTGAGTCTTGAAAGGTGAGTAGAAATTGGACAGGCAACGAGGGAGGGGAAAAGTGTTCTAGGCAGTGGGGACATCATGTACAAAGTCACCACTGCCGGAGGGAAGGGACGGGAAGAATGGTATAAAGGCTGAAGAGGAGGTAGTCCAGCTCAAAATAAGAATTTTGATTTTCATTATAACAGGAATGAGGAGCTACTGGGGACATTTCAATAGTGAAATAACATGACGAGATTTGCATTTCAAGATTATTTTGGCTAATTCCAAGCAAGAAGAGCTTGGAAGCAGGGATAGCAATTAAGAGGCTTTTGCAGTAATCCAGGAGAGAGCCTGGTGATGAATTGATGAGGGTTGTCGCAGATAATAAGAGGTGGCTGAATTCTAGATATATACAGGAAGCAGCAAAAACACTTGGAGAAAGGGAGGTTTGTTGTAACTACATGTATTGAGAGCCTATAATCTTTAAAGATGAGGTTCATTTTTAGCAAATTTGTTGTCACTATTTTGTTTGTTAATGGTTAAAATTTGTATATTTGTTTTCCGTGTTAAGAGTCTCCTGAAGAATTAAAAAATGACTTCAAACTGAAGAAAGTTAAATTTGATATCAGAGCACACAAATACTTTAATAAACAACTATTAAAAATGGAAATATTAAACTATTGATACATGTTAATTATTAGCCCATTAATATGATTGATTTAAAAATAAGAATATCTTTAATTTCCAAATAAATATAGTATAGGAATTTGTGAACCAGAAGGAAAAGAGCACTGAACTAGAGGTAAGGAAATCCAATTGTTGTCCTTGCTGTGTCATTAATTGGCTGTAATGACTTTAGTAAATCATCTATTAGTCTTTCTGGGTTCCATTCACCTCATCTCTTATTAAGTTTCTCCCAAAATCACAATTCTAGAAAAAGACCTTAACTAGCCAAGCTCCTTAGGGGGCTAGGTCTCTTTAGGGTCTATGATGAGGAACACAGGTCTAGAGAGATTGATATGCTTTTTCAAGGTTAACAAGAACATGCTGAAACTACAGCCTAGGCCAGGCATGGCCAACATATGGCCCGCGGGCTGCACATAATGAGTTTATGTGGCCCGCAATTAAATATTTAATATTCTCTGCTACTTTAAAAGCTCAGCTACTCAGAAGTGGAAGTGTCTTTGATTATTGGAAATCGAGATATTTAAGAAGATAGTGATACACGGAAAAGAATTTCGTGTGTGACTAATCTAGGGTTAACTTCCAATAATTGGTCAAATGGATTCGCGGTACTTATTTTTTTTAAAAAATTCCATTATAAAGATTTACAACTTTTGAAACAATAAAGTACATAGAAAAAGACATAGGTACTAAACTCATGGACCTTGGTTTTAAAGAGCATTTTATGAATTTGACTCCAAAGGCAAGAGAAGTGAAGACAAAGATAAATGAATGGGACTACATCAGACTAAGAAGTTTTTGCTCAGCAAGAGAAACTGACAACAAAATAAACAGACAGCCAACTAAATGGGAAATGATATTTTCAAACAACAGCTCAGATAAGGGCCTAATATCCAAAATATACGAAGAACTCATAAAACTCAACAACAAACAAACAATCCAATAAAAAAATGGGAAGAGGACATGAACAGACACTTCTCCCAGGAAGAAATACAAATGGCCAACAGATATATGAAAAGATGCTCATCTTCTTTAGTTATTAGAGAAATGCAAATCAAAACTGCACCTCACACCTGTTAGATTAGCTATTATCAACCAGACAGGTAATAGCAAATGCTGGAGAGGCTGTGGAGAAAAAGGAACCCTCATTCACTGTTGGTGGGAATGTAAAGTAGTACAACCATTATGGAAGAAAGTATGGTGGTTCCTCAAAAAACTGAAAATAGAACTACCTTATGACCCAGCAATCCGTCTACTGGGTATATACCCCAAAAACTCAGAAACAATGATACATAAAGACACATGCAGCCCCATGTTCATTGCAGCATTGTTCACAGTGGCCAAGACATGGAAACAACCAAAAAGCCCTTCAATAGAAGACTGGATAAAGAAGATGTGGCACATGGCCCTGGCCGGTTGGCTCAGTGGTAGAGCGTCGGCCTGGCGTGCAGAAGTCCCGGGTTCAATTCCCGGCCAGGGCACACAGGAGAGGCGCCCATCTGCTTCTTCACCCCTCCCTCTCTCCTTCCTCTCTGTCTCTCTCTTCCCCTCCCTCAGCCGAGGCTCCATTGGAGCAAAGATGGCCCGGGTGCTGGGGATGGCTCCTTGGCCTCTGCCCCAGGCGCTAGAGTGGCTCTGGTCGCAACAGACCGAGGCCCCGGAGGGGCAGAGCATCGCCCCCTGGTGGGCAGAGCATCGCCCCTGGTGGGCGTGCCGGGTGGATCCCAGTCGGGCGATTGCAGGAGTCTGTCTGACTGTCTCTCCCTGTTTCCAGCTTCAGAAAAATACAAAAAAAAAAAAAAAAAAAAAAGATGTGGCACATATACATTATGGAATACTACTCAGCCATAAGAATGATGACATCGGATCATTTACAACAAAATGGTGGGATCTTGATAACATTATACGGAGTGAAATAAGTAAATCAGAAAAAACCAAGAACTGCATTATTCCATACATAGGTGGGACATAAAAACGAGACTAAGAGACATGGACAAGAGTGTGGTGGTTACGGGGGGGGGGGGGGGGAGAAGAGGAGAAGGGGGAGGGGGAGGGGCACAAAGAAAACTAGATAGAAGGTGACGGAGGACAATCTGACTTTGGGTGATGGGTATGCAACATAATTGAATGACAAGATAACCTGGACATGTTTTCTTTGAACATATGTACCTTGATTTATTGATGTCACCCCATTAAAATTAATAAAAATTTATAAAAAAAAAATTTACAACTTTTGTACTCGTCTGTACTTGATATGAACTGTTTGACATTTAGCAGTGATGTGAAACCCACATTCTTTTAGGCGGAGTTCACCAGTGTGCACCCAAGGTCAAACAATTCGTTATTTTTGTGGTCAAGTGTGATGAATCAAGTGGCATTATAGCATAGACAATAGCTGCAGTTGATAACTGAAAACGTGTCCAGGCTGTTTTTAAAATGAAATAAGCCTGACCTGTGGTGGCGCAGTGGATAAAGCGTCGACCTGGAAATGCTGAGGTCGCCGGTTCGAAACCCTGGGCTTGCCTGGTCAAGGCACATATGGGAGTTGATGCTTCCAGCTCCTCCCCCCTTCTCTCTCTCTCCTCTCTCTCCCTCTCTGTCTCTCTCTCCTCTCTAAAAATGAATAAATAAATAAAAAAAATAAAAATAAATAAAATGAAATAATTGTTTTATTTGCGATATAACCCCTTCAAGCTCATTCTATTAATTAAATATTGTTTTGATTGAGATACAGTTTGGATATTTATACAGTATATAATTATATTTTTTATTAAAATAATATTGTATATTAAAGTTTTTTCACTCACATTTATAAACAAATTACATAATAAAATTTTGTTTACTTAAACGAATCATTTTTGTATTTAATATTTTTTAATTTTAATATTTCGTCAGGCCCGTGAAAAAAGTTTTCTTTCTAATCTGGCCCGGGGGCAAAAACTATTGGCCACGCCTGGCCTAGGCCCTGGGACAATCACTGTCACTCCCTAGCCCCTTCACCAGTACTTTTTTTTTTTTATTCATTTTAGAGAGGAGAGGGAGAGACAGAGAGAGAGAAGAGACAGAGAGAGAGAAGGGAGGGAGGAGCTGGAAGCATCAACTCCCATATGTGCCTTGACCAGGCAAGCCTAGGGTTTCGAACCGGCGACCTCAGCATTTCCAGGTCGCCGCTTTATCCACTACGCCACCACAAGTCAGGCCTTCACCAGTATTTTTAACCATACCAAAAGGCTGGCTCATCTTCAGGGAGTGATTGTGCATTAAGTTCATTCACGAAAATAATTATTGCCAAAACATTAACTCTTTATAGGTAAACTTTTAATTGTCAGAAATTACCATATTCTTTAACTTCAAAATATGCAGTTCCAGTTGTTGAAAAGTCCTCTTTATATTTAGCTTCAATTTTCCACACACCATATCTGTGAAAGCAAAATATTTAAAATTATAGAAGTCATCAAATATTTTTAATTTACCCAGGGGAAATCTAATCAATTCCTGCTTTAAGGAGGGTAAGTAAAGATATATATAGCCTAAGTGATATATTTTATTTGTAATAAACTGAAATAATTGAGTTTTTAGGAAAATAGAAACTGTTTAGGAATTAGGAATTAGTTTTTCATATGTTGTGTTATTTTTTGATATATTATTTTATTTTTTTAATTAAGTAAAAGACAGGGAGGTGGGCAGGCAGAGAGACGGACTCCTGCATGTGCCCCGACTGGATCCACCCAGCAAGCCTCTTACAGTGCAACGCTCTGCCCATCTGGGGCAGCTGCTCTGTTGCTCAGCAACCGAGCTATTTCAGCACCTGAGGCGAGGCCATGGAGCCATCCTCAGAGCTCAGGGCAAACTGCTCGAACCATTCAAGCTATAGCTGTAGGAGAGGAAGAGAGAGAGAAAGAGAGAAAGAGAGAGAGAAAGAAGGGGAGAGGGAGGGGTGGAGAAGCAGATGGTCATTTCTCAAGTGTGCCCTGACTAGAAATCAAACTTGGGACTTCCCACATGCCGGGCCAATGCACTACTGCTGAGCCAACTGGCCAGGGCTCAGGTATTTTATCTTAATATTATCAATAGCTTGAATTGAAGAGCTTATGATATTTGAGAATTTACTTGATTCTAGAGCTTAATTATACTAAGATAATATTAAAATCTATACTATAGTAGAAATTCATAATAATGTCCTAGAAACAGATACTACAGGTCAAACCAATCCAGATGATAAAATTTACCCCTCATGTAAAAGAAGCTGTAACTGGAGAAAAAGTATGGTTTGTTTAAAAAGGAAAATGACCTAGGCTTCATTAAAAACCTTTGGTCAAAAATATTTACTGAACACTGGATTAAACACAAGATAAAAAATAAACAATATAAGAGTCCCATAGAGTTAATACTCCATGGGAGTTCAAATTTTTACTTTTCCATTTATTAGCAGATTGCTCTTGGGGACATTGCTAACCTCATTTTTGAAATGGGAGAGATAATATCTACTTTGCATATTGGTTACACAATAGATATATTTAATACCATCATCATCATTAATTCATTGTGCCTGTCATGGTGAAGTGCTGGAGATATAAGAATGAGCAGTACAATTACAACCCCTGTCCTCAAGGAGTTTACAGTCTAGTGGGGAATAAAAACGCAAATAAGTAACTAAATAATTGCAGAATTGAAATAAGTGCCATTAAGAAAATAAACAGAAATAAAAATAGAGGACCATATTAGAGCATCTGTCCAGAGATAATCTCTTTGAAATGGGAGAATATTTACCCTGTGTCCTACAGAATGGGAAGAATCCAAACTAATAAAGAACAAGGTAAAGTACATTCTAAGCAGAGGGGACAACATATACAAAGGTACTGGGGCAGGAAAGTACTGGCCATGAAAGGCTGCCATAGCTGATACATAATTTGTCACAGAGCAAATGGCACAAGAAGTTGAAAAAAATGATAACAGTTGGAGAAATGATAATAGTTATAAAATAGGTTCAATTCTGTGCTACAAAGCATGCAAAATTTTCAAAAAGTGTACAATTTAAAAATTATCCAAATAATTTATATCTCAATTTAATCCATATTTCTAGATATTCTTCAATACAGTAAATGAACTGCAACCTCTCTTATAGAGGGCAGAGCAAAAGTGACCATGAAAAGATTTTGCTTTAAGGTAATACTATAGTGCCTGACCTGTGGTAGCACAATGGATAAAGCATTGACCTGGAATGCTGAGGTTGCCGGTTCAAAATCCCAGACTAACCTGGTCAAGGCACATAAGAGAAGCAACTCCTACAAGTTAATGCTTCCTGCTCCTCCCCCTCCTTTTGCTCTCTCTCTAAAATCAATCAATAAAAAAATTTTAATTTATTTATTCATTTTAGAGAGGAGAGAGAAAGAGAGAGAGAGAGAGAGAGATTAAGAGAGAGAGAAGGGGGGAAGAGCAGGAAGCATCAACTCCCACATGTGCCTTGACTAGGCAAGCCCAGGGTTTTGAACCGGGTGACCTCAGTGTTCCAGGTCGACACTTTATCCACTGCACCATCATAGGTCAGACAATAAAATCTTATAAAGTAAAAATAAAAAAAAAATAAAGTAATACCGTAGCCATTTATGGGTGCACCTATCTGCATCCTACTCTAAGCTACTGGACGGCAGAGATTGTGTATTCTTAGTTCCTATTTTACATCTCTCATTCCTATTGTACTCTGCACATACCAGGAATGTGTTCACTAAATATTTATTACATTGGATTCTGTTTAAACATATTCTGAAGTCCTTTAATATGAGGCCAAATGGAAGAAATGGCTCTGAGAACATCCTCTGTTTTGAAATATAGTTCTATGCAGAAAAGACTATGGAAGAGTAATATTTTTATAACTCTCAGAACAAGGCATTGGTCCATATCAGCCTTTTTGACTGATAGTCTTCTTAAAGGGTGGCTGGTTAATGGTTTAGATGGGGAAAAAAAGGTTGGTGTGTATTTTTTCCTCTTCCAAATTTTAATTGTGTACGTAAAGCAGATTGGTGAGAAATATTGGCAAGTCCCCTCTCCCAAGAAATTGGATACAGTTTCTCATTACTCTTTTTTTTTGTGTGTATTTTTTGTATTTTTCTGAAGCTAGAAATGGGGAGAGACAGTCAGACAGACTCCCGCATGTGCCCAACCGGGATCCACCCGGCACGCCCACCAGGGGGTGACGCTCTGCCCACCAGGGGGCGATGCTCTGCCCCTCCGGGGCCTCGCTCTGTTGTGACCAGAGCCACTCTAGCACCTGGGGCAGAGGCCAAGGAGCCATCCCCAGCGCCCGGGACATCTTTGCTCTAATGGAGCCTCGGCTGTGGGAGGGGAAGAGAGAGACAGAGAGGAAGGAGAGGGGGAGGGGTGGAGAAGCAGATGGGCGCCTCTCCTGTGTGCCCTGGCCGGGAATCGAACCCGGGACTTCTACACGCCAGGCTGACGCTCTACCGCTGAGCCAACCGGCCAGGGTCAGTTTCTCATTACTCTTTAAAAGATTAAAAAAAAAAAAAAAAGATTTTGCATATTCTTATTTCTTTCAAACTGATACTCTGTTAACACCAGGTGTCTTCTTTGGCTGGTGATCTGCCTCCCCATCAAAAGTTACACATATGCTTTTAAAAAGAAAACCTTATTAACAGATATTTTGAAATACTTAGGATTAGATGGAATCTTGAAGTCAGGAAAAGAGATAATTCCAGTATAATCACTTTCTTCTACAATGTCAACTCCTGATCCTTCCGGATCCTTTGAATAAAAACAAACAACATCAAAGCACATAAACCATATTTTTAAAATTAACTTATTGTATAATATTATCTTTGATCTACAGAAATATTTACCAACAAATATCCATGTCTTCAAATTAAATATGAAGGCAAAAGATCATTTAAATGTTTGGAAGACAAAAATGATTCATTTAAGTCAGTGGTCCCCAACCTTTTTTGGGCCACGGACTGGTTTAATGTCAGAAAATATTTTACGGACTGGCCTTTAGGGTGGGACAGATAAATGTATTACGTGACCAAGACAAGCGTCAAGAGTGAGTCTTAGACAGAGGTAACAGAGGGAATCTGGTCATTTTTTAAAAATAAAACATCGTTCACACTTAAATATAAATAAAACGGAAATAATGTAAGTTATTTATTCTTTCTCTGCGGACCGGTACCAAATGGCCCATGGACCAGTACCAGTCTGCGGCCCAGGGGTTGGGGACCACTGATTTAAGTCACTTCCCACCCTCTTTCTGGACCCTTTCCCCATCTCCTATCTCTCTCTCTCTCTCTCTCTCTCTCTCTCTCTCTCTCTCTCTCTCTCTCGTGCGCGCGCGCATACACACACACACACACACACACACACACACACACACACACACAGGAATAAATCAATATCCAGGTATCGTAGTCTCAGTTATCTAGATGAGACTCAACTCTCTATGGTATAACTAAAAAAGAAGGGTAACAATAACTGATGTTATAAGTCATCAAATGTGAACTTTCAGACACCAGAATCTAAATTTCTTATCTGTTGGTTTAAAGTTTTCCAAAACAAATATATAAAATGCATTTATTAGCTAGACATTTTATAACTGTAGGAAGGTCATTTTGAGCTTGACAAAACATTCAAAATAGTTAAACAAACTTCAACATTTTCATAAAGCTTTTCTATAAGCTTTCTTTTGTGTGTGAATTTAAAAATTATTGAAATGAGGTTTCTTATTTTCTTTGGACTACATGTAGAGGTCCATTTTAGCCTTAACCCAGAAATTTACCATCATATGCCATGACTATGAAATTCATGGTTGGGATTTTAAGGCATTTTTTTCCCTGAGTTGCAAATGTTCATTTTGAAAAAGAATTAGAATCAAAGCTAAATATCTTCTGTGCTTTCTTCATTCCTGCAGTCCATCACGCACAGGGCTTTTAAGATGATCTCTCTCGAGTACTGTTTTTAGGACACTTTCTGCACACTGACTCCCCATTGTTCTGGGGTCTGATTCCTCAATCTTCTCTTCCTGGGACAGCTCTTACACAAAACACCTGGCATTCATTCTTTGTGTGGTGTCAGGATTCCTCATCACTCAAGTTCAACCATGGAGAGGAGCAGAAGGTAGAATAAATAGCATCTGTCCACAGCTCCAGTATTTTCTCACAGAAAAAAGGTGTTCCAGCTGACACTGCATCTTCTTAGTTCTCATCCAGACTTCTGACCTCAGTCAGCCAGTTTGTGTACTATCCTCATTTTTTACTTCTTCCAGCTGCCATAGCTAAACTCATGCTATATATTACATGGGAAGTTCTTCATTATTTTTTTTTAATTTAATTTATTGTGTTTACATAGTTCTTCATTATTTTTTTAAAACCTGGATCTATTCCTTTTTGTAAGACCCAGCTCATGGTTTCCTTTACCTATTCTATTCCAGGAAAGGATTACATCATTCTTCGATCTCACCCCCATTTTGTCTTCCCTCTGAGCTCATGTGTCATTTGTCCTACTGTACAATTTGGTTTATGCTCTAGTATGATTTTTGTTCTCCAGGATCTATTCATGTATGTATATCTATTCTAAGCTCAAATCTTGGGTTTCCAAAGGAAAAACTCACAGTTCCTAGACCCCTGCTATATCACAAGTCAGCCCATGCAGACCCTTGGTTATATACTAATAAATTCACAGTGTAGGCTGAAATTTATTGTGACTTCTGTAAATCACTTCCTCATTTCTGTCAATACCATTCTTACTTGCTTCCACTCCTCGCTTTCTAGTTCAAGTAGCCCGAGAGGCCTCTCTGTGCATTCCTTCTGCTGCCAGTATTGCAATGCCTCTCTGTGCATTCCTTATGCTGCCAGTATTACAATGCCTCTCTGTGCATTCCTTCTGCTGCCAGTATTGCAATGCCTCTCTGTGCATTCCTTCTGCTGCCAGTATTGCAATGCCTCTCTGTGCATTCCTTCTGCTGCCAGTATTGCAATGCCTCTCTGTGCATTCCTTCTGCTGCCAGTATTGCAATGCCTCTCTGTGCATTCCTTCTGCTGCCAGTATTGCAATGCCTCTCTGTGCATTCCTTCTGCTGCCAGTATTACACTGCCTCTCTGTGCATTTAGATTGCTGTGGCAGCCCAGAGTGGGTTTTCCTTACTCCACACTCCTTCACTTCTACCACAGCAATGCTCACGATTACAAATTTTCCTTCCATCCTGGGTCTTAGTTCCCTATAATAAATCTGTAGGGGCTCCTTACAACCTGCCACACAAAATCTTAACTTCTAGGTCTAGTCTAACTTTCAAATCGTATTTACCTTTCTGTTCCCAAGGATGCCTTTGCTCTTGAATCATTGCTTTCTTCCCATCCTATCCCTCTCACTTCTGACTTTTTGCTCTCTTGGCCTCCTTGATCTCTGTGAATTCCTGGAGTTTACAGTCTGTATCAATAGTTATCAACCACAATCCTGAAACATGCTGACCTTTCACAAGTAATCCATTAAAAAGTCAGATGTAAAGGTTTATGATTTTTATGAGTTATAAAGGATTCAAAATTTTCCTACACATTACTTTTTCACTGTGTCTTGGTAAGATTTTGGTTTTGTTTTTTAGTAGGTGATGTGGTCTGTAGTGAAGGACCAATACAAACGCACCTACTGTTAATAGGTGAGCAGTTATTTCCCCACAAAAATTTCGTAGGGTTGCGACACAAATTGGGTAAGACCATGGGAATTTATTGCACATGTCATATCATCTGCTATATACATTATGGCTGATAAAAAGTTGATAATTGCTAAATTTTATCTCATGGTTTAGCACTATTCTTCACATGTGTTAATATGTTAGTTAATAAATTCTAAATTCCTTAAGTGTAAGTTCCACAGATTGTATTTCTTTATCTTGAATTGTATACATAAAAAAAATCTCATTATAGGTATTCGATTAATTCTTAATTGATCGATGTTCTTGAAGAAAGAAATAATGAAGACTGTATTTAAATGATTTAGTTTAAAATCATAAATTGTTGAGATTTCATTTTCATGAGCTCTTTACACATGCCTATTTTAGAAGTATAGCCCTACAATGTTATACTCACAGAAATTATTCAATCATCATTTACTGAACATTGAATGAGTCAGTATGGTATTAAGGCAGGGTTATGAAATAATGTCTCTTACCCTAAACATGAATTAAATTGTTATTTAAATAAATAACATACTTACTGTGAAAGTTAAGACAGTTTCTCTTTTGGCTGGCTTCAAGTCATCATTCAGTGAATAAACTCGAACCTTTACTGTAAGAATAATTGAGAGCATCAAAAACTCTGTTAAACACAGGGTATTTTGGGTTTTAAAAGGTGGTTTTTTAAAATTATTTATTGATTTTAGAGAGAAGAAGGAAGAGAAATGAAAAGAGACAGAGAGAGAGAGAGTAACATCAATTTGTTGTTTCACTCATTCATGCCATCATTGGTTGATCCTTGTACTGCTCTGACTAGGGATTTAACCCATAACCTCAGCATGTCGTGATAATGCTTTAACCAACTGAGCACCTGGCCAGGGCCTAGATCCCCAACCTTTTAAACAAACACATCTGCTTAGCTTTTAACTCATAGCTGCTTGATACATGCTTATTTAGTTCCAATGACATATGGTAATTTCTCTATGATTTTACTGATGCTCAAGTCATTTTATGGCCAAAACTTCACTCACAAAATAAAATTGAATTGGCACCATTAACCTTTTAAAGAGTCAGTATTATGCAAAGCTGTACATAAGAAGTCACATTAAGATCTTTAAAATTGGTTTCACTAAACCATTAGATTAAAACAAAATGTTTGATAAATACCCCCTACTAAGCTGTGACCTTACTCTCACCCCTATCTTCAACCTCAAGTTCTCCCTTCTGCCTTATGAACACACCTGGTCCAGGCCCAAGCATGACTTGGATACTTGCCATAGGCAGTATGCCACAAGAGCTCAGGCCCTGGAGTTCAAAACTTTGGTTTGACTCTTGCCTCTGACACTTTCTAGTGTGATCCTGAGCATAATACTTAATACATCTAAATCTTAGTTCCCTCATCTGTAGAACAGGACTGCTAGTATCTGCTTCATAGTGTTGTGGGAACTTAATGAGATAAAGTTTTTGTTTTCCCTTGCACATAATAACTAATCAATAAATGTATATTGTATCTACTTTATTGTTATTATTTCTATGATGACTACTTGTCTACTTTTTAACCAATTTGTGTTTGGGTCAGAAAATTAATCATGTCTTCAGAGCAGTGGTGTATTGAAGGCAAGATCAATAAATTTTTTGTGCCAAAGATATGGCTTTTGAATTTTTTTTAAAGTATATATTAAGAACCTTCTATGTGCAGGCACTATGCTAGGCACTGAAATATATGGTGAAACAAATCAGACATGGACATCTTCTAATGGTGTGAGGAGAGAGGCAAACACAATTGTAAATTTTGTGTAAAAATCCAAGGATGAGAGGTGCTACAAAGGACACTTTCTGGAAATGTAATCAAGGAGGTCAGAGAAGGCTGCCCTCCAAGGGATGTCATGTAAGAATTGAGTAGGAGTTAAGGCAATGGAGGGGCATGAATGTGCCAGGCAGAGGTACACACAGGCCTTAATATGGATGGGAGAATGGTGTGAGCAAGCAACTGAAAAGAAGTCACTTTGGGCCCTGGCCGGTTGGCTCAGTGGTAGAGCGTCGGCCTGGCGTGCAGAGGTCCCAGGTTCGATTCCCGGCCAGGGCACACAGGAGAAGCGCCCATCTGCTTCTCCACCCTTCCCCCTCTCCTTCCTCTCTGTCTCTCTCTTCTCCTGCCGCAGCCGAGGCTCCACTGGAGCAAAGATGGCCCGGGCGCTGGGGATGGCTCCTTGGCCTCTGTCCCAGGCGCTAGAGTGGCTCTGGTTGCAACAGAGCGGCCCCCCGGAGGGGCAGAGCGTCGCCCCTGGTGGGCGTGCCGGGTGGATCCCGGTTGAGCGCATGCAGGAGTCTGTCTGTCTTTTCCTGTTTCCAGCTTCAGAAAAATACAAAAAAAAAAAAAAAAAGTCACTTTGGCAAGTATCCACGGACAGACAAGGGGAGCATGATGGTTGATGAAGCTAGAGGGGAAGGCAGGACCCAGGTTGTATGGAACTGAAGGCTTTTGGTCCATATTCTAAAGTCTTTTATCCTATAAATCCTTGAAAATTTAAGCCTTTAAACTAAAGATGCTTATATTACAAATCCCTCAACGCTTGGAGCTTTAAAGAGAAATATTCAATCAATTTTAAAAGAATTGCTTTTTTTTTTTTTTTTTTGTATTTTTCTGAAGCTGGAAACGAGGAGAGACAGTCAGACAGACTCCTGCATGCGCCCGACCGGGATCCACCCGGCACGCCCACCAGGGGCGACGCTCTGCCCACCAGGGGGCGATGCTCTGCCCCTCCGGGGGTCGCTCTGCCACGACCAGAGCCACTCTAGCGCCTGGGGCAGAGGCCAAGGAGCCATCCTCAGCGCCCGGGCCATCTTTGCTCCAATGGAGCCTTGACTGCGGGAGGGGAAGAGAGAGACAGAGAGGAAGGAGGGGGGGGGGTGGAGAAGCAAATGGGTGCTTCTCCTATGTGCCCTGGCCGGGAATCGAACCCGGATCCCCCGCATGCCAGGCTGACGCTCTACCGCTGAGCCAACCGGCCAGGGCCTAAAAGAATTGCTTTTGAGTAATTATTTTTCTTCTGTGTACATGAGTAATTCTTTTTCTTCTGTATACATAAGGCTTTGTGTTACTCCACAGATTAAATAATAATGGAAACACTTTTCTTGTGCTAACTCTGTGCTAGACATTGTTTTAAGTGTTTTATACTTAAGAATTCACTTAATTCTCACAACTCTATGAGGTAAGTTCTATTATTATTTCCATTTTACAGATGAGGAAAGTGGGGCTAAGAGAGTTTGAGTAACTGGCACAGGGTCATAAAACGAGTAACAGCCCAAGCTGGGATGTGAACCCAGACAGTTTGGCTCCAGAATCTGCTTAGTGTAAACTAGAGTAAAGTTCTCTAGTTTTCCTCTATGATTAGAATAGTTGAAGATACCAAGTTTTCTTATGTTAAAGTTCTGATAGGGAAATAATAGATGAGCCTGTTGTTAGGAAAGCCTTGATAGCTAAGAAAGGTCCCAGGCTCTGGGTATCACACTACCTATTGGACAAAGACTGAAGACCCTAAGTGGTAGATAGTGTCAATAGGACCCAATTAATGAAGCACCTTTTAATATAGAAGGAGGACAGGGCAAGAATATATTTGTTCCTGGGTATGATTATGTTCATAAGGGCCCAAGCTTTATGGGAAGAGACTATTTCCTTGTATACCAAGTCATCTTGTTTGAGATAAGAGATAGTACTATTTTGGCAAAGATATTCTGTCCAAACTGAGAGCAATATTGTATTACCCCTTTACTTGGGCTTTCCTTTCTTAGATCATTATAACAGGTGCTCCTGCTGAAATGGTAATAGTGTAGGCCTGTTCTATCCCATTGTTGTCATCATCAGCATTAAGCAACATTTAGCAAGTATGCACTGCGTGAAAGGTTTCTCAATAAAGTTGACTGGTCCTGCCTCTCTTCCTCTGTCCTTCACCAATGATATTATCAAAACTATATAACCTCCCCATCCCATATATACACAGTTCTCTCATAAATCCGTCTCTAATGTGTTCAAAAGTTGTTAATGATGAGAGGTAGAAATGGAGGAATCAAAGACCTGCAGATACTTGAACATATTTGGGCAGCATTTACACTTTACTGTGTTTTACTTTTGGTTCATTGGGAATAAGTCCAGTCATTCCTCAATCACAGGATTTTGACAGGTTATCCCGCCCTTTCCCTCTCTAACAGAAGAACCATGAGTATGAAATAACATTCTAATAGAAAATTTCTTAGGTAGATTTCCCTTAGGAAAAATTTTTTTTATATATTTCTGTGATCTAGATTATTTTGCTGAAACATCTGATCTTCTAGAGTTGGGTATGTTTTTTTTTGTTGTTGTTGTTGTTTTTTTTTTTTTTTTTTTTTTCTGAAGCTGGAAACAGGGAGAGACAGACTCCCGCATGCGCCCGACTGGGATCCACCCGGCACGCCCACCAGGGGCGATGCTCTGCCCATCCTGGGCGTCGCCATGTTGCGACCCTCCTGGGTGTCGCCATGTTGCGACCAGAGCCACTCTAGCGCCTGGGGCAGAGGCCACAGAGCCATCCCCAGTGCCCGGGCCATCTTTGCTCCAATGGAGCCTTGGCTGCGGGAGGGGAAGAGAGAGACAGAGAGGAAGGCGTGGTGGAGGGGTGGAGAAGCAAATGGGCGCTTCTCCTATGTGCCCTGGCCGGGAATCGAACCCGGTTCCTCCGCACGCTAGGCCGACGCTCTACCGCTGAGCCAACCGGCCAGGGCCGGATATGTTTTTTGAATTTGAAGGTTGGCACCAAAGTAATAGAACTTCTTCTTATAAATGTGCCTCTATAGTAAATTATTTTCCTGTTGCAAAAATTATATTTGCAACTATATCTTATACTTGTTTAATAATAAGCTAAAACACAGTATTTCAAAATTTTTAAGAAGCTTTTTTTCTACATGGAAATAACTGATGGAGCTGATAATATAATTGTTGCTTTCGCGATTTACATATAAATTTAAAGTTAATATTTAAAATAAGATTTAAATTTTAAATTAACTTTTACTTAGTTGTTTATTTAGCAGTTTCCATATACATTTAAAATCAACACTGTATTTATAAGTGTATAAGCCATTGGGGATTGAGACTCTTTTAAACAAGTTGAAAACCTGTCTCCATGTAACTTCAAATGTTGAAAAGCTCTACAGTATAGTGTCAATTGTCCTCGCCAGGGAAAGAACAGTCCTACCTGACTGTTGTGGAGTGTAAACAGGTTTGTCCGTTTGAATGAAGAGAAATCCATTGTCATAAGTTATTGGTACTTTTTTTGATTTTGAAAAATGCTTTGATACAGCCTCCAAATACACATGTGAAACTGGGTTTTCTCCTCCAGACAATTGTTTGGGTTGAATCTGTAACAGAAAATGTTGACAGAGAGTGTATTAATTTTAAGGTTATAAAACATGTTGACTTTCTAAATACCACTGTAATCTCATTAGAAGGAAAGATAATTATGTGTATTTAATCACTTAAAAAGCAGTACGGGAGCCAGAATAGTAAATAAATTTTGCCCAAAGACCTTCAGTGTTAAATACCATAACCAAAATTTAGCTCTAAATGATTAAAAGTGTTTCTTAAATGTTAAAAGCTCTCTTAACAAACTCATTTCATTAGCTTGCTGGCTCAGCCCATGGTCTCCATGCCCTCCTGTCCACATCCTGACTGGTGTTATAACACTTCGGATTATGTTTACCTCTTTCTGCTCCCAAAGGGTGAGCTGCATGCTTCTATTGATAATATTTGTAAGTAATTGTAACTATTAACTTTACATTGCATGTTATGCAAATTTAATACTTAAAAAGCAATAAAAAGAAAGTTAATTGCTTCCTGAAAACTTAGGCTTTGGACACATGGAATAAAAGTTAACCACTACTGGCATAAGAATCTGCAAACAGGTCAGTGGGACAGAACAGAGAACCCAGAAATAAACCCACGTCTTTATGGTCAATTGATATTTGACAAAGGAGGGAAGAGCATACAATGGAGTAAAGACAGTCTCTTTAATAAATGGTGTTGGGAAAATTGGACAGCTACCTGCAAAAAAATGAAACTAGAACACCAAATTACACCATTCACAAAAATAAACTCAAAATGGATAAAAGACTTAAATGTAAGTCATGAAACCATAAACATGTTGGAAGAAAACATAGGCAATAAACTCTTCAATATTTCTCATAGCAATATTTTTGCTGACTTATTTCCACGGGCAAGTGAAATATAGGACAGGATGAACAAACCAGACTATAACAAACTAAAAAAGCTTTTCCACAGAAAAAGACACCATGAACAAAATAAAAAGACAACCCACACAATGAGAGAACATATTCGCCAATATGTCTGATATGGGGTTAATAATCAAAATTTATAAAGAACTTGTAAAAACTCAACACCAGGAAGATAAATAATCCAATAAAAAAACGGACAAAAGGCCCTGGCCGGTTGGCTCAGCGGTAGAGCGTCGGCCTGGTGTGCGGGGGACCCGGGTTCGATTCCCGGCCAGAGCACATAGGAGAAGCGCCTATTTGCTTCTCCACCCCCCACCCCCTCCTTCCTCTCTGTCTCTCTCTTCCCCTCCCGCAGCCGGGGCTTCATTGGAGCAAAGATGGCCCGGGAGCTGGGGATGGCTCCTTGGCCTCTGCCCCAGGTGCTAGAGTGGCTCTGGTCACAGCAGAGCGACCCCCAGAGGGGCAGAGCATCGCCCTCTGGTGGGCAGAGTGTCGCCCCTGGTGGGCGTGCCGGGTGGATCCCGGTCGGGCACATGCGAGAGTCTATCTGACTGTCTCTCCCCGTTTCCAGCTTCAGAAAAATACAAAAAAAAACCCAAACAAACAAAAAACCACACACACACAAAAAAAACGGACAAAAGAACTGAATAGACACTTCTCCAAAGAGGACATACAAATGGCCAATAAGCATATGAAAAAATGTTTGATGTCATTAATCATCAGAGAAATGCAAATTAAAACCACAATGAGATACCACCTCACACTTGTCAGAATGGCGCTCATTAACAAAACAACACAGAATAAGTGCTGGTGAGGATGTGGAGAAAAGGGAACCCTCCTGCACTACATGGTGGGAATGCAGACTGGTGCAGCCACTGTAGAAAACAGTATGGAGATTCCTCAAAAAATTAAAAATGGGCCCTGGCCCGTTGGCTCAGCGATAGAGCGTCGGCCTGGCGTGCAGAAGTCTCGGGTTCTATTCCCGGCCAGGGCACACAGGAGAAGCGCCCATCTGCTTCTCCACCCCTCCCTGTCTCCTTCCTCTCTGTCTCTCTCTTCCCCTCCTGCAGCCAAGGCTCCATTGGAGCAAAGATGGCCTGGGCGCTGGGGATGGCTCCATGGCCTCTGCCTCAGGTGCTAGAATGGCTTTGGATGCTACAGAGCGACGCCCCGGATGGGCAGAGCATCGCCCCCTGGTGGGCGTGGCAGGTGGATCCTGGTCGGGCGCATGCGGGAGTCTGTCTGACTGCTTCCCCATTTCCAGCTTCGGAAAAATGAAAAAAAAAAAAATTAAAAATGGAACTGCCTTTTGACCCAGCTATCCCACTTTTAGGAATATATCCTAAGAATATCAAATCATTGATCCAAAAGAAGATATGCACCCCATGTTTATTGCAGCATTGTTTACAACAGCCAAGATCTGGAAACATCCCAAGTATCCATCAGTGGACGAGTGGATTAAAAAGCAGTGGTACATAACACAATGGAATACTATGCGGCTGTGAAAAAGAAGGAAATTTTACCTTTTGTGACAGCATGGATGGACCTGAAGATTATTATGCTAAGTGAAATAAGCCAAGCAGCGAAAGAAAAATATCATATGATCTCACATATATGTGGAATCTAATGAACAAAGTGAACTGAGGAACAGAATAAAGGCAGAGGCGGGGTCACAGGGACTAGAGGGACAGCTGTCAGAGGGAAGGGGTTGAGGGGATAGGATCAGAGAAGGTGAAGGGATTAGTGAAATTATATATACATAACACAGAGATACAGATAACAGGACAGCAAATCCTAGAGGGAAGGGGGGAGAGAGTTAGGGGGAGGAGGGTAAAAGGGGTATAAAAAGGGACACAGGGGTGGGGGGCTAGGGAGTTATATTCAGTGGGACACTTGAATCTATGTAAACACAATAAATTAAAAATTAATAAAAAAATTTTAAAAGTTAATCACTAAAATCAATTGCTGTGGAATTAGAAAAGTGAATGTACTATAAAAGTTTGGAAACATTAAAATTCTATAAAGATTCTGCACTCAGCCTGACCAGGCAGTGGTGCAGTGGATAGAGCGTTGGACTGGGATGCAGAGGACCCAGGTTCAAGACCCTGAGGTCGGCAGCTTGAGCGTGGGCTCATCTGGTTTGAGCAAAGCTCACCAGCTTGGACCCAAGGTCGCTGGCTTGAGCAAGGGGTTACTTGGTCTGCTAAAGGCCCGTGGTCAAGGCACATATGAGAAAGCAATCAATGAACAACTGAGGTGTTGAAACAAAAAACTGATGATTGATGCTTCTCATCTCTCTCTCTGTTCCTGTCTGTCCGTCCCTATCTATCCCTCTCTCTGACTCACTCTCTGTCTCTGTAAAAAAAAAAAAAGATTCTGCACTCAGATCTTTTAAGTATCTTAAAGTTCTTGCCCCACTTTAAAGAAACAGAAACTGCAGAACAAAGATGCTTTCTTAAAGGTGTGACATATGATAAATAAGATTTAATGCTCTCAGCAGGGGGCCTGCGCTCAAAGAAAAGGCACAATGTCAAACAACCAGCAAATAGAGATTCATTATAATGTTAAGATAAAGTTAAATACTTAAGATATACATACATTTTTATGATTTCTCCACTTTAATCTACTTTCCAATTAACTATCTAAGTCAGGACTTAATATGTGGCTAATGTGACTGAGAAACTGATTTTTCTTTTTCTGTTAAATCTGATTAATTTAATTTTTTTTTTTTTTTTTCTGAAGCTGGAAACAGGGAGAGACAGTCAGACAGACTCCCGCATGCGCCCGACCGAGATCCACCCGGCACGCCCACAAGGGGCGACGCTCTGCCCACCAGGGGGCGGTGCTCTGCCCATCCTGGGCATCGCCATGTTGCGACCAGAGCCACTCTAGCGCCTGGGGCAGAGGCCACAGAGCCATCCCCAGCGCCCGGGCCATCTTTGCTCCAATGGAGCCTCAGCTGTGGTAGGGGAAGAAAGAGATAGTGAGGAAGGAGAGGGGGAGGGGTGGAGAAGCAGATGGGCGCTTCTCCTGTGTGCCCTGGCCGGGAATCAAACCCGGGACTTCTGCACACCAGGCCGACGCTCTACCACTGAGCCAACCGGCCAGGGCCTGATTAATTTAAATTTAAAGGTAACAAGCACATGTGGCTAGTGGCTGCCTTGAGTAACATGAGATAAGAGTGTCTACTGAAAATAACACTTTTGGGAACTAAATCTTAATTCTTAATGAACCTAATAAGTACAGTATTTGTTAAGATATTAGAGCATTTATCACCAAAAACATTAATGAAAGAATTCTTACATTTGGTTCAATTTATTTAGATCAATTTCTCATACCTGAGTAATATACATACCTCTTTCAAAGGATAAAAGGTTCTAGAGAACCCTCAGTGTTGACTTTTAATTATTTATGATATAGTAATTATTTTTATTAAAATTTTATTTAAACATGTACAAACTTAAAACTAGGTATAATCTCATGTTTGTGACTTTTATATAATTATAAAATCAAAATAAATTTACAAAATAAATCAAAGTGCTAAAATCAATATAATTATAATTATAAACTCTATAAAATGTCAAATTTTAATTTTTTAAAATAACTCATTTTTAAGAAACACTGGTATAAATAAACTTCAGAGCCTCTTCCAAGTCTGATAGTATTTGACTTTTCTGGTCCTTGATTTTTTAATTTTTTTTTAAAGATGTTTATTTTTTTTTATTTTTTTTATTTATTCATTTTAGAGGGGGGAGAGAGAGAGAGAAAGAGAGAGAGAAGGGGGAGGAGCAGGAAGCATCAACTCCCATATGTGCCTTGACCAGGCAAGCCAGGGTTTTGAACCTGCAACCTCAGTGTTTCCAGGTTGACGCTTTATCCACTGTGCCACCACAGGTCAGGCAGATTTTTAAATTTTTATTGGAATTTAAAATAATGTTTGGTTATATTTATTGACTTGACTGAATAAATAATAAGTTTGGAAAATTATTTTTACTTATCAGAATTTTTACTAAGAAATGAGTTGCAAGCACTTTTCTAACCAAGCTATACTATAATATCTTTTGTTTTTTGTTTGTTTGTTTTTTACAGAGACAGAGAGAGGGATAGACAGGAATGGAGAGAGATGAGAAGCATCAGCCATTAGTTTTTTTTTGTTTGTTTGTTTTTGGGGTTTTTTTGTATTTTTCTGAAGCTGGAAACGAGGAGAGACAGTCAGACAGACTCCCGCATGCGCCTGACCGGGATCCACCTGGCACGCCCACCAGGGGCGACGCTCTGCCCACCAGGGGGCGATGCTCTGCCCCTCCGGGGCGTCGCTCTGCTGCAACCAGAGCCACTCTAGCGCCTGGGGCAGAGGCCAAGGAGCCATCCCCAGCGCCCGGGCCATCCTTGCTCCAATGGAGCCTCGGCTGTGGGAGGGGAAGAGAGAGACAGAGAGGAAGGGGGTGGAGGTGGAGAAGCAAATGGGCGCTTCTCCTATGTGCCCTGGCTAGGAATCGAACCCGGGTCCCCCACACGCCAGGCCGACGCTCCACCGCCGAGCCAACTGGCCAGGGCCAGTCATTAGTTTTTTTTGCGACACCTTAGTTGTTCATTGATTGCTTTCTCATATGTGCCTTGACCGTGGGCCTTCAGCAGACCGAGTGACCCCTTGCTCAAGCCAGCGACCTTGGGTCCAAGCTGGTGAGCTTTGCTTAAACCACATGAGCCCGCGCTCAAGCTGGTGACCTTGGCATCTTGAACCTGGGTCCTCCACATCCCAGTCCGATGCTCTATCCACTGCGCCACCACCTGGTCAGGCTATAATATCTTAATAGAAGAAAAAGTTATTTGATCAAGGTTGTTTTTTATATTAACTATAGGTTGTCAGTGAGAGCTATTCACTTTAGTAATCAATAATTTATTAGTTTTGTAAACTATAATTGTAGAGTATTGGAATTTTACAAGCAGATGTTCAACTGCATCTATGGATTTCTGTAGGCAATGCATTACAGATCAATATGTATAAGGTCTGTCCATTTCTATCACAACAAGTTTCGACATGTAAGCACATGTTTATTTGGTGCATGTGTGCCTCTCTATTTTTATCACTTAATGTATACATACTGACGTAGCAAATTAACTAAAACAAAGTTGATTCACGTTAGTCTTATGTGTGAAGCCATAGTGTACCCATGGCTACTGATAAAGTTCATTTATGCCACTGTAATTTTTATGAATTTCAACAAGGAAGAAATGCTACAGAAGCAGTCTATCACATCCACTATATTCCCCGGACTTAGCACCCTCCAACTATCACTTGTTTTTGTCCTTACAAAATTTTTTGAAGGGCAAAAAATTCAAAAATGAAGAAGATATCAAACAAGCACTGGTTCAATTTTTCGCATCAAAAGATAAAACATTTTTCAAAAATGGGATATACAAATTGCCCTCACGCTGGCAAGAAATCATTAATAATAATGGCAATTATATTATTTAATAAAGTTTATTGACGGTAAGAAAAATTTATATTGTTTTATTCCAAAAACGGACAGAACTTTCCAGTAGACCTTATATATTCATATTTCTCTGTTATAATAATTTTCACATAAAACAAGTATTTTCAAACATTTACACATTAGTGCAATTTTACCTTCCAATAAGAACATTACAATTTACATCCATTGTTCAAAAAACAGATACAACTCTCCTATTTAGAACTTTGTTTCCTTCATATTATCATTAGTGACTGACATAAATCACCTAATAATCACACAGAGGTATAATGGTATGTAAATGATCAAATCTTTATGTTATCATTATTCAAACTTTGAATACATTGTATTGAGAATATTCTGTATGTATAAAGAAAATGAAGAATAAATACATACTGTTAAGATTGCAGAATTTTGGAATTGATTTCCTGGGGATAAAGTGACAGAGTTTGAAGTATAACTATATTTTTTATCAGGATAACTTTTAATGGAGATTATTGCATCAAATGCTTCAGTGTATCCATAAACTTGAATTACAATATTTTCAGATGCTCCAACACGAAGTACTTTTGGTGCTGATATGACATACCTGTTGAAACAGGAAAAGAGAAGGATCAGTATCTCTATAAGACACATTTTGTTATACTTCTTATTTTTTTCATCTCACTTGAGATATCCAATTTCAAACAAGTACATTTTCTCAATTAAAAATTATTTTTAATTAAAATTTATTTGTGATATATGATCATTTCAGCCTAGTTTCCAAAAATAAATAGCTTGAAATTAGGATTCAAAAAATAGCACTGGAGATTTAATTAACATTTAAAAAGAGTAATAGCATCTTCCCTGAGCTACTGCAGCAAAGGAAGACTTAAAGCTTTTGAGTAGAACATGCAAATAGTCACTATTTTTGTCAATGAATAAAAAAGCAACATAGTTACCAGTGATTGAATGCCATCTACTGGCTGAATAACTAAAGTAAAGTCACTACCCTCTCAAACTAAAATAACTGAAAATATCACCTTCTTTACCAGGCTGAGACAAAGATGAAATGAGACTATGTATATGAAAGCACTAAGCATCCTTAATACTCTATACATGTTAAAATTTATTAATTTCACTAAATTATTTGAAAGGAAGTAATTTTAGAAGGATTTTTTTTTTTGTATTTTTCTTAGGTTGGAAATGGGGAGGCAGTCAGACAGACTCCAGCATGCGCCCGACCAGGATCCACCTGGCATGCCCACCAGGGGGCGATGCTCTGCCCATCTGGGTTGTCGTTCTGCCGCAATCAGAGCAATTCTAGCGCCTGACACAGAGACCACAAAGCCATCTTCAGCGCCCGGGCAAACTTTGCTCCAATGGAGCCTTGGCTGCAGGAGGGGAAGAGAGAGACAGAGAGGATGGAGAGGGGGAGGGGTGGAGAACCAGATGGGTGCTTCTCCTATGTGCCCTGGCTGGGAATCGAACCTGGGACTCCTGCACGCCAGGCCGGCGCTCTACCACTGAGATAACTGGCCAGGGCCAGTCGTGAATTTTTTTAAAAGATAGAATAAAAGTGAGCTTGGGGAATGCATTTGAAAATAGAAATAGTTATAGAGACCTTAGAAAGCAAATAATTACAATCGTACAATAATAACAATAGTAACTGAATAGTTGTATATGAGTCTTGTATATAAACACTATATATAAGCACTTTATATACAATTATTTTTTTGGTATTTTTCTAAAGTGAGAAGTGGGGAGGCAGAGAGATAGACTCCCGCATACGCCCGACTGGGATCCACACGGCAAGCCCACTAGGAGGTGATGCTCTGCCCATCTGGGGTGTTCCTCCATTACAACTGGAGCCATTCTAGCGCCTGATGCAGAGGCCATGGAACCATCCTCAGAGCCCAGGCCAACTTTGCTCCAATGAAGCCTTGGCTGCGGGAGGGGAAGAGAGAGATAGAGGGAAGCAAGACAGAGAAGGGTGGAGAAGCAGATGGGCGCTTCTGTGTGCCCTGGCTGGGAATCAAACCTGGGACTTCTACATGCCTGGGCCGATGCTCTATCGCTGAGCCAACAGGCCAGGGTCTATAAACAATTTTTAAAATCTTTTCAACAGGCCAATGCCATAGGTACTATTGTTTTCTTATTTTACAAGTGATTAGAGGTTAATTTGACTGTCACCTGGATTATAAGTGAATGAGGAAAGACTTCATATTCAGGAGGTTTCTGTTGTAATGTGTTAAACTGAGGTCCAAGTTACAAGCATTGTTCACAACCACAGGCTGTTCCCTGAATTTTATTTTTCATGTGATTTCTATAAGAATGAAAATGAATCTACAGTTTTTTTAAATTAAAAAAAATTAATGTGTGATTTTTTCATTGTTTATTAAAAGAAAACCTACAAATAAAAAGTAGGTTATTAGTTATATATCACAATGTTATATATAGTTTGAATACTGAGAGCTACTCAGGGTATTACATAGAAAAAAATGATTTAATCCAAAAGGTCATACAATTGACTAATTCAAGAGGCTGAACAGTCAGGCCATCACTCCAACTGGCAGAATTATTGCAGGATCCTGTCAACATTATGACATTTAAAAAGTTTTCAAATCAGCAAGTCTTTAGTAACAATGAAATAAATTTGGAAGCAATTAAATCCTTTGAAGCATCTGTCAGTTCTACAATGACAACTAATTTGGAACCATTTATAGGCAAATTGTGAAAGAAAGGAATCTCCAGACTTCCAACCATCATCTGATTTCCCCATGTGCTTACCCAGGAACAGCGGGAAATGAGAAAACTTTAGTTTCGAGGATAACAAGGTACATTTACAGAAACCTTACAATGGGCTAAGCACCATTTTAAGGACTTGATACGTACATAAGCTCAATGTTGCTACAAATACTGTGTGGAAGGTCTTCTTACTACCCAATTTTATAGATAAGAAAACTGATAATTAACTTGCCCAAGGTCACACAGCTAATAAATTATAGAATTAGGAATTGATCCAGAGCATCCGGTTTCCTGAATTAAAACTTTCAATTGCTGTATTACACTGAATTTATCGAGTTCTGCAAATCTAGGTAAGAAAAGCTATTTTAATTTCAGTATTCTTAGAAGTTTTATATTTTGGTTCAGTATTGTTTTAATTGTGAATTGTCTATGTGGTAGTGGTGGTGAAACATAAAATACACAGTGTTTACAAGTCCCTAAAACAGGGGTTGGGAACCTTTTTTGGCTGAAAAAGCCATGGCCGACGCTCTACCACTGAGCTAACTGGCCAGGGCCAGTGGTGGATTTTTTTTTTTTTTTTTTTACAGAGTCAGAGAATCAGAGAGAGGGATAGATAGGGACAAACAGACAGAAGCAGAGAGAGATGAGAAGCATCAATCAGTTTTTCGTTGCAACACTTTAGATGTTCATTGATTGCTTTCTCATATGTGCCTTGACCGTGGGCCTTCAGCAGACCGAGTGACCCTTTGCTCGAGCCAGCGACCTTGGGTCCAAGCTGGTGAGCTTTTGCTCAAACCAGTTGAGCCCGCGCTCAAGCTGGCGACCTCAGGGTCTCGAACCTGGGTCCTCGGCATCCCAGTCCGACGCTCTATCCACTGCGCCACCGCCCGGTCAGGCCAGTGGTGGATTTTTTAAAAAAGATAGAATAAAAGTGAGCTTGGGGAATGCATTTGAAAATAGAAATAGTTATAGAGACCTTAGAAAGCAAATAATTACAATCGTACAATAATAACAACAGCTGAACGCCACATATTTTAAAATGTAGTTCTGTGAGAGCCATATGACAACCCGTGTACGTTTATGCATTATCCGATAAAAATTTGGTGTTGTCCCAGAGGACAGCTGTGATGGGCTCCAGCCACTCGCAACCATGAACATGAGCGGTAGGAAATGAATGGATTGTAATACATGAGAACGTTGTTATTATTTTTTTATTAAAGATTTGTCTGCAAGCCAGATGCAGCCATCAAAAGAGCCACATCTGGCTCGCGAGCCATAGGTTCCCGACCCCTGCCCTAAAAGATGGCTCTTGGAACCAGCCTTCTTATAGATTTTGGTCCTTATAGATTTATCAGTAGCCCAATCTAATCTAAAGAATTTCATACTTTTCATATTTTCTTTCAATAGTTGCAGAGGATCAGGCCACGAAGCTTACAGGAGAGGCAAAAATGTCCCTTTGGCCTCTACCTGGAATATTCTTTCCACAGATATCTATAAGGTTTGCTCCCTTACTTTCTTTAAGCACTGCATGAGTACCTTAAATAACATTATTTGTTCACATTTTCAAATAGTTTCCTATCATTTTTTCATCCTATTACTCTCCTTTACTTTTTTCTTCATATCATTAATAACTATCTTACTTTATTTATTCCTTCATTCATTGGTTCATTCATCATTTGCTTTTCCCACTAGAATGAAAGCTCTATGTTATCTACTATATTCCCAGTGCCTATCCTATGGTAGGTGCTCAATAAATCTTTATTGAATCAATCAGTTAAATGTATTACACTTTAATTGACTGATGATCATGTTGTAAATGGTACACTCTCACTCTTTCAAGAGAAGGAAATGCAATATTTATTAAGGGCCACTACAGTGTATTAGGAAGACTTCAGAAAGACCCTGAGGTTGCCAACTTGAGTATGGGATCATCAAAATAATCTCATGGTCATGGCTTGAGTCCAAAGGTCACTGGCTTGAAGCCCAAGGTCCTGGCTTGAGTAAGGGGTCATGGACTCAGCTTGAGACCCCTGGTCAAGGCACATATGAGAAGCAATCAGTGAACAACTGAAGTGACAAAACTAGGAGTTGATGCTTCATCTCTCTATTGCTAAAAAAGACCCCAAAAAACAACAACCAAACAAACAAAACTGTCATGTTCTTAGCTATTCATCAAAACACTTCCATGACTTTCACTGAGACTATTCCCTTGGTATTCTCAGAAGTAGAAAGTAATTTTCAAATTAACACAGTCAATTGAATTTACTTTTCACTCATCACAACTAAGATGCATTGAAAATGAAGATGTTCTTTTACTTACGTTTGCTCTTGTCCCCAGCTTTTCCCCAAGAAGATTGAAAAACAAAGTATGCCCCAAAAGCCCATGGCTAGAGACAGCAGCAAACCAGGGGTATAACCTTCTTGGAGTTACTCTCCTTTTAAAGAAACCGAGTTTAAAGAGTTTGAGTAAATTAGCTTACTGGTTAATTATTAATGTCAGAAAGAGGAACTTCTAAGTAGGAAAAATAAAATTGGAATTGAAACAACCTTTAATGCTTAGATATTAAAGGCAGGAGATATTCTATAAGGATTTACACTAGAAATTTTATTTTAATTAATACAAAATAAAGGGATTCTAACATGGCAGTTTAGTACTACAATGAATGGCTTAAAGCTAGAAAACAAAAAGTCATATGGCCTTTGGCCTTTCCTCTTTTGACCAATTGCTCTGGCCTTACACCATTTGTGATCATCTGGTTTAGACAAGGGCTAACTAGGTGGTTTTTCTAGAGAAGTCTTGAGTAATAGGATTGTTGGCATTGGAAGTGGCCTAAGCATAAGCTGAATCTGCAAAAGAGGTCTATAGAAGAGTTCCTTGGTCAATTCCAGTCTAGAAAAGAAGCTGAATACTAGATGGAGGAGAAATTATGACAGGCAATGAAAATGCCACGTTGAACAAGCCAGCATCATTCTTTAGGAAATAAGGAACCAAATATTTCAGCATTAGGTAGAAAATAGATATCCTCCAATATCTATTAATTCATATACCACAAATACAAAATTTGTATCCATTCAGACACAGAATACCCTTTTTATTTTTTAATTTTTATTTATTTTTGTATTTTTCTGAAGTTGGAAATGGGGAGGCAGTCAGACAGACTCCCGCATGCGCCCGACCGGGATCCACCCAGCAAGTCCACCAGGGGGTGATGCTCTGTCTATCTGGGGCGTTACTCTGTTGCATCCAGAGCCATTCTAGTGCCTGAGGCAGAGGCCATAGAGCCATCCTCAGTGCCTGGGTCATCTTTGCTCCAGTAGAGCCTTGGCTGCGGGAAAGGAAGAAAGAGACAGAGAGGAAGGAGAGGGGGAAGAGTGGAGAAGCAGATGGGCGCCTCTCCTGTGTGCCCTGGCCGGGAATCGAACCCAGGACTCCTGCACGCCAGGCCGACGCTCTACCACTGAGCCAACTGGCCAGGGCCACAGAATAGCCTTTTTTTAAAAAAAATAACAACTCATGTTATACATTTTAGTGAGGACCTTAGTATAAGAGCTCAAGAAAAACAAAGCTTCCTATAACAAATGTGTCTAGTAATTAATTTAGAATGAAATACAATTTTATCTTTAAGATTTTATGATGTTTTATGTTCACTAGAAAACTTTTTATTTACTATGTTCCTTTTATTAGCATTCATTTCTACCGTAGCATATAATAAGTACTCTATTTTAAAATAATAAAACAGATTTCTCTAAACATTATTCTATAGTTCATATATTTTATGGTAACATTGGCATTTCTTGCTTTGAATTAATAAGGTTTTGTTTTACCAATACTTTAGTACTGAATTCATTAGGGGAAAAAAGCACCCAAAGGAAATTTGATACATAAATTTCACTAAAGGTGCCTCTTGCATATGTTATTAAAATGGTAAAAATATGCCACTCTTGTCTGACCATCTAGCCTATCTGTTTCAGAAGAAAACCTGTAAAATGATTAAACTGGGTTGTGAAAGACGGGTCAAGTTAAAACAAACAAACCATCATTTTCGGGAAAAGATATTAGGAGAAAGTGATAATACTCTAATCGTCATAGATAATATTTATATGTTAAGTGCAAGTTTGTTTGCTTGTATTATAAAGTCAATATTGATGAATGAAATTGTTTTTTCTGGTAGAAAACTTTTTTAAAAAACGATATATCTGAAAGGTCATTAATAGAACCAAAGTTCAACAATTTACAGATTCTCAACAGTATTTAACTAAAGTTTTTATTTAATTTTTAAAATTTTTAAATACTTTTCTAGAGAAAGAGAGAGGGAAACACCAATTTGTCGTCCCACTTATTTACATACTCATTGGTTGATTCTTGTGTGTGCCCTGACGCGGGATCAAACCGGCAGCCTTGGCGTGTCGGGACGGTGCTCTAACCAACTGCGCTACTGGGGCAGGGCTGAACTGAAGTTTTTATCTGTCTTTTAAACATGGCCTGACCAGGTGGTGGCGCAGTGGATAGAGCGTCGGACTGGGATGCGGAAGGACCCAGGTTCGAGACCCCGAGGTCTCCAGCTTGAGCGCGGGCTCATCTGGCTTGAGCAAAGAGCCCACCAGTTTGGACCCAAGGCCCCTGGCTCCAGCAGGGGGTTACTTGGTCTGCTGAATGCCCACGGTCAAGGCACATGTGAGAAAGCAATCAATGAACAACTAAGAAGTCGCAATGCGCAACGAGAAACTGATGATTGATGCTTCTCATCTCTCTCCTTTCCTGTCTGTCTGTCCCTGTCTATCTCTGCCTCTGTTAAAAATAAATATAAATAAATAAATAAATAAATAAAGTTTAAACATGGCTCAGAGATTGATTTTTTTCACATTTTAAAAAGTTGACTTTTAGGCGTGTTTGGCTTTTGTACAAATCTGCATCTCTGAAAGAGGAGAAGCTAGATCTGGCAGAAACTTTGATGGTCACCTGACCTTCCTGCTAATAATGCTCTCTCAGTTCTACCCACAGGGCTGAGCCCAAATAACTTCACTTCACTTACTTTACAAGGCCACCTTCAGATTCGGGTCCCACTGGATTCTCCAGCCTTGGTGTTCCCATTCTTCACTGCAGACAAAAAGACAGATTATTTGTTATTCTCTGAAGTCACCACAACATAAAGGTGCTCCTAGGATAATAAACAGTCAGCAAAGTACTATTACTACTATTATTAACGTATATATTTCTATGCTTGACTTGGTGTGTCTTCAGAAACATGGTTTAGATATGGGCTACTGCTGCCAGCACTGCAGAACGCAGCCTACTCAGTGCCTGACCATAACACCATATGAAAGGGAATCTGGGGCACAAACTATATCCAGTTGGGGAAAATTATAGGTACATATCTCTCAGTCACTTGTCTTTCTATATATTTATGTGAATTTTAAAAAGACACTGAGTTACAAAACTTTATTGAAACAAAATCTTACATGGAAGTCCAATGTATAAAATAGTTAAAATAAATAAAATAGTTAAAGTAAAGGCGCTTCAGTGTGGGGTGGCCCTGCTATCCGCCTGTCTACCCAGCAAGCACCCTCAGGTGGCCCCTGAGGAGGCTCAACGGGAAAACAGGGGCCCCAGGAAACATGGTTTTAAAATACATTGACTTAAAGCACAAAACCTCTTCCAAGCGTTCTTGTTTCAGGGACCCTTACTATTACTTCCCTCTACCAATATCCCCAAGCCCAGCTTGAAATCAGTTTGTCAGTTGATCAGGCAGAAGGAGAAACCAGTCTCTCTTTTCACCCTGTGCCCAACAGCCACTGCTTTAGCTACAAATTAAAATTCCTCTCCCAAGTGACTTGAGCTATCAATACCTACCCCTCTAAAAGCCCGTTTTTTGTTTTTTTTCACAGTCCTGTACTTATAGTTCACATCCAAGACTGTGGTATCTCAACATCACATTGGGAATTTGCACAGACTGCAAGAAGCCTGGTAGAGCATAATGGAAAAGTAAAAACTCCAGGTATGGGCCTTGGCCAGTTGGCTCAGTGGTAGAGCGTCGGCCTGGCATGCAGAAGTCTCGGGTTTGATTCCCAGCCAGGGCACACAGGAGAAGCGCCCATCTGCTTCTCCATCCCTCCCCCTCTCCTTCCTCTCTGTCTCTCTCTTCCCCTCCCGCAGCCAAGGCTCCTTTGGAGCAAAGATGGCCCAGGCACTGGGGATGGCTCCTTGGCCTCTGCCCCAGGTGCTAGAGTGGCTCTGGTCGCAACAGAGTGACACCCCGGAGGGGCAGAGCATCGCCCCCTGGTGGGCAGAGCCTCGCCCCTGGTGGGCGTGCCAGGTGGATCCCAGTGGGGCGCATGCGGGAGTCTGTCTGACTGCCTCCCCATTTCCAGCTTCAGAAAAATACAAAAAACAAACAAACAAACAAACAAACAACTCCAGGTATGTACTCCAGAAAAACTTTTACACATATACCTAGGAAGACTTGTATGGAAATGTTCTTTGTAGCATCATTTTTTTTTTCTTCCAGGGGAGAGCGCGAACGCAGTCCCCCACTACCACAAATTTTGCAGTCGAGTTTCCCACATTTGGGGAAATCGCAGGGGTCAGCACACTCGGAGTGCAATGAGTAAGCCTCGCCCTGGGAAAACCACCTTCGTGATCATGGTATCTCCCTGTAGCATCATTTTTAATAGCAAAAATTTGGCAACAACCTAAAAAACCCAGAAATACATGTATATACATACAATGGAATGCAATGTTAGCTGATAAAACCAGCTTGCAGAATGACTCAAACAGCCTAATAACATATAGGTTTAAAAACATTCAGAGCAATGTTATTGTCTATAGACATTTACATTAGTAGTAATAACATAAATATAGGATGGTGAAAAGTAAATACTAAATCAGGATAGTAGTTTTGTTTGGGAAGGAAAGGTGAATTTGGGGGAAGAAAAGCATAAAATAGAGTTCTTCCATTCTATTACCTTTTGTTTTAAAGGAATATCTGAAGTCAGTATAGCACTATTTCAAATCAGTGTTTAGTGTTGGTATGCTGGTATTTGATAGGTCCATCAATGTACTTTTAGTTCTAAAAGTTTGAAATATTTTTAAATTTAAAAAAGTATGGTTTGGAGCTACGCAAGCTTGATTTCAAATTCTGGTTTCATCTCACTAGCTATGTGATCTTGGGCAACTTAATGAAATCTTGGAACCTCACTTTCATCACCTATGAAATCAAATAATAAAATGCTCCATAGAGCTGATGGGAGAATGAATTGAAACGTGTATGAAGTCCTTGGCTCTGAACTTGGACCTGAAATAGCATGAACCTGAAAATATTTGCTATTATTATTATTATTGGTTTGAGACATATTCAAAATAATCTACTCTTTATTTTTAATATGAACATAGGATTGTAGCAATTTGTATTTAATACAGTTCTACCCTCCTGGCTGCAGCCAGGCAGAACTCAACACCCACAGTCTCATGTCTCTCAGATTGATGAATGTCGTTTATTATTGAGGCAAGCAGAATTTTGCCTCCACTTCTTTTTTGTTGTTGTTGTTGTTGTTTGTTTGTTGTCAATTAAAAGTCTGAGATTAGATGATGGGCCTCTAAGAGTCCCTCTAATTGCTACATTCTGAGAGTCTGATATTCTCAAAAGCAAAGGAGCACAAAAAGGTTCCCACGGACCATATCCTTTTAAGAGGGCATTAAGTTGTTTTCTCCCATTTATGGCACCGATTGCCGTTAGCAGATTATGTGTACTGTATGTACTCTCTACCTCTTTATCTCATAAGCTGTAAAAGGTCTTTGCTCAGAAAGCTCCTTCTAACTCTGTTATGCAAGACCTTGCTGAAGCGTCTTCTTACATCCCAGAATTTGGTATAGTAATTAAGAAGAAAGGTCATAAATGTTCATTTACTATCTTCAACAAGACCTACAAACTCCAGTTCATTTTAACAGGTAGTATATGAGATTCAGGCATAGGGGATATTTTCCCAGCTTTTACAAAGCTTATCCAAATAATAACAATATAATTATTAGCTCCTACCATGTTTCAGTAATTGCAATACTTAACTTTCATAAATTATCTCTAATCTTCACAACCACTCTGAAGGGGGTTTTACCCTTGGGTGACTGAGGGAGAAACTGAGGCTAAGAGAAATGCAGTGATTTGTCTCAGGGAACACATCTAGTATATTGCAGAGATGGGGACTTATGTTGGCATCAGAAGAAAAAAGAGGGAAATTCCAAACCAGGCCAAACTTTCCCTCTGATACCTTCTCAAGCTATTTTGTCTGTAGTTGATTTCTCATTTCAAAAACTCTTGAAGAATTTATAGACTGGTCCACATGTTTAGATTCTTGTTTATGTATCATACTATTGTACATTCTAGGCAAAGGTTCAAACGTACAAGATGCAAGTAAGTATAATGTAAGGGAAGAGCTTAGTCTGATTTCTATCTGATCCTCTCTTCCTCACAGGTTGCTGGCATAAGACTAGCTAAAGTAACAAGCAGGAAAGTGGCAGACTGGGGAGATTACTTGAAAAGACTAAAGGGGAAGAGCCAGTGAACACAGTGGTTCAGAACCAAGGGTGGCTAAGTTTGTATTGTTAAGTCCCAAATGGTAATAATCAAAGAGAGGTCAAGGAGAAAGCTATTGCTCAAACTACTCTTGTAAGTCATCAGTGTAGTGGGCTGGAATAGCATGTCCCAAAAGGCCACTTCAGATCATCAAATCAGTAATTGAACAGGAGAGAATTTCTGAGTAGACTGTGTGAAGGAAGAGGAAAATAATAAGACCAAAAGAGAAAATCAAGTGTCCATGATGAAATGCACTTAAGCACGTTTCTTCAGAGAAAACAAAGTGACAATATGAAAGTGCCCACCCTCCTTTTATGTCTCACTTTTATAACCTCACTGAAGCTGCCCTTTCTATATCCTACACTCTAATGGATTAAGCTGAGCCCATTAACCCCCTCTTTGGCTCCATTGTCCCACACTTTTTCAAGCAATCTTACTTCTTGTTCAATATACAGTCTCTTTATCTAATTCTAATACCTACTATTACCCATACACACCCACTGACTCAGTAGCTCGATGTGTAGCCAGGCCCCAAAATGGCCTTCAATGTCCTGACCTCCCTGGTATTCATGTCTTTGTATGATCTCCTCCCATGCTGTAGCAGGGTTGGTCCATTTGACCAACAGAACAAAGCAGTGATTCTCAAAGTGTGCACCCTAGATGATTTCCAGGGGCACCCTATTCCAGAGAAATATGTGCCTGTTGAGGACCAAAAAACCAACAGGGTTTTTGGAGTTTAGATTTTTGGGGGACAGAGGTGTGGGGAATTGGCTATAAGCTGACAGTCTGCTCAACCCCCACCTCACTTGCCTGATAAGGTTGCAAAAGGCTGTTAAGCTCTGGTGCTGGATTGTTTACACTACTCCCCATGTTCCTGGGAAAGACTAGAGGCAAGTTTCTTTTATCCTGTGTTTGGTGTCAAGTTAAGATGATATGTATGGTGGGGGTTTTCTGCACTCAACACAATTAAGAGTATAAAGAGAGGAATTCTTCAATGTATTGACAAGGAAATGAGAGTTTGCCTTTCAAATATATGCCCAAACATTGAAGAAATCGCTAGGACACATCAGGCTCACGTTTCTCATAAACACAAGAATGAAAAACTTAACACATCGCACTGGGACCTGCCGAATTTACTAAATCTTACTAAGAATGTATCTATATATATAAAAAAGATAACTTTTGGCCCTGGCCGGTTGGCTCAGTGGTAGAGCGTCGGCCTGGCGTGCGGGGGACCTGGGTTCGATTCCCGGCCAGGGCACATAGGGGAGGTGCCCATTTGCTTCTCCACCCCCCCTTCCTCTCTGTCTCTTTCTTCCCCTCCAGCGGATGGGGCTCCATTGGAGCGAAGATGGCCCAGGGCGCTGGGGATGGCTCCTTGGCCTCTGCCCCAGGCGCTAGAGTGGCTCTGGTCGCGGCAGATTGACGCTGCGGAGGGGCAGAGCATCGCCCCCTGGTGGGCAGAGCGTCGCCCCCTGGTGGGCGTGCCGGGTGGATCCCGGTAGGGCGCATGAGGGAGTCTGTCTGACTGTCTCTCCCCATTTCCAGCTTCAGGAAAAAAAAAAAATGCAAAAGATAACTTTTTTTCTTTTTAAAATTTTTTAACCCCTCTTTTTTTTTTTTTTCCAGGGACGGAAAGAGAGTCAGAGAGAGGGATAGATAGGGACAGACAGGAACGGAGAGAGATGAGAAGCATCAATCATAAGTTTTTCGTCGCGACACCTTAGTTGTTCATTGATTGCTTTCTCATATGTGCCTTGACCGCAGGCCTTCAGCAGACCGAGTGACCCCTTGCTCAACCCAGCAACCTTGGGTCCAAGCTGGTGAGCTTTTTGCTCAAGCCAGATGAGCCTGTGCTCAAGCCAGATGAGCCTGTGCTCAAGCTGGCAACCTCGGGGTCTCGAACCTGGGTCCTCTGCATCCCAGTCCAACGCTCTATCCACTGCGCCACCGCCTGGTCAGGCTAACCCCTCTTTTTTATGAATTCTAAAAAGCATAACAAAAAATGTAACATAAAAATGTTTTTCAATGTCAGAATTTAATTTTGTCTTATTTATTTTGTTTAATTACCTTAAAAGCATGCTTGGACTTTATTTATTTTCTTTAATATTTGACTTAATTATAACATATTTCTCTAAAATTTGTATATAGTATGCCTACAATTATTTGTAGGATTTTAAATGCGCCCCAACTTCAAAAAGTTTGAGAACCACTGGAATAAAGTAAGTGTAAAGGTGCATGACTTCTGAGGTTAAGTCATACAAAACATTGCTGTTCCCACCTTGCTCTCTTCTTGTGTTGCCTGCTCTGAGAGAAACCAGTGGGTTCACTGGAATTCCATGTTCATGGGTATTGTGGATGCTCTATGTCAGGGGTCCCCAAACTGCAGCTGCCTGAGGCCACTTATCCAGCCCCCACCGCACTTCCGGAAGGAGCACCTCTTTCATTGGTGGTCAGTGAGAGGAGCACAGGATGCGGATGCAAAGCGTGGCGTGGCTCACGTATAGTACTACTTCTGGTGACATGGGACGCACGCGTCACAGCTCCGGAAGCGGAAGCGCGTCATATCATTTGTTAGGGCTAGCAGTGACAAATATGGAACTGGACATTGACCATCTCATTAACCAAAAGCAGGCCCATAGGTCCCATTGAAATACTGGTCAGTTTGTTGATTTAAATTTACTTGTTCTTTATTTTATTTTATTTTATTTTATTTTATTTTATTTATTTATTTATTTATTTATTTATTTATTTATTTATTTATTTTTGGTATCCTTCTGAAGCTGGAAACGGGGAGAGACAGCCAGACAGACTCCCGCATGCGCCCGACTGGGATCCACCCGGCACGCCCACCAGGGGCGAAGCTCTGCCCACCAAGGAGCGATGCTCTGCCCCTCTGGGGCGTCGCTCTGCCGCGACCAGAGCCACTCTAGTGCCTGGGGCAGAGGCCAAGGAGCCATCCCCAGTGCCCGGGCCATCTTTGCTCCAGTGGAGCCTTGGCTGCAGGAGGGGAAGAGAGAGACAGAGAGGGAGGAGGGGGTGGAGGTGGAGAAGGAAATGGGCGCTTATCCTGTGTGCCCTGGCCGGGAATCAAACCCGGGTCCCCCGCACGCCAGGCCGACACTCTACCACTGAGCCAACCGGCCAGGGCCTGTTCTTTATTTTAAATATTGTATTTGTTCCTGTTTTGTTTTTTTTACTTTAAAATAAGATATGTGCAGTGTGCATAGGGATTTGTTGATAGTTTTTTTTTATAGTCTGGCCCTCTAACGGTCTGAGGGACAGTGAACTGGCCCCCTGTATAAAAAGTTTGGGGACCCCTGCTCTATGTGAATGGCAAGGAATGGTGGACACATGTACTGCACATATCTCCTCTGTTCACATGCATGCTCCATTGTCCCATCCGACTTCACTGTCTTACTAGCTCCAAGACAGCAAAAACAGAGCATTAAATGAAGTCCACCTCTGGGTTAGCCAATCCAGAGCTATCATTACACTGGGATTTGGGAAGGATGCCCCCCAAAATAAGAGTGATTTAATTCTCCTCTCAGTTCCCTTTGTGAAGGTCTTTTTCCTTTTGTAATTAATAATTTGTGGGGTGACATTTTGAGAGTAAGAGAATATCTTATTTGCCAACAATAGTTCACATATGGCTTTAATATCTATTGATGACCTTTGTCTGAATAAAATATGTGATATGGAGGGTAGTAAAACGTTGATTTCTTAATTAGGTCATTCATCTATATTAGCAGGAACTCTACTGAATAGAAGAGCTTTCCTTTAAGTGGAAGAGAAGATGGGCTCAGAGAAGGGAAAGAGATGAATGAAATTAATATATATATAAAACAGCATTATAGAGAACAGGACAGCAAATCCTGGAGGCATTGGGGGAGGGGGCATGGGAAGGCCGAGGGGAATAAGGAGGTGGGGGGAGATATATTTGGTGGGACACTTGAATCTATGTAAACACAAATTAAAATCATAAAAGAAAGAAAGAAAGAAAGAAAGAAAGAAAGAAAGAAAGAAAGAAAGAAAGCTTTCATTTTTGCAGGAATTCAAAATATTAACTTTAAAAAGTTTTAAAATTAGGAAGAAAGTTATTGGAATGTAGAGCTTATTTCAATGCTGCACAAAAGCAAATCATATTTGGAAGTCGTTCTGGTCTCCCATATTCTGTGGCCATATGCGAGAGCCACTCTGGCCTTAGAGAGGTGAATGATAAATAACTTTTGGATTCAGGTGGTATAGTTCAGAGACAGAGGAATTCAGGGTTTGCCCAGGTGGGTCTGGTTTGGACTTGAGCACCTAAGCCCGTCATAGCCCTCTTTAGAATATATCTGAACTTACAAAGGTGGCCCCAAATTCCTTGAGTCACAGTATCTCCACAAACCATGGCACTGGGAATAGCTCAAGGTTAACTTAAGCAGGGTTGTTATGAATCACTGGACATTGTAGGTCCTTCCCATTCTGGACCCAAACCCCGTATAGGGCTTCACACAGAACAATACCAAATCTCTATGCCATTGTCATAGTGCCTTAACTTTTCTGTATTTCTCCTTAGACTGCAATGTCTTTGAGAGCAGAAACTGTGTCTATTTACCACTGCACTCACACAGACCTGGCACATAAGAGTGTCTTAATATACGCAGACAAAACAAATAAAGAGACGAGCAAGGACAGATGAGCAATAACAACAAAAACAAACAAACAAAAAACAAACCCAGTACACTGAGGAAAGATTTCTAAAGGTATTTGCAAGCCAAGCCCAACATTTGGTGTTTTGCAAACAGTGGCAGGTCATTCTATATTCTCATATAGAGTCAGGTTATTTTCACCTATCAATATTTATAGATGTCTAGTGTAGAATTAGCATTTAGATAAAGTACATGATTGATTTTTATATTGCAACTTATACCTTACTCTGTGAAATTAAAAAAATAAAAATTTATTTAAAAATATACCTGTAATTCAGTTCATTTTTAAAGTCACACTAGCAAGTCACCCTGTCACCCCTGCCTGACAAGTTAGTCCGATTGTTCTCTAAAGCAAATCTGTGAAATGATTAAACCAGGTTGAGACACATGAGGCAAGTTAAAACAAACAGAACAGCTTTGTTATCATTTGGGAAAAAAATAACTGAAGGATAGCTAGAACACCCTACCTTGGCTAATATTTATTGCTGCGAATCAGCATGACTTGTAATTGTCCAGGTCCTGAGCTAGTACAGTGTGGAATGAAGAAATAAACTCAGAGAAAAGAAGTATGGGTTGGGGAGGTCTCTGCAAAACCCGGTTTGCTTTATTATATAGTGCAGAGCCGTATGCAAACAAGGAAGTCTCCTATACAAAGTCACACATCTGAGGCAAAACCAGGAATCCTCTTAAGGCATAAACCCGAGTCCCCCCCCACCATGCATAACTGAAATCAACCAACAGCAGAACAGACAAACGGTGAGAGGAAGGGCATATAAATTGCATCTAGCAACTTAAGCAAGTAATGTGGTGGGATGGGATGAGTAGGAACACTCAGCTTCACAGCCAACATGGAGGTGTGGGGAAGAGCTTAGCCTTTGGCTTAAGCCTTAAACTGTGAGGCCTTGGTCAGTTTGCAGTCTCCTACAATTTATATTGTAAATGCAACTCAGAGGAGTAACAACTTCTTTATACTACTGGATATAATAAATAAAAATTACTGTGCAATGAAAGAGTCGCCTTCACTCCTTTCCTATCCTCACTTTTTTAGCACACCAAGGCAGTTAATATTCAAATTAGCTACAGAAAGTTTTTCTCTCTGACCTCCCTGAGGCCCAAGGTCTATCCAAGGCCTTCATCATGCTAGACACCAGCAGAGAGTACTGCATCTGGATGAAGGAGGAATCCTGGCAAAGAAGGGACTGGAGAGTACCCATCCAGGTTAACTGGATGTTGGGCAGATAAAATGTATTATGCTCACTTTGTTAAAGATGGAGGCCGTCGCCCAGGTGATATTAATGTGTGTTGAGAATCCTTGTAGCCTGGGGCTTGGTTTTGGGATTAAGCCTTTCCCACCCTTTTTGATGTGGGGTGGTACAATCCAATCATGCCTCAGAGAAGTGACTTTGTATTAGAGACTTCCCTATTTTGTATATTGGATTAAGAGTTTGGATTTCTACACTATAAAATGGGGACGAAACGGGAGCTTCCGCGCTTGGTTCCTGAGATTATCATTAGAGGAGAGAGCAGAGCAGAGAGCAGAAGGAGGCCACGTGGAGGAGGCCAGGGGAGGCAGCCAGGATGGCGGAGTGCTGAGTGAGATGCCAGTTTGTACAGAGTTTGTATCTGGGATAAGGAAGGAGATGGGGAACTGAGGAGAATAAGGCTGGTGAGCTAGAAACCTTTGATTCTAGGAAACTCGGATAAGTCAGTGGCTTTGCGAGCACTGAATGTGAGTGGGTTTTGGAGCCCAGTGTGTGTTTTTACTTGCCCACTGGGTGCAAGCTAGGATTAAAGACTATGGCCCACCAATTTGTGGCTCCGTTGTTTCTTTACCCACTGTCCGAATCCAATGCGAACCTGCATGGGCCGGGCGGCTGCTCTGATGGTGGCCCTGGCCTTGGCTTCTGGCTTTACACTGGATATGGACTGAGAGACTACCTGTATGGCCAGTAGCCACGGCCACTGTTGGGCAGATAAAATGTATTATGCTCACTTTGTTAAAAATAGGCGCTGCCCACGTGAGGCCATTGCCCAGCTGATATTAATGTGTGTTGAGAATTGTTGTAGCCTGAGGCTTGGTTTTGGGATTTGGCCTGTCCCACCCTTTTTGGTGTGAGGCGGTACAATCCAATCATGCCTCAGAGGGGTGACTTTGTAGTAGAGACTTCCCTATTTTGTATATTGGATTAAAGGTTGTGAAGCTACACTATAAAATAGGGGTAGAACGGGACTTGGCCCTTGGTTCCTGAGGTTAGCATGAGGAGAGCAGAGAAAGGCCACGTGAGGAGGCCAGGAAAAGCAGCCAAGATGGCGGAGTGCTGAGTGAGATGCCAGTTTGTGTAGAGTTTGTATCTGGGATAAGGAAGGAGATGGGGAACAGAGGAGAATAAGTCTGGTGAGCTAGAAACCTTTGATTCTAGGAAACTCGGATAAGTCAGTAGCTTTGTGAGCACTGAATGTGACTGGGTTTTGGAGCCCAGTGTGTGTTTTTACTTGCCCGCCGGGTGCAAGCTAGAATTAAAGAAAATGGCCCATCAGTTTTTGGCTCCGCTGTTTCTTTACCGACTGTCCGAATCCAATGCAAACCTGCATGGGCTGGGCTGCTGTGATTCTGGCCCTGGCCCTGCCTGCTGGCTTTACAGCTACCATCACAGCCTCCTGGCCCATGCAAGTTCTCATTAGATTCGGTCAGACGGTAATGAAACAACGGAGCCAAGAACTGGTGGGCCATTAGCTTTAATCCTAGCTTGCACCCAGTGGGCAAGAAATACACACAGTGGGAAAACACTTCCTTTTCCATTCAGGGCTCCCAAAGCCACTGACTTACCCGAGTTTCCCAGAATCAAAGGTTTCTAACCTCACCAGTCTCATTCACCTCTGTTCCCCATCTCCTTCTCTCTGCACAAACTGGCTTCTCCTTCAGCACTCTGCCATCTTGGCTGCCTCTTCTCTCCTCCATATGGCCTTACTCTGCTCTCCTCTCTAATGTTAATCTCAGGAACCGAGAGAGAGCAAGCTTCCAGACTGCCCTACTTTAATAGTGTAGAAATCAAAACCTTTAATCCAATATACAAACAAGGAAGTCTCTGCTTCCAGACTGCCCTACTTTATAGTGTAGAAATCAAAACCTTTAATCCAATATACAAACAAGGAAGTCTCTGAAACGGAAGTCACTTATCTGAGGCATAATGGGATTCCTCATGAGAGTGCACCACCCCACATCAAAAAGGTTGGGAAGGGCTGGTCCTAAAACCAAGCCCCAGGCTACAAGGATCCTGCCTGCCCACAGCCCAGCCCCAACACATATTAATATAATCACACCCGTCCCAAGCAACAAGGGCAACTAATACCACCTGGGTGACAGGCTTCCACGTGGGCTGTGCCATCTTTAACAAAGTGAGCATAATACACAGTGTGTCCATAAAGTCATGGTGCACTTTTGGCCGGTCACAGGAAAGCAACAAAGGACGATAGAAATGTGAAATCTGCACCAAATAAAAGGAAAACTCTCCCAGTTTCATATCTATTCAGTGCAGTTCAATGTGGGCTCACCCACAGATTTTTTTTTTTTTTTTGAGACTGATATGTTTCTATCCAAATTTCTTTGATGATGCTCAAATTACCCCATTGGTAATCCTTTGTATAATATGATAGTCTCAGTTTATTCTGTACATTTTTTTTGGCATAAGCCATTTTTTTCAAGTAGTCCTAGTTCCCTGGAATGGGAACTGCTACTCTGAGCCCACAGTTTGAGTGGTAGGGATGATCGCTGTTACTGGGTCAGTTATATTTTTTCCTCGACATTTTCCATGCACAGAGCTAGGGAAAATGTCATCAAATTATACTAGTATTTCAAATGGAAATTTAGAAATACTAGCATATTAATCCTTTTTTTTAAAAAAAAAGAGATAGAGAGAGAGTCCGATAGAGGGATAGATAGGGACAGACAGACAGGAACAGAGAGAAATGAAAAGCATCAATTATCAGTTTTTCGTTGTGACACTGAGTTGTTCATTGATTGCTTTCTCATATGTGCCTTGACCATGCGCCTTCAGCAGACCGAGTAACCCCTTGCTTGAGCCAGACGACCTTGGATCCAAGCTGGTGAGCTTTGCTCAAACCTGATGAGCCTCCTCTCAAGCTGGTGACCTCGGGGTCTCGAACCTGGGTCCTCTGCATCCCAGTCCGATGCTTTATCCACTGCGCCACCGCCTGATTTTTTAGGGCTCACCCACAGATTTTTTAGGGCTCCTTAGGTAGCTATCCCATATAACCTCTACAGCAGCGGTCCTCAACCTGTGGGTTGCGATCCCGGCGGGGTCGCCTAAAGCCATCGGAAAATACATAATGCATATCAGGTATTTACATTCCAAATCATAACTGTAGCAAAATTACAGTTATGAAGTAGCCACCAAAATTATTTTTTGGTTTGGGGTCACCGCAACATGAGGAACTGTATTGCGGGGTCATGGCATTAGAAAGGTCGAGAACCACTGCTCTACAGACTTGTCACTGACTCATGGCCTACCAGAACAGGGTTTCTCCACCAAACTGCCGGCTTCCTTCAACTGCTTATCCCACCGAGTAATGTTATTCCTATGTGGTGGCGCTTTGTTATAAATGCGCCGATATTCACATTGCACTTTGGTCACGGATTCGAATTTAGCAAGACACAGAACACACTGAACTTTCCTCTGTGCTGTCCACATCTCAACTGGCATGGCCGTGGGCTGCTCCGCTGTATACACGATGTTACGTAATCATCTGTGCATGCGCACATGCTGCCACATCATCCTACAGAAACTGGGAGGGTTTTCCTTTTATTTGGTGCAGATTTCACATTTCTATCGTCTTTTGTTGCTTTCCTGTGACCGGTCAAAAGTGCACCATGACTTTACGGACATACTGTATTTTATCTGCCCAACACTACCCAAGGGAAATTTGTTTTGTACCATCTTCTGGATTTTGTGTGTGTGTGTGTGTGTGTGTGTGCACACACACACATATATATATATACACACAAATATATATATATATTTATTTTTTTGCATTTTTCCAAAGCTGGAAATGGGGAGGCAGTCAGACAGACTCCCGCACTCTGTTGCATCCAGAGCCATTCTAGCGCCTGAGGCAGAGGCCACAGAGCCATCCTCAGCGCCTGGGCCAACTTTGCTTCAATGGAGCCTCGGCTGTGGGAGGGGAAGAGAGAGACAGAGTGGAAGGAGAGGGGTAGGGGTGGAGAAGCAGATGGGCACTTCTCCTGTGTGCCCTGGCCGGGAATCAAACCTGGGACTCCTGCATGCCAGGCCAACACTCTACCACTGAGCCAACTGGCCAGGGCCTTTGTGTATATTTTTGATGGCTACTTATAAGATTGATAATACATCAACATACCATGTTTGGATAATGGATCCCACCTGAATATCATTATAGACTTTGAGAAGCATAGCAGCACGGTTACAAAACAAATCCAATTCTCTGATGGAGAAGAAAAAAAAAGTGTGTCAAAATAAACAAATAAAAATAGTAGAACTGTCCTGGAGGAATAGCTTGGTTAGTTAGAGAAACCTCTCGAAGAAGAGAGGTTGCCGGTTGGATTCCCTGTTGGGGCACACTTGGGAACAGATCAATGTTCCTGTCTCTATCCCTTCCTCTCTCACTAAAATCAATAAAAATAAAAATAAAATAGAATTGAAAGTCAACAATGTACATATTTCAAACTAATCAATATCATCTGAACCTCAATTAAAAATGCATACATCTCCCTTTTAATTTAAAATGTGGAATTTTACAGGAATTTTGGCTTCTCTACAATTCCAACGGCTACCTTCTGTGGTTCATGAATATCGGTGGAGAAGGGAACATCTTTCACATAAGTGCGAATGAGAGTGATGCCCCTGTTGTAAGTCACCTGAATTTCCTATTCCTGAATCCATCTCTGCCTTTAGGGAAAATTACAGGTGCCTGATGTGTTTTATAAATAAAGCTTCTCTTCCAGCTCGAGGTTCCTCACTGCAGATTTTTGGCTGCCATACTGATCTCCTTCAGGCCCAGCGCATTGCCAAACTCTTACCCCACCCACCACCCACCCCACCCTCTCTTCCTGGTGTTTGCACAAGTCCTTCCCTTTGCCAAGCAAATTCTTTCCCGCTCCCCTACTCCTTGACTACATTCATTTTCTCTTTTCAGGTCTTAGGATGGGAGGTCACATCTGGGAAACCTCTGCCCAATCATAAAATAACAAACATACCGATAACTCTCCATGGGGCAGGCCCTGTTCTAAGTTCTTTCACATGCACTAACTTTTTAATTATCAGGAAAATTGTAGGACGCAGGCATGATCACCCCACTTCCCTGATGAGGAAAATGAGGCATAGGAGAAAGAATTTCTAAAATAGCATTACAAAGATGGACCTTGAACTCGATGAAGAAAGGAACTGCTTGTGAGAAAATGCTAGGAATGAGGGAATGGAGGTCACAATGAAGTTAAGAATTGTGCTGGGACGGGATCTTTTGGGCAAGCAAGCTGTTAAGATTTGAGGATTATGGGAAAAGAAAGGTAGGGACTGTATTGGAGATTTCTGGAGATAGTGCAGCCTCTGAGAGTGACGTGGTCCAGGGTACAAGCTTAAAAATGGAGGGCTGGAGTTGAGGCAGGTGTCCTTGGTGATACGTTTTTTCTTTCTTTCTTTTTTTAAATTCACTATTCCCCTGGCACCCAGCACAGTATCTGCTAAATTCTCTTCAAACTGTCCTGATGGCTATATGGTGAAATGCGGCACTTTTAGGCAAGCCCCAACCAAAATGTCCTCAAATGCTTCTTGCTTTTACTTCCCGCGTCTGGCCCGCTGGGCCGTGAAGAAGAGAATTCGGCTCAGAAAAGGTCGAGCAAAGAGAAGCGTGCTGCCAGGTTCTAGGCCATACGGCCCGCAAGAGCGGGAGCTTGGCGACAGCTGTACTGACTTCCTTCACGCTCCGCACAAGCAAGAACCCTCGCGCTCCCGAACCCTTTTCCCGCGCCTTCGCGCGCGCGGAGGCGCAGTGGGCGGCCCGCCGCCACGCCCCCCAACAGCTCCCGGGGCGTGGTCGCGGCAGGCCCCGCCCCACGCCGCGCGCGCTGCCCCACGGCAACCGGCACAACACAACAAGATGGTCGCCGCGCCGCTGGGCACCTGAAGGGAACGACGGGCGCGTCTCCGCCCAGCCTCGTCCCGCGGGCCCCCTCCGCCCGGCTTCTCCGCAGGGAGGCCGGGTCTGGTGGAAGGTGTTCGGCGGCATCCCGACGGAGCGGTAGGGGCCGGCAGCAAAGGCGGGAAGGCCTGGACCAGCTCGGGATGGATTCGGGGCGGGGGCGTGTGCTTGGGGATTGGGATTGGATGGGACGGAGGGAGGGCCCGGAACCGGCGTTGGGGGAGGAGGAAGGAGGGAAGTTGAGGTGCGAAGCGGGGAGGAGGTCAGCAGAGCGGGGTGCGGGAGATTCGGGGGTAGAGGGCCGGGTTGCGCGGCGCCGGGAGGGGAGGCGGAGGGTGGGGCTGGCGGATGCCAGGTGACGCGGATAACGGATGGTTTGGGTGTCCTGACGGCTGTTAAGCTCATGGTATCGAGCAGAATTCAGTACGAGGAAAAAGATGAGAATTAGGACACTGTGCAGAATTGTGAAAAGGAGGGTGAAGGTGTGTTGAGTTTGAGGTAAAAACTTGGTTTCAAGTCTTGATTCTGTCACGTTGTGTGTTATTTAAACCGGCTCTGTGACTTTGGGCATGCTTCTTAATCTTCCCTAGCATATGTTTTCTCATTTGTAAAACCAGTTGCTTATTACTTTGGCGTGTACAAGTCTGTGTCGGATTCAGTTCTAACTCGTTTGCATGGATGAACTCATTTAGAATTTAAAATAACTTGTATGAGGTACCATCCCCATTTTAAAATTGGTGAAACCGAGGATCAGAGAGGTTAAGTAATTTACCTAATATCACACAGTAAGGAAAACCAGGTTTTGAACTAGAGCTGCTTAGTTCCCTAATCCGTACTATTAATTCTTAATGGTACACTGCTACTTATACCTGAGGTTAATAATTCTGATCTTAGACAGTATCTGCAAGGATTTAAATTTGGTAATATCTTTAGAGTCCTTAGAATAGTCCAGTCTTTATTTATTCAACAATTATTTATTGTGCACCAAACAGTAGACAGAGTCTCTGCTGTATTGTAGTTTATACTCTAGGAAAACAAATCAATAACCAAGCAGTTTCACAAAAATCACTTAATTCTAATTGTAAGGTGTTATAAAGGAGACCGCTTTGTGCCGAGACCATGTATAATCCTGCTGTGTATCTTGAGTGTAGAAACCCTGTTCTCAGCTCTGTATTATTAGCGCCTAAAACAGTCCTTGGAGCAGAAAAGTTGCTCTCAATAAAATTGGATGATTAAATAAATAAGTAAATTGAAAGGTGTGGGAAGCATGGGTTTTAGGATACCTGAGTAGAATGGAGAGAGATGTGAGAGGAGAATTCAGAATGTTAATGGGATAGAGATTGACACAGAGGGCACGGTGTTCGAAGGGAAAAGCAAACAGCTAGGGAGTTAGGGTGGGATAAAGACGAATGGGAGGGAATTTGGGTATTTTCTTTGAGGAGGGAAATAATTAGAAGTCAGAGTATTGGAATGGATTAGAATGTCTGAGTATTTGCCAGGAAGAGCAGTTATGGACATCAGGATGTATCTGAGCAGTTTCTGAAAGCAGAATGGATATAGAAGTGTTGAGATAGGTTACTGAAAAGAGCTATAGAACAATGGTGGAGACAGACAAAATTCAGGAGAAAATCTGGCAATCAGAAGGGAATGAAGTGGGAGGCAGAGGTTGACAAATGCCTTTGGATAGAAGAGTGGCTGGATTAGAGAGACTTTGGGAAGGAATGGAAATTAAGGCTAGAGAAAGTTAGAGTATTTAGACAGTTCCAAGGGTGTGGAATAAAGTAGAATTATGGGGAAAGTACTGAGATGTATTGTAATTAAGGGGCTAAGGAATGTAGTAGAGAGGGATATGGAGATCAAGAAATGGGGATGGATATCTGCATGTTGTAGTGGACCGGGCAGAGGTGGAAAGTTTGGGTGTTATTGAGGTCTGCCTCATTTAGAGAAGATCAGATAGGAAGATGGAAAGTTAGAAATGTCAGGAAAGGCTGGCTAGAGGAGGAGGCGTGCTCTCCACCAAGCTGTCATGGATGGGATTGGTAGACCAGGGCCAGTGTCTGAGTCTTAGAGTGACAGACACAGTATGGGTAGTGTTTTGGTGCCTTGTCTATGATTCTGATGATCATATCATTCCAGTGGCTTTCTCTTACTCTGCAGACCACCTTGTGGGCATTCAGTATGTGTCTCCAGCTGCTTCACACATTCTAGCCCTCTCAGCGTGGTCTTCTCTTATATTGCTTGATCTTTGTTTATGTCATTGCAAACTACATCCTAGAGTCAAACAATAACCCCATCTTTTCCCTAAAATTATAGTTTAAGATTTACTGTCTCTAGGTGGTAGCCTCTGAAATAATGCTGGCCGTTCTCAAACACAGTAAATCCCTAAGCCCAGTTTAATGAGTTAGCCTATTCTATGAGATTGTAATATATATCTGTTTGTTTAAATGTCCAGGCTTTACAGGAGCTATGGCAACCCAGGAAGAATCTGGGAATGCACTGTGACTTTGGAACAATCACTTTGTCTTTCATGTCACAATTTATAAAAGGAAGGAGTTGATCTAGATTTCTGAAAGCCATTCTAATACATTTTTTTTAACTTTAAGTGAGTAAAGCAGAGTTTTCTAATTAAGAGAGGTAACAGAGGACTTCAAAGTCTGGTAAGGCCCAAAGATCTTGGTCATTAGGGTGTTATGAAAGGAATTCAGGATGGTTCAGTATTTTAAGACTTAACAGAGAAGATTAAGATGCAAGATACCAAATAATTGCATTGCATAAAAATATAGGATGTGCTTTTTTTTAAACTAAGAAACTAAAAAAATATGTATTTTTTAGCATGTAGCATACATGATTAATTTTCTATCATGCTATGGGATAGAGAAAGATATATAAAAGTGGGGACAAGGCCCTGCTCCTCCCCTCTTTTATTTTTTAACCAATTGCACTTATGAAAAATACATTTAATTCAGGAATAAATAAAATTTTACCTTTAAAACACTTGCTTGTTAGCTTTTCTTAACTTTCAGTGTATTGTTTTTATTTAGAAAGAGAATACCAGTATATCTTAGTACTGAATCATTAATATTACTGAGACTTTCTGTGGCAGTATGGTGTGATATAAGACATGAAAATTAGCCCTGGCCGGTTGGCTCAGTGGTAGAGCGTCGGCCTGGCGTGCCGGAGTCCCGGGTTCGATTCCGGGCCAGGGCACACAGGAGAGGCATCCATCTGCTTCTCCAACCCTTCCCCTCTCCTTCCTCTCTGTCTCTCTCTTCCCCTCCCGCAGCCAAGACTCCATGAGAGCAAAGTTGGCCTGGGCGCTGAGGATGGCTCCATGGCCTCTACCTCAGGCGCTAGAATGGCTCTGGTTGCAACAGAGCGACGCCCCAGATGGGCAGAGCATCACCCCCTGGTGGGCATGCCGGGTGGATCCTGGTCAGGCGCATGCAGGAGTCTGTCTGACTGCCTCCCCGTTTCCAGCTTCAGAAAAATACAAAAAAAAAAAAAAAAAAAAAAAAGACATGAAAATTATTTACCACACTTGTGAAATCAGGACCAGAAACCTTGTGGCTGTGGCCTAAGTAGCAGTTACGTGAATTGAGGAGGAAGCTTTTCTGACCTACATGGATGGTTTAACTTGAAAAAATGAAAGAGGAAGTAAAGACACATAAGTTTGCAGTTTAAAGTGAACTGGACTACTGGAACAAGGCAGTTGGCCATATTAATTTTTTTTTATTTTTTATTTTATTTATTCATTTTAGAGAGGAGAGAGAGAGGGAGAGAGAGACAGATAGGGAGGAGGAGCTGGAAGCATCAACTCCCTGTATGTGCCTTGACCAGGCAAGCCCAGGGTTTCGAACCGGCGACCTCAGCATTTCCAGGTCGATGCTTTATCCACTGTGCCACCACAGGTCAGGCCAGTTGGCCATATTATACTGTATCACTGTGAAATAATCACTTTTTTAAAAAAAATAATCACTTTTTAAAAACAAATACAGCAGGTTTTTATTCTCCTCAAACTAGTCATCTTAAACTAGATTATGAGTTTAGTGATGCTGTCATATTAAATTTTCTGGTTTATTCCTATGAGCATTGTTCACTAGGGAACACTGGGGGAAGAACAGGATGGAAGGAAAATGAGGGAAATGGTAAATTCAGTTTGGACGTGTTGAATGTAGGATGCCAGTGAGATGTCAAGTAGACAGTTAGGAATAGGAGTCTGGAACTCAGAAAAGTTGGATTGATGGTATAAATAACTGTATACAGGTGGCATTGAGAGCCATGGGTGTGTTAGATTGTTTAAAATGTGATTAGAGAAAGTCTAGGAGAGACTGAGGACTCTGACATTTGAAGATTGAATAGAGGAGAGTAAGCCAGCAAAGGAGGCCAAGGAGTGGCCAGGGAGGCAGGATGATACCGGGAGAGCATGGTGTCCCCAAAACGAGAAGAAGAAACTTTTTCAGGAAGGAGAGCGTGCTCATCAGTATTAAATACCCCTGGTTGCCAGATATTTTCAGCTTCCTGCAATCTAGGATACCTTGTGGGTAGAAGGGGCATTATGGTTTGTTTTAGCCAATAAATTAAGAACAAATGACAACTAAGACCTCTGGTTAGAGCAGTGGTAGTCAACCTGGTCCCTGCTGCCCACTAGTGGGCAGTCCAGCTTTCATGGTGGGTGGTAGCGGAGCAACCAAAGTATAAATAAAAAGGATAGATTTAACTATAGTAAGTTGTTTTATAAAGATTTATTCTGCCAAACTTAGTGAAAATTCAACATAAAGTACTTGGTAAGTAATTATTCTTATATGCTTTAACTTGCTGTAACTCTGCTTTATAAATTTTATAAAGTAAAGTTACTTCCCTACTTTATAAATCACCATTACTGTGGAACTAGTGGGCGGTTAGAAAATTTTACTACTAACAGAGATACAAAAGTGGGCAGTAGGTATAAAAAGGTTGACTACCCCTGGGTTAGAGCATGTGTCAATACAAGACCCTGTGGAGCTCTCTTCCCTCTGGCAAGGTGAAAATATATCTATCTGTTCCTGTCAGGTTGGAGTAGTGTGGGTTCTAGCATCTATAGCAGGGGTCTCAAACTCGCGGCCCGCGGGCCGCCCGCCAAACAATTTTGTGCGGTCCGCAGACTAATCCACGAAGTTCAAAATATTTTGGATAAAATTAAGTAAGTAAGCCTAGGGGCCTACTTGTATTTTTCATTTCTCTAGCATCCTAGCTAGATATTAGCTTAGTTAACAGCAGTTGTGATGCGAACTACAGTTTCTGGTCGTTTTGTGACACTGAGTAAACTGCATGTACGATTGTGCTTGTTGTACTGATTTTTTTTTGTTTTCAACAGTGAGAAAAGTGTTGCGTTAACAGTTGCCTTTTGTAGACCTAGTGCTGCCCGCCGAACGGCTGTGATCTTGCTCTGTGGCCCACATGCTGAGTTGAATTTGAGACCCCTGATCTATATAGCCTCTGAGTTTATAACTTCGTAGTCTTGCAAATTCTAGAAATAGATTAATAGTTTTGATAGCTCTAAAAAATTAAACTTGTTAAATATCCTGAAAACTTACAGGTTTTGATGGACACTTGCCTTTCTTCTTGCAATGAGGAAAGGTTCTCAGCAAAAATTTTCCAAATCAAAGATGCCATCATCTCATTCTCCTAGTCCATCATCTCTTATGTCCAATATGAGATCTAGATCACTTTCACCTTTAAGCGGATCTGAGACTCTTCCTTTTCGTTCTGGAGGACAGTGGTGTAAGCAAGTGGAGAAAATTGCAGATGAAAACACTATACTTCTGGATTACCCAGACCATAGAGGTACTGCTTTCTAATCTATGAATCTGACCAAATATTCTTAAGTACAGATGGAAAATATTGAACTTAACATTTTTGGTCTAAATGTAACATATATCCTGGTACTAACTTGACCTGTTGTTTTTATTGATAGACATTGGGTAAGGACAGTGGAGGATGGAGGCTTCTGGGTGAGGGTGAAGATGTCTGAAAGGGTTAGGAAAACGGAATTTCCAAAAGAGGAAGCGTTGTTTCCTATGTGAGAGAGTGTCTTAAAGCTCATCTGCCAAAGTTCTCCTCATCCTTGGTTAGGGGTTGCCAAATCTGTTCACTTCAGAATGGAGTGCCTTAATTGAGTATAAAAATGTTATCTACCATTGGGCTATTCCAGTTGCTCCTTGGCAAGCTGCTTATCTGTGAGTGGACTGATTGTCACAATAGAACATGTATGTGTTCCACCTAGGGCTTTTTGTTATTGGTTTTTTTTTTCTCCTTAAAAGCATTCTGTTAGTCTAGGAATCTCTTTTCAGAAGTAGATTCCTTTTTCTAAGAATCTCTTTTCAGAAATAGATTCCTTTTTCTAAGAATCTGTTTAATGTGATTAAACTTGAAAGAAAACTGGAATTTCTTTGCTAAGTAACTAAGTTAGAGCCATCAAACTATTGACCTGAATATCTGATCAGTTTTTATTAATAAATATTACCAGCATTGAACTTAGACTATACCATTGCTATCAGTTGGTAACTGTTATTTCTAATTTGATTGATATTAGAATTTAGTCATTTTCTCTCTTAGAATAGTCCAAATTAAAGAAAAAACTTTTATTTTGAACCAAAATAACTGTAATATTACATCATTATAAATAATCATGGGCAGTCTTTGGTCCACAGTGTGAATCTGAACTCAGGATTAATTTTTTTCTGACTCATCCAGAACCAATAGGTAATTTTCTTTTTATGGCTGTTTTTGTAAACTGTAATATGGTTTGAATAAACTGATGGCAATATCTAGAAATGTCTTAAGACAGGGTGTGCTATCCATCAAGTTAGTACTTTATCTCTGTGATCTTCTCTATTTAAAAGAGCAACATCTGAGTTTCTCACCGTTAAAAAATAGGAAAAGAGGCCCTGGCCGGTTGGCTCAGTAGAGCGTCGGCCTGGCGTGCGGGGGACCCGGGTTCAATTCCCCGCCAGGGCACATAGGAGAATCGCCCATTTGCTTCTCCACCCCCCCCCCCCTTCCTCTCTGTCTCTCTCTTCCCCTCCCGCAGCCAAGGCTCCATTGGAGCAAAGATGGCCCGGGCGCTGGGGATGGCTCCTTGGCCTCTGCCCCAGGCGCTAGAGTGGCTCTGGTTGCTGCAGAGCAACGCCCCGGAGGGGCAGAGCATCGCCCCCTGGTGGGCAGAGCGTCGCCCCCTGGTGGGCGTGCCGGGTGGATCCCGGTCGGGTGCATGCGGGAGTCTGTCTGTCTCTCCCCGTTTCCAGCTTCAGAAAAATACAAAAAAAAAAAAAAGAGGATTTTAAAGAATTTAAGCATTTTTGAACTTTAGATTGGAATTTAAAAAGACCTAAATAGTACCAGTTTCTTGTTGTTGTTTTTTGTGACAGAGACAGAGAGAAAGGGACAGATAGGGACAGACAGACAGGAAGGGAGAGAGATGAGAAGCATTAATTTTTCGTTGCAGCACCTTAGTTGTTCATTGATTGCTTTCTCATATGTGCCTTGATCAGGGGGCTACAGCAGACCGAGTAACCCCTTGCTTGAGCCAGCGACCTTGGCCTCAAGCTGGTGAGCCTGTGCTCAAACCAGATGAACCTGCGCTCAAGCTGGCGACCTTGAGGCTTTGAACCTGGGTCCTCTGCGTCCCAGTCCGATGCTGCCTGGTCAGGCTCCAGTTATTTTTAATTGCTAAAAACTTAAGTGTTGCATATGATTAAAAATATAAGTTTTGGATTCATCTGCCTGGGTTCAAGTCCTGGATTTGCATATGACTAAGTATAAGATTTTGAGCAAATTATTATAATTTTTAAAATAAATTGGAACAGCCTGACCTGTGGTGGCGCAGTGGATAAAGCATCGACCTGGAAATGCTGAGGTCGCCGGTTCGAAACCCTGGGCTTGCCTGGTCAAGGCACATATGGGAGTTGATGCTTCCAGCTCCTCCCTCCTTCTCTCTCTCTGTTTCTCTCTCTCCTCTCTAAAAATGAATAAATAAAATTTAAAAAAAAAAGAAATATTAAAAAAAAATAAAATAAAATAAATTGGAACAGTAATTTCTACCTCAGAGATTTGTTGTATAAATTGCATTTTTAAATGTAAAACAGCACAAAGCTTGGAACACATCTAATACAGAGTTGGGCAAAAATAGATTTACAGTTGTATATGAAAACCAGAGTTTATTCATTTATTATTTATTTATTATTGTATTATTTGCCATATGAACAACTGAAAACCTTCTTTTGCCCAACCATGTATTTACAGAGTATAACATTGTCATTATTATGAAATACTGTATAAGTAAAATATTATTAAAATACTATAATTAGAGCTCTAGCTGTTTTACATTTGCATGGATTAAACATGTTTTTTTGTTATGTAGCATCAAAACAATTTCAGTGTACTCATTACTTTCTATGTTGATAATGCTCTGTTTCTATCATTTCAGAAGCTGATTCACATGTTGGAGTCCGATATATTACAGAAGCCCTTATTAAGAAACTTACTAAACAGGACAATTTGGCCTTGGTAAAATCTCTGAACCTTTCACTTTCTAAAGATGGTGGCAAGAAATTTAGGGTAAGTTACCAACATTTCTGAATATAGGCACTGTTTCTGATATAGGCAACTGTTTAGATCACTAGAATATTTTCATTGCCTTTTGCCACACCTAGTATGTAGTAAGTACATAATGAATAGCTGTTGAATAATGGCAGTTTTTAAACTTGAGGGGAAGATCAAGGAGAGAGAAAGAGATTGTAGATGCAAGAGTGTAGGGAGAAGAAATAGGGTAAGGTTATGTAAGAGCCTAAGTACTTGTTGAACATTGAAGAAAGAAAGAGAGGAAGGAGGGAGACACATGAAAAAGTTGAGGTGAGGAAATGCTTGTTGGATAGTTTTGCACTTCTTAGAATATATGAACTGTTGTCCACTTGAAGAGTTTGATGGCTTGAGGAGAGCTACTACTTCTGGTCAAAGAGAGCCTCACCAAGGATTGTCCAGGAGAGCAGTAAGGGCTTATTATTCTCTGGGACCGCTCAAAACAGCCTCTGATACACGTTTCACATGTGCTTATGTCTTGGCATCTGTTGTATCAAGTTATTATTCATTTGTTTCCAATTAGTATATCGAAAATTTGGAAAAATGTGTTAAACTTGAAGTACTGAATCTCAGCCATAATCTAATAGGGAAGATGGAGAAGTTGGATAAGCTGTTAAAATTACGTGAACTCAACATATCATATAACAAGATTTGGTAAGTAAGAACTTCTTTAGGTAGCATGTTAATGTTAGGGTCATTGTCTTCGTTACAGAGAGAGATCAATGCTGCCCACATTGCTGAAAGAAACCTTGAAACAGTGGGCACTTTGATCCTTTATTCATTGATAGACTGGCCCTTCACAGATGGTAACTACCTTCATGTTTTGGCATTACTAAAGTTCTGAATATCTATGTAGTGTTATTAAAGAAGGAGATACATTTTTTTTTTTTTTTCACTTTTCTGAAGCCAGAAACGGGGAGAGACAGTCAGACAGACTCCCGCATGCGCCCGACCGGGATCCACCCGGCACGCCCACCAGGGGCGACGCTCTGCCCACCAGGGGGCGATGCTCTGCCCCTCCGGGGCGTCGCTCTGCCGCGACCAGAGCCACTCCAGCGCCTGGGGCAGAGGCCAAGGAGCCATCCCCAGCACCTGGGCCATCTTTGCTCCAATGGAGCCTTGGCTGCGGGAGGGGAAGAGAGAGACAGAGAGGAAGGAAGGGGTGGGGGTGGAGAAGCAAATAGGTGCCTCTCCTATGTGCCCTGGCCGGGAATCAAACCCGGGTCCCCCGCACGTCAGGCCGACGCTCTACCGCTGAGCCAACCGGCCAGGGCGAGATACATTTTTTGAGTATCAAATTTTATCTTAATTCCATTTTTGACAGGAAGTTTTTCCAGATAGAGTCTTTGATTCACTGCCTATTATATTAAGAAAGTTAGTATGAAGCAGTATGCTTTAACTTTGTCATTTTGATCCTAAAGATATTTCAACTCATTTTTATCCTGTGTGTTTATCTTGATGTTCTTTGCTCATTGATATAAGAAATGTACTTTCAATCTTGTTTCCATTTTATATGTATTAGTGTGCGATATAAACATAGTAGAATTGACTGGCTAAAACTGCATATAAAATCTTGTTATAGATAAAATGATGCAAATATCCTTGCATCTGTTCACTTCCCCCACACTAGACTTGGTATATATAATGGCCAATAAAACAATTAACAATGGGAGAAGCTCTGATATGGCAAAAATAAATGGGAAAATAATTGATCAGTGGATCAAATCCTTAAAATAAAGTTTGTATAAAAAATAATTGATCTTGATAAAAATAATTTCAACGTAATGAAAATGAAAATAAAGAAGCTTGGATATACTTGCCCAGTATACTGGTCCCCTGACTAAGTAATTAAATTGACAATGAAATTGATATCAACTTGGGGAAATATTTCATCAACGAAAATTCATCAATATGGGTAATGTTTAATTAATTTACATATTCTCATTAAAATATTTGTTTATAAATACAGTATTATTCTGGAAGTACTCCAGCTCAAAATGGCAGTCCTATCCTGCTTGCATAACTAGTCTTTCAGTAATGAGTTAAAGTAATAACTAAGGACGTCTTCTCTTGTACAGAGCTGTAGCACATAGCCCTGTGTGCTATTGAGTTTTCCAGCTCTCCCCTGGCTGTCTGCTTGCACTCTTTACGGTAGTTAGGAAGAATGCCACAGACAGACTTCTTTTCTGTGTTGTGGGATCATAAAATTTGATAGTAAGAACGGTAGGATTCCTGGCCATAGTAATGAAGAATTTACCAAAGTTGTTATGATAAATTTGTTCTTAGCCACTTTTTTTGGTTCTCATTTTTGAAATGGGTTGATAATTTAAAATTGTGAAAAGTAATCCCACATAAAACCAAGGTAGTTAATTTTAAAACTATAGTAAAAGGACTCTGTTATGTCACTTACTAGGCTTGATTTTATCCTTTGGTTTCCAGCAAAATTGAAGGCATAGAAAATATGTATAATCTACAAAAGCTAAACCTTGCAGGAAATGAAATTGAACATATTCCATCATGGTTAGGGAAGAAGTTAAAATCTTTGCGAATCCTCAATCTGAAAGGCAACAAGATATCGTCGGTAAGTTCAAAGTACAAGAATGCTTTTCAAATTTTTGGACTTTTAAAAAAATATTAAAATCTAAGTTTTAAAAATGTGGGGTCTCTTCTTTTAAGGTCAATGGTCATTTGATGAAATATTAAATTCAGACATAACCTGGGATTCTCTAGGGTAATAAAATATAGGCAGTCCTGGTTTACATAGTTCCCTGGTAATTGAGGATTGACCTTGTAGCATTTTCACATTTATTATTTTATTTGAGCCTCAGAACACTCTTGTTAAGGAAACAGTGCAGGGATTAGTTTCTTAAAGTCACATACCTTATGCCAGAATTCAGGTCACTAAATGCCTGGAACAGATTTCTTTTTTTCAAATTTATGAATTAATCTTGATTATAGTGTTAGGTGTTTTAGGAGGTTAATCACTAGCTTTCTTTCTTTTTTTAGCATGTGAGAGAGAGAGGAACAAGACAGATAGGGATGGACACACAGGAAAGGAGAGAGATGAGAAGCATCTTCATTTCAGTACCTTAGTTGTTCATTGATTGCTTTTTTATATGTGCCTTGACTGGGAGGCTCCAGCCAAGCCAGTGACCCCTTGCTCAAGCCTGTGACCCTGGGCTTCAAGCCAGCGACCTTTGGGATCAAGCCAGCAACCATGGGGTCATGTCTATGATTCTACGCTCAAGCCAGTGACCCCACGCTCATGCCAGCGATCTCGGAGTTTTGAACCTGGGTCTTCTTAGTGTCAAGCCAGTGCTCTATCCACTGTGTCACCACCAGGCAATCATTAGCTTTTTATAGAAGAGCAACTTTATCATTGTTCATGTAATCTGATAATTGTTGTATTTTTTTCTTTAGTGTATAATTTGTGATTTTCTTTAATATTTATATAGTTCAGCGGTTCTCAACCTATGGGTCGCGACCCCGGCGGGGGTCGAATGACCAAAACTCAGGGGTCGCCTAAAGCCATCGGAAAATACATATTTATTATACAATACTTTTTTTTTTTTTTTTGTATTTTTCTGTAGCTGGAAACGGGGAGAGACAGTCAGACAGACTCCCACCCGGCACGCCCACCAGGGGCAACGCTCTGCCCACCAGGGGGCGATGCTCTGCCCCTCCTGGGCGTCACTCTGCCGCGACCAGAGCCACTCTAGCGCCTGGGGCAGAGGCCAAGGAGCCATCCCCAGCGCCCGGGCCATCTCTGCTCCAATGGAGCCTTGGCTGCGGGAGGGGAAGAGAGAGACAGAGAGGAAGGAGGGAGGGGTGGAGAAGCAAATGGGCGCTTCTCCTATGTGCCCTGGCCGGGAATCGAACCCGGGTTCCCCGCACGCCAGGCCGACGCTTTACCGCTGAGCCAACCGGCCAGGGCCACAATACATTTTTAAATGAAATATATATTTCCGATGGCTTTAGGCGACCCCTGTGTTTTGGTCGTTCGACCCCTGCCGGGGTCGCGACCCACAGGTTGAGAACTGCTGAAATAAACGGTATATGGAAATGCCTAATATTGCCCTGACACACTAGAGATACTCAAATACTCCTCTTTTTTTCCTCCCCTTACACACTACTTTTAGATAATGAGTTTCATGAATAAGTTCTGTGCTATAATAATAGCAATTTTCCTATATTTATTACTTTCTTTAGGGATGTATGTGATTTTAAAATTATACTAATAACGTTATATGTTGTTTCAGCTTCAAGATGTAAGCAAGTTGAAACCACTTCAAGATTTGACTTCTCTGATCCTAGTTGAAAATCCAGTTGTGACCCTTCCTCATTACCTCCAGTTTACGATTTTTCACCTCCGTTCATTGGAAAGTTTGGAAGGGCAGCCAGTAACCACTCGGGACAGACAGGAAGCTTTTGAGAGATTCAGTTTAGGTAAAGTGACATATTTAAAAAAACCCAAAAAACTAAATTTGGGTGGGAGAGGAATAATTTAGAAATTATCTAGAAAAATATATTGCGGACTTTAAAATGCTATTAAAATTTGCGTGGAAAATGATACCATAACTCAGTTTAACAAATAATCTTTGAGCATGCAGTGTGGGCCAGGCCCTGTATCTGGTAGTAAGGATACAATGGCAAGACATATGGTACTGGCCTTTGTGCAGCTTGCATTTTAGTGGAGAAGACAGGTAAAAAGCAAGTAAACCCTGATAAACTAGCAGAGGAGAGCCCCCTCTTTGAGAAAATGTGGTATAAAGGAGTGGCTCTCTGAGGATGTAACAGGTAAGCTGATGGCAAAGGCAAGAATGGGTTAGCCCTGTGATCAAAGGCATTCTTGGGAAGGGAGCAGCTTATACCTCAAGGTTCGATAGACCCTGGTGAGTTAGGGAACGGAAGATGAGTCTGACTAGAGGGATAGCTCCAAGAAATGTTTGGAGAGATGGAGAGGGGTGAGATAGCACAGGTCCTTGGGGTTTCAAGTTTATTCCAGGTGTAGAAAAAGAGCCATTGATAGTCTTTAAGCAGGAGTGGGACATGAACCAGTGTATATATTAAGATTATTTTTGACACAGGTTGGAAAATTATTTAGAACAACAAAAGGGAACTAAAGGGACACGTGAGGAGGCTGTTGCAGAAATCTAGGCTAGAAATGTTCATGGCATGTATTAAAGTGGTGGGTATGTTATCCATGGATCAGTTTTGGGTGTTCAGCAGCACCTTCTAATGGATTGGAAATACCCAGGCTTCTGGCTTGAGTAAGTGCCTGGATGGTGATATTATACATAGAAATGGTAGAACTTAGAATGCTGAGTTTGAATGTCTCTGAGACAACCAAGAAGAATTGGGTTATCCAAATGAACTGGGTTATCATGTGACATAAGAGAACTTCGTAACACTGGAGTTTAAGTGCAGACTGAATGACCGTCTGCTACTGTGTGGCCATGTTGTGTGGCATAGACTAGGTACATGATAAATATTTGTCAAATGTTATACACATGGTAACTTTATTAAATATTCTATAAAAAAAGGAAAAAGGTGGAAATGTATGTCCTGGGTTCAAGGAGCTCTGTACTAGAGATACACATTCAAAAGTCACCAACATAAAAATGATAATTCCATCAGAATCAATTAGCTCACTCAGGCAGGGTTTGGGATAAGCAAGAAGGTGAGCCAGCAAAAGAAAGTCAGAAAGAGAGACCAGCAGGTAGGAGAAAACCAGGAAACAGTGAGTTGCAAAAGCCTGAACAAGAAGGTTTCAAGGGAGGATGTGGTTAGCTATGTTTATTGTTGCTGAGCCACAAAGAAGTAAGATGAGCACAGAGAAGTGCATTAGCCTGGCAACATGATGATCTGCACAAGAGCAGTTAGGGCGGGGCTAGAGCAAATGCTAGATTATAGGTGGGAGGGAGACATTTGGGTGAAGATTTGAAACTTCTTCCCACAATTTCTCTTCCCTATTACCTAATAAGTGATTTTTTTTTTTTTTTTTTTGTATTTTTCTGAAGCTGGAAACGGGGAGAGACAGTCAGACAGACTCCCGCATGCGCCCGACAGGGATCCACCCGACACGCCCACCAGGGGCAACACTCTGCCCACCAGGGGGCGATGCTCTGCCCCTCCTGGGCGTCGCTCTGCCGCAACCAGAGCCACTCTAGTGCCTGGGGCAGAGGCCAAGGAGCCATCCCCAGCGCCCGGGCCATCTTTGCTCCAATGGAGCCTTGGCTGCGGGAGGGGAAGAGAGAGACAGAGAGGAAGGAGGGGGTAGGGGTGGAGAAGCAAATGGGCGCTTCTCCTATGTGCCCTGGCCAGGAATCGAACCCGGGTCCCCCGCACGCCAGGCCGACGCTCTACTGCTGAGCCAACCGGCCAGGGCCCCTAATAAGTGAATTTTAAAAATTTTAAATTAAAAATAAATTCACCAGTAGCTTCCAGACCAGGAAATGGGCAAAAGCCAATGCTGTTAACCTCAAAGCTAGTAATGAAAGAAACAATATTCAAGAGCAGGGTAGAGAGACAAATCATGGCTTAATTCTTTTGGGCCTTTAGCAGACAAGAAGAGATCAGGGAAAAGGAAGAAAGACTGTCTTTGTAAGAGGACAGGAGACTTTCTCCAGCAGAGGGTAGAGAAGATGTGTGCATGTGTGGATAGCTTCATTGCTTTGGTGGTGGGAAAGTGAGGAAGTTCCCACTGGTGGGGTCTGTTTTCTCATAAAATACGAGGATATCAACTGGGAAAGCAAATAGAAGTATACAGGTTTGTAGAAAAAGAGGAAGAGATGAAATATCCATTTTACAATGTTTAGGAAATGAGCCCATACAATTATTTGAAATTGATGTTAGTCTGCTTTGACTTACAAAGATGACAGTTATAATTGTTTGATCCATTACTTTTAATATATATATATTTTTTATTAGATTGGGACCTTCCTAATTCAACATTTATTACCCTGAAGTTTTTGTTTTAGAATCCTTAAAAATATAAATAACGCAAAGGAAAATCAACATGTAAATATACTATTGGGAAAAATATTTAAGTTACTTATTCTTTATGACTTTGAATATTAATTAGGAGCCTTTAATGTGCTGAGCTCTTAGAATCCAGTAGCAAGCCAGGTAGATGCAATTTCTACTTTCATAAAGCTTCAGTGGGAAAGGCAGATGGCCAAGCTATTGGATCACTTTTATAATTCCCAGTGTGACAAGGGGCCTAGCAGAGGTGTAGGGTGGTGTGAGAGCATCCCGGAGAAGCATCTAACCTGGGGAGAGGGTACAGTCAGGGCATACTTTTCAAAATACTTTCAAAATTAAGACCTGTAGATACAAAATAGGCCAGTAGTAGAGGAAGACAGTTCCAAGAGGAAGGTGTGAATAAAAGCATGCAGGTAAGCCCTGGCCGGTTGGCTCAGTGGTAGAGCGTCGGCCTGGCGTGTGGAAGTCCCAGGTTCGATTCCTGGCCAGGGCACACAGGAGAAGCGCCCATCTGCTTCTCCACCCCTCCCCCTCTCCTTCCTCTCTGTCTCTCTCTTCCCCTCCTGCAACCAAGGCTCCATTGGAGCAAACTGGCCCCAGCGCTGGGGATGGCTCCATGGCCTCTGCCTCAGGCACTAGAGTGGCTCTGGTCGCAACAGAGCAATGCCCTGGATGGGCAGAGCATCGCCCCCTGGTGGGCGTGCCAGGTGGATCCCGGTCGGGCGCATGCGGGAATCTGTCTGACTGCCTCCCCGTTTCTAGCTTCAGAAAAATACAAAAAAAAAAAAAAAAAAAAAAAAAAAAAGGCATGCAGGTGAGAAGAGGCATCACTCATCTGCAGATTTAGAATCATTTCAGAAAGGCTTCAGTGGGGTGTACTTGAAGGTCAGGCTGGAGAGGGACTTTGGGACCAAATCATGAAGAACTTGTCAGTTCTTCGTGTAGGCCTTTTCACTCCTGTCCTAAGCATAATGGGAAGTCTTTGAAGGATTTTAAGATAGCATAGCATTTTGCAAATGTGATTGCAACGTCCTTTAATGTGTAATTACTAATATCAAATAAAATACCACATTCATTTTATAGGCAGCCTGGAAAGAAACCTCATTTATCAATACACTAATTGAATTAAATATTTGGAATAAAAATGTTATCTTTTAAAATTGTTATCCAAATTATGACTTCTTATCTTTTTGTAAATCACTTTCTGGTTCAATATAATCTTTTTCCCCCAAAAAAATTATTCATAGTGAATAATTTTAAAAGAGATTTGCATTTATACTATTCTAAGAGTTCTTTTGCTGTCAGTTAAGAAATATTCTTACCTTTCTTCAACTAGGAAATACAATGTTCAATAATCTATTAAATTTGTATTGGCAGAAGAAGTAGAAAGACTGGAAGGAGACCTGGAAAAGAAGATAATGGAAACTGAAGAGCTTAAGAGAAAACAAACAAAGTTCCTGGAGGAAATTAAAAATCAAGCTAAATTGAACAAATCATTAAAAGAGGAGGCTGTATTACAAAAGCAGAGCTGTGAGGAGCTAGAGAGTAACCTAAACACGAAAACTGAGTTGGTAAGTTTGTATTTTATATTGCTTTGACTATATGTAATATCTTGAAATAGAGAATTCTTTGTCCTCGGGCCATGACTTTCTGAGTGGAAGAATGGGGAAGATGTAAGTTTAAGAGAAGTATGGCCTGACCTGTGGTGGTGCAGTGGATAAGGCATCAACCTGGAAACACTGAGGTTGCCGGTTCAAAACCCTGGCTTGCCTGGTCAAGGCACATATGGGAGTTGATGCTTCCTGCTCCTCCCCCTTCTCTTTCCCTTTCTCTCTCTCTCCCCCCTCTAAAATGAATAAATAAATAAATAAAAATTATATATATATAAATAAAAAAGAGAAGTATGTGCAAAAATTTTACAAGTTGTAGTTGACCGGGCACTCTATGACATGGCTGGCCAAATGACAAATGCCGTCTTAGGCTGCAGTTACGTGAAGTACGGTGCCCAGAACAAAGGAGGGAAGTGAAGCCCCACTATGAGGAGCTGGCCAGACTTCCCATAGGTGTGTGCAATTTTTTTTAACAACAACGTTGGTGAGACTGTACATTGGCAAAAACTTTTAGAAGGCAATTGAGCGAAATTATTCAAATTTAAATGGACAATACCCTATGTCCTATATATTGGAAATATATTTAATGTTTATATTACTATTCTTATTTCTTTATTATGTAATTGTTATATAATCTATATTTTCAATAAGATGTTCTGTAGAAATGGTAGCAAGAATGTGTAAAGATAATGTTTATGTACATACATATATAAATATACATATATACATTATATACACATAATATATATATATAGACATTCCCTAGAACAGTGATTTTCAACCTTTGTTTCTCACGCACTCATAAACTAATTACTAAAGAAAAAGGGGCCCTGACCTCTTCTTCTTTAGAAACTAATTTATTTGTGCCATGAGATGAAAATGGTTGTATCATTACTAAAGTCAGGGGCACTGACTTTAGTAATTAGTGTGTGTTTGTGCCATGAAAAAAAAAAGGTTGAAAATCACTGCCCTAGAATATTGTTTATAGTGACAAAATATTGAGAGTAACTAAATTGTCCTTCAGTGGATATCCATGTGGTATAATAATCTTGTTAAATATTAAAAGAAGATAGAGCTATGTGTCCTGATATGGAAAGATGTCTTAACACATACTGCTATGTGAAAAAAAGCAAGCTACAAAAGAGTATATCAAGGATGATCTTATATATAAAAATAGTGCCCTGGCCGGTTGGCTCAGCGGTAGAGCGTCGGCCTAGCGTGCGGAGGACCCGGGTTCGATTCCCGGCCAGGGCACACAGGAGAAGCGCCCATTTGCTTCTCCACCCCTCCTCCGCGCTTTCCTCTCTGTCTCTCTCTTCCCCTCCCGCAGCCAAAGCTCCATTGGAGCAAAGATGGCCCGGGCGCTGGGGATGGCTCTGTGGCCTCTGCCTCAGGCGCTAGAGTGGCTCTGGTCGCAACATGGCGACGCCCAGGATGGGCAGAGCATCGCCCCCTGGTGGGCAGAGCGTCGCCCCTGGTGGGCGTGCCAGGTGGATCCCGGTCGGGCGCATGCGGGAGTCTGTCTGACTGTCTCTCCCCGTTTCCAGCTTCAGAAAAATGAAAAATGAAAAAAAAAAAAAAAAAAAAGTATAGAATAGTATCAGTATGTGTAGGGAAAATGGTAGAATATGTACTAAACTCTTGATGGTAGTTATTTTTGAATAGTGGAATTACAGACTTTTAAATTGCCATTTGTGCATATCTGTAATGTTTAAATTTTATAAAACTTGGCCTTGTGATTGAAATAAAAAGAAAACATATTTTAAAAGAGATTTAAAATGTGCTAGATAGTGTATGATCAGAAGGTACCTGAGAGTCTTTAAAGGTCGTGAGACCATGTCGGGGCGAGGAAGGGCCCAAGCAACCAGGAATGTCCCGACTGGAGAAGAGGAGACCCAGAGCGTTGTGATGATTGCCTTCAGATAGTTAAAGGACTTTCAAGGAAGGGACTTAGGCTTGCTGACTAAGGTCCCATGAGGTAAAATTAGGAAATAGCAAATCCAGGAAAACACTTATTTATTTAGTAATGAAGAAGAAATTTGATATTTCTAATAGCTGTCTTCAGGTAAAATGTGATGACTCTTGAATATGTTTGTTGTCACTGAAACAGGCCTATGCCTAGAGTTTGGGGAAAAGATAAAAACAGAGATGTAGATTAAATGATTTTAAAAGGCCTTTTTCAATTTAGACAATCTGACTAATATAACTATAGAATCTTACATACAGTTATCTTTTTTTGTATTTTCCTTTCAAGATTGGCATTCTGGCTTAATTACTTCCTTGTTGACAAGAATTCTGCTTAAGCACTTAAAATTTTTAATAAGAAAAAACGTGTTTCCTCCTCTGTGTAGAGAGGGAAGTAGTTATTGAAATCCAAATACTTAACTGCCTCCTTCTTGAGCTGTCTTGGACTAAGAAAAAAGATAGTTTATACTAGGGGACATGAGGAAAAGTCAGCTCCCCTAGCTCTCTTAGTCAAGTATTCAGATCTTATGTGAGTTCCTTCATATGTCTTTTATCTGAAGGTCGTTCTTAAATATGGCAGCTGTATTCTGAAGGCATATTTTATATGATGTTAACTGGTGATTATCAATGGTTTAATCTTATATACACTTCTGTTGCTCTGTAATCCACAATAAAGTGGATTGATGAGCAGTTAAGTCATTGGAGATTTACGTGACAGTTTTATTTTAGCAGTGAACTCTTTATGCCATCACCTAACATTTGTATTTAAAAAACAAACAAACAAAACCCCCAGTACTTATTCTATGGTATCACTTAACATCTGTGAACATTTACAAATATTTCCTGAGTTATCGATCTTTTTTATAACTTGTAATTTCTGTGTGCTGACTTCTTGGTTCATGTTAGTCAACCCATTGAGAACGTTGGCAGAATGTTGTATTTTATTACTTTGTGCTGTCCCCAAATTATGGATTATTATAGTTATCTAGTCTTTTTTATTATGTTGTTGATATGTTTGTGCTGCGAATAAATGTTTTGTAAATTGTCAACAGTTTTTTAAAATTTATTTTTCTTTAGACAGATTTAACAGGGTGACATTGGTTAACTAGATGTTTTGTTTTTTTATAACCATTTTTGTTTAGAAGATAGACTGTGTTCTTTGTGTCATGTTATTTTTATCATTGACCATTTAAAAACACGTTTCTATGCAAAATTAATATTTTTTATAACAAATTCTGATAACATATATGTACACCAGTGGTAGTCAACCTAGTCCCTACTTCTCACTAGTGGGCGTTCCAGCTTTCATGGTGGGCAGTAATGGAGCAACCAAAGTATAAATAAAAAGATAACTATAGTAAGTAGTTTTATAAAGATTTATTCTGCCAAACTTAGCGAAAATCCGACATAAAGTACTTGGTAAGTAATTATTATTATATGCTTTAACTATTATATGCTTATAAGTTTTATCAAGTAAAGTTACTTTTCTACTTTATAAATCACCATTACTGTGGAACCGGTCGGCGGTTAGAAAATTTTACTACTAATAGAGATACAAAAGTGGGCGGTAGGTATAAAAAGGTTGACTACCCCTGATGTATACAGTAGAAAATGAATGTCTCACTCTTCCCCAGCCCCACTGTCTGAATGTTAATATATATCTTTTTTGTTTTCTATGCTTATATAATATACATTTAATTACATAATGGATATGTAGTTATTTATATATGCCTTTGTGTATATATATATATATATATATTTGTATTTTTTTAACTTAAGTGAGAGGAAAGGACATAGATTCCTGCATGCACCCTGACCGGGATCCACCTGACAACCCCCTGTCTGGGGCTGATGCTTTTGCCCATCTGGGGCCCATGTGCCCTGACCAGGATCCACCTAGCAACCCCCCTGTTTGGAGTCAGTGCTTTTGCCCATCTGGGGCCCATGCTTGCAATGGAGTTATGTTTAGCACTTGAGTCAGAGTCTCTGTGGAGCCATCTTTAATGCCCAGGGCCAATGCACTTGAATCAATCGAGCCATGGCTGCAGGAGAAGAGAGAGAGAGAGAGAGAGAGAGGGGAGGGGAAGAGCAGATGATCACTGCTCCTGTGTGCCCTGATCAGGAATCAAACCCAGGACTTCCACACACCAGGTCGACACTCTACCACTGAACCAACTGGCCAGGGCCTGAATATTTTTTTGATTAAAAAAAAATCTTACTATATATCTTTAATTCTGCATTTTTATTTTTTTTTTGTATTTTTCTGAAATGAGAAGCAGGGAGTCAGAGAAACAGACTCCCACATGCGCCCAATCGGGATACACCCGGCATGCCCACCAAGGGGAGATGTTCTGCCCATCCAGGGTATTGCTGCATTGCAACCAGAGCCATTCTATCACCTGAGGCAGAGGCCATGGAGCCATCCTCAGCACCCGGGCCAACTTTGCTCCAATGGAGCCTTGGCTGCGGGATGAGAAGAGAGAGATAGAAAGAAGAGGGGGAGGGGTGGAGAAGCAAATGAGCGCTTCTCTTGTGTGCCCTGGTTGGAAATTGAACCCGAATTCTGCATCTTTTATTTTACAATACAGTATATCATGGACAGATCTCCAAGTTTAAAAAATATATACGTGTGTGTGTGTGTGTGTGTGTGTGTGTGTGTGTGTATCACCCATGAAATCTTTCTTACTCTTTTCAGAGTCTATATTGTGTTCCATTATATGGATCCTCCATAATTTATGTAGCTTATTATTATTGAAGAATATTTAGGTTGCTTCCACTTTGTTGTTTTAGAAACAATACTACAAAAAAAATCTTTATATATACTCTCTAACAACTAAAGAAATATATATATAAATATGCCGTATTCCCCCATGTATAAGACGCACCCTTTTTGAAAAATGTGAGGTCTAAAAACTAGGTGTGTCTTATACAGTGGTTGTAGATTTTTTTTACTTGCATTTGACAGTGATGAGGAATTGTATGAATTTTATGATGAATAAAACGAGTTTAATAACTTTATGTAATTTTTTTTTCAAATTTTGGGCTCCAAAATGAAGGTGCGTCTTATACATGGGGACATCTTATACATGGGGAAATATGGTAATATGATATAAAGAAATGTATATAAAAATATCTTATGCATTCATACTAGTACTTATCTAGTATAAGTCACTGTTATTTTGAACTTGTAAATACGAAAAAAGTGTTATCTCCTTTAATTTCACATTTTTTTAGTTGTTGGAGAGTTGAGTATTGCATATGTATTTATTAGCTATTTTGTATTCCTTAATTTTTTTTCTTTATATTTATATTGATTTACCTGTTCTTTTATTATTCCAAAGAACTATTCTATTTTTTAAAAAAAGAATTCTGGGTTTTATTCTAAGAGTCTGCATTTAAAAATCACTTTCCATTCTTTTATGCAGACTATCTGGTGATCATACCATCTATAGTTTTATAATGTTTTCTAGTTTCATAAAGGGATTGCTCATGTAATACATCAGCCTATAAAAGAAATGTAGTAACATTGAAGTAAAACTGCTGGTGGCATTTAAACTATAGTAGTCCCCCTCTCCTGCCACCAACAAGTACTAACTTTGATTATCTTTAATATTAATATTGCTCTTTGTCTTTTCAAAAGTTATTTAACTCCGGTTCTTTAGTTTCCTCATTTACAAAATGAGGATGACTTACCTGTCTTGCCAATCTCACAGAGTTGTGAGGACTTAATGAAGTAATGAGTATGAAAATAATTTGTAATGAATTAAGTATGAAAATAATTTGTAATGAATCAAGCTGAGTAATGGAAGAGGGTAAATCTCTAACTGATAGAATGATGAGAAAATGTATTTCTATGAGAACAATGCAAGTACTAATAACAATATCTTTTTTAAGACTATTAGCCCTGGCTGGGTTGGCTCAGCGGTAGAGCGTCGGCCTAGCGTGCGGAGGACCCGGGTTCGATTCCCGGCCAGGGCACACAGGAGAAGCGCCCATTTGCTTCTCCACCCCTCCGCCGCGCTTTCCTCTCTGTCTCTCTCTTCCCCTCCCGCAGCCAAGGCTCCATTGGAGCAAAGATGGCCCGGGCGCTGGGGATGGCTCTGTGGCCTCTGCCCCAGGCGCTACAGTGGCTCTGGTCGCAACATGGCGACGCCCAGGATGGGCAGAGCATCGCCCCCTGGTGGGCAGAGCGTCGCCCCTGGTGGGCGTGCTGGGTGGATCCCGGTCGGGCGCATGCGGGAGTCTGTCTGACTGTCTCTCCCTGTTTCCAGCTTCAGAAAAATGAAAAAAGAAAAAAAAAAAAAAAAAAAAAAAAGACTATTAGTAAAGAACACTCAAGTTCTCCAGGTGATGGTTTCTGTTTGCTTCTTTCTCCTTTTAGCCCTTGTCTTGGTTTCTTGCAGACCCTTTTCTACCGATTCTTTATTCTTCCTTAAAGGTAGCTCCTTCAGAACTGAACACACACTGTGTTTTTCATGGTTTGCATGATAATTTGTATTAATATGCTTATGTACATTTTAAGTTTTGAAACTGGCTTGCCTTCCCATGAAATGTGCTTGTGTAAGTATGTATAATTTTTTTAATGGATGTGTGCGTAGGAGAGTGAATTTGAATGTTGGGGGTGGGGGGAAGAATTTGTATTGTTTTTCTTATTGGTAAATATGTTAACTGCAGTCAGTTCTTGATTATCCATAGCTAATACTATAACTAGCCTAGGTCCTTGGACTTCTAATTTGCTCTTATTTTTGTATTCCCTCACTGGACATTTATTGAATGCTTACTATACGCTGCACCTAATGCTATAAAAGACACAAAGGTATTTAAAGATGCATAGAGTATTTATTCTAATTTGCCTGCAAAGACCTTTTCATACATTCTCCATGGTTTCAGTCACATTTGCCTTTCTTTGGTCCTATTGCCCAATGATCTTTGGGAGAGAAGCCCAAGATTAGTTGACACTGTTGGTTGTGAGTTGCTTTTTTGAGACGTGGTTTGTGAGCAGTTACTGAAAGAGCATCAGTGTGGGTAATGTGCTTGGCGCCCTGCTGCAGGGCATTGAAGGCAGTATAGTGTAACAGACAGTGTGTTAGATTTGAAATCAAGAGATTTGGAATTGAACTCGGCCTCTTCCATGACCAACTGTGCAACTGGACAAAATATTTAACTTCTCGGTGCAACTTTTATCATGTCATAAGGTAGTTGTGAAGATTCAGGTAAAGGCTTAGTACAGAGTCTGGCACACAGATTGAGTACTCAATCAAGATGAACTCTTATCCAGTTTAGCATTACTTCCCTTTGATGGATAATCAGGAGTTGACTGTAAGCTAAATCATGCACGAGTTTGATTTCCTGAGCCTTGTAAAATGTGTATGTTTGTTTATTTTTTAGTCTCTTCAGCTTGCACTTTAATATTAATTAAGTTTTTCTGCATGTTTTTGTTTGGTATCTACTGTCAGACACTGGCAAGAAAAGGTGAAAATCACTTAGTGGACCTTTGAAATAAACTCAAAGAATTGTTGTCATAGAAGGAGTACTGGTACCGATAGTTAATAAAATATTTAGCCTCTGCCACTAATCTAATATGTAACTTTGACAATTCTGTTAACCAATCTGGGGTTCAATTTTTTCCATTTTATAAATTCAGAGAATTAGGTTGGATGATTTCTGTCATTCTAACTCTAAAAATTTATAAGAATAACTAAAAAGTTGTACTTCTAGAATTACTTTATTAAAAATTTAATATTATGTACTTGGATCTGATTGATCTTATTCACATCCCTTATCCTCTATTATAATGTGAACACTTGAAACTGAGATGCTATTAGCCAAAATACCACAGCAACAACAGTACATCAGTTAAAATCAAGCTCTTATTTTCATCCTTCTCATTCTTCCTCCTAATAATCCCTTTATAATGTTAGATATTTCCATTCACAATTTGAACTATTACTAAAATCACAGAATAAGTTAAATTAGTGTTAATTATTGGGACATTGGGAAGCACGTACTTAGTAGACTAAAAATAATTGGTACTGAGTTATTTTTATGTTTGGATAAAGCAAATTTAAATTATTTTTTAAATTTTTATTCATTATATCCTGAAATAGCATAAAACTTCAAAGGTCTTTTATGTGATCTCTTATGAAATGATAATTTTACGTTTCTTTCTAATACTTTAGAATTATGATAAGATGCTCTGAATGTTGTGCTGTTTGCTGTGGGGTTTAAAACAATCTAATTATTAGTTATGATTAGAACTTGCTCCATACCATTGTACCTTTATACTAACTTGCTGATGCTGTATGTTGTCTCATCAATTTGGGCCAATAGCTAAAACAGAAGACCATGGAACTAACACGAGCATGTCAGAAACAGTATGAGCTGGAACAGGAATTGGCCTTTTATAAAATTGATGCTAAATTTGAACCTCTAAATTATTATCCATCAGAGGTGAGTTATTTTAATTTTTTAGTAATCCAGAGTTAAAGCAAACGTAGTGGGGCAGGGGAGGACAGATGGGGAGACTTGCAAGGGATTTTATCAGTAACCACTCCACTTTCTTGTTATGAAAGCATCAGCAGAGTAAATGTATTTTGGCTGAATCTGAGAATTATTTGGCTCTGTAAGTTAGAGCATTATCCAAAAGAGATAAAAGGCCCAGAAGGATCTTTACCTACAGCTGTATACATAACCCAAAGCAGCTTTCTGACCCTCAGTTACCTCACTTGAGAGTATGGTCAACCATCTCCTTTCAATCTAAAGTTCCAGAAAAAGTACACTGCCTGCTTCAGCAACCATGAAATAGTCACCTCTGTACCTTGTTTGTTCAGTAATCAGTGGGTCCAATATTAGTCAACCATTTATACAAATGCCATAAATGTTACTACCAAAGAGAAACCACTTAACTTATAAGACCCAATGATTGCAACCAATATCATATTATTTAGTTAAAATGCAATTATTAAAATTTATTAAACTGAGATTTTACTTATATATCAGCCAAGAAACCAAGATAAAATATCTAGATTTCTGATTTGAAAGATTAAGCAATGCTTAAAATCACAGAACTGTAGAAAGTTCTTTAATCAGTCAGTCCAGACTCACTCTTCAGGAATAGAAGAAATCGTTTGAGACCATTTTTTGCTCTAGTTCTTTTTGGTATATAAAGAATCAAAGGATGACATATATTTTTCAACTTCTAGGCATGTAGGATTAACGTCTTGGCAGTTCTGTGATATGTTCTTTACTAATAAAATAAATAATGTCACTTGACTGCTTATAAGTTACTTAATAAACCATAAATCTATTCATTTATTTTGCTTTTAGTATGTTGAAATTGATAAAACCCCAGATGAAAGCCCTTATATTGGCAAATCCAGATACAAGAGAAATATGTTTACTACAGAGAGCTACATTATTGATAAAGCCCAGCCAATAGAGATCAAGAAGATGGAGCCAGATGAAGGGGAACAACCTAGAAACGAGCAGAAGAACTTGAGAGCGCATATACCACTGGACATGCAACTGGAAGACAAAGAAAGAAAAATTAGTGCAGGTTTAAAAAAGTTATTTTAAATTCTTTTTTTGTGTGTGTGTATTTTTTTTGTATTTTTCAGAAGTGAGAAGTAGGGAGGCAGACAGACAGACTCCTGCATGTGCCCAACCGTGATCCACCTGGCATGCCCATCAGGGGGTGATGCTCTGCCCATCTATTCTAGGGCATTGCTCTATTGCAACCAAAGCCATTCTAGCGGCTGAGGCGGAGGCCATGGAGCCATCCTCAGTGCCCGGGCCAACTTGCTTCAATGGAGCCTTGGCTGGGAGATGGGAAGAGTGAGAGGAAGGAGATGGGGAAGGGTGGAGAAGCAGATGGGTGCTTCTGTGTGCCTTGGCCAGGAATTGAACCCGGGACTTCCACACGCCGGGCCAACGCTCTACTGCTGAGCCAACCGGCCAGGACCTTAAATTCTTTAAAAATATATCAATAAAAACATTGAATATGTAGGCAAAGTTTGTTTTATAATTCTTTTACTAACATGCTGAAGGCATTTATTAAATTTTTGTTTATGTGCAAAGTCTAAAACAAATGTAGTAATCCACTGAGCAGGTTATTTTTTAGTTCTTTTATGATAGAAAAAAATGGGGTTTTTGACAGTAATTTGATGGCAGCATATCAGGGGATATACGAATGCTTAAATCTGCTCCTGCCAACAGATCCTCTCACCATTGGAGCTGTACATCCAAAGGCACAATTAGTAGTATTTGTAGCAGTTATTACTATGCATGTAGCCAATACCTAAAGCAGTGCTTTGGGTCAGCTGGAGCAGTGCACTGTCCTCATGCTTGAGCCTGTGGCTGGCCTTTGACTCTTCCCCCCCGCCCCACACTCTACCTCCTCAACCTTCTCTCCCACCCCTTACCCCCCAAAACATCGAATTCAAGGGGTCTTACCACTTCCTGGCAAGTCACAAAGAGGTCAGCCCAAGAGGGCACTTAGAGACCCTCTAGTAGCAAACTGAACACACCTACTCAGCTGCATGGATCTGAGAGAAGGGAAAGCAGACCTCAGTTCATGCATCTCACTAGTAATCATGGCCCATTGTGGGGCTTTCACCAGTCAGATTAGCAGCTCATCTTCCCTTGGTTGGTAGCTAAGTGGAAAGCATGGAAGGCCGGTAGAGGCTAATTTGGAGAGAGGGAAGAAAAGAGACTTTGTCCATGCTTACATATATACTATATGCCAGGCTCCAGAGGGGTAAAGCAAAAGTAAATCAGGAATTTGTGCAGTCTAGCATCAAGGAGGTCATCATTTTATAGGGAAGGAAGGAGGGAGAGAAAGAATTGGAAATTTGAGGTACAAAAAAATTGATTTGAGATTCACCTTTAGCTGAGAAAGACTTCTTAGTGAATTTCTTGATACTGAGTCTCATAAAAACATTTACCTCTAACAGATTTTTTTAATAGCTTGAGCCTAATTGTAACTTAGTGACATGTAAGTGCATGTTTACCACTAAAATTCTTATTCTCTCAGAGTTCTTTAGTGTTGGGATTATCAAGTAAAGCCCCTTCTATGTTAATAATTTTATAAATTAAAAGATCAGTTACCGTTCTATAGCATATCATGAAATGAGAGATTAAAAGAAAGGAAAACCATCATAAGAAATTATGTTTTTTATTCCTGTGATCTATAATTTATTATAATCTGTAATCTAGAATTTAACTGGGGGGATGAGGTTATTGCGAAGAAAAAAATCTGGTAGAAATTTGAGAATTCAAGATTTTTCTTGTGTGTGTCTGTGTGCATGGTTTTAAATTTGCAGCACAAACTCGACTATCAGAACTGCATGATGAAATAGAAAAGGCAGAACAGCAAATTTTAAGAGCTACTGAAGAATTTAAACAACTGGAAGAAGCTATACAAATTAAAAAAGTATGTAAAAGCAAAGCAGCAATGCTAAGAAGAAATGCAAAAAATGAAATGTATTTTCTCCCTTCACAATTGTAAAACTTTTTATTATATTTATTTTTAATTGAATTTATGGGATGACTTTGGTTAATAAAACCATACAGGCTTCAAGTATACCACTCAATAAAACATCTGCATGCTGCATGGCGTGCGTACCCATGCCCAAGTCTCTTTCCTTCCCCATTTATCCTCCTTTTGCCCACTTCCACCTCCCCCCAGGCGCCTTTCTGTGTGGCTGTTGCCATGCTGTTGTCCAAACAATTTTTTAGATCAGTGTTGCTTAATTAATTATGGGATAACAAATTTCAAGGTCAAATATAGTTTTAGCATTTCCAATTACATTTTTCTTCTAATCATGATGAGATCTTATTAGCATTTTATAAAGTTTGTAGAAATAAATTACTTAAGATTTATGTAAAAAGATGTATTTAGTTTGCTAAGAAAGCACCTAACTTACCTAAGGAAGTTGCTTCTTGATATATCTCCTGATTTAACTAAGTACTCCCTACCTTCAAGATCCTGGGATATAGATTAAGGGTAAGAAGACATCTGCACCATGAATATTATCAAACAAGCAGCAGAAATTTAAATGATATGAAATGTGGTGTACAAAAAGACAAGTGATACACTCAGAAATGACAAAATGTGTCATGAAGAAGTAAGCAGCTTTAAACCCATGATGTAATTGCATAGGGAGAAAATTCAAAAAAGGAAGTATTTGACATTTTAGTTTTTAAGTATGTATAAGGTTCTAGTTATTTACAACTTTTAAAAATCAGTATTTCAAAATTATGATGGTAACTTCTTTTAAACCATAGTATGTAGAACAAAAATGTAAAGCCCAAGTTATAAATTCTTTTTAAAGATGTACTGTATTGTATTTTCATATTATATAGTAACTAGAAATTGATTCAAGTTGATGAGAAGCTTACTGCTATATGGCATTTGCCGACTGGGCCCTGAGTAATGAACAAAAGAGTTATGTATCTCGTGCTCATGGACAGGAAATAGGCATAAACAAGAAAAAAAAAGTAAAAGATTTATAGTTAAATAACTTAAGTATTGTGGAAAATATAGAAAATTAGGAGAGGCAATAAAAAGGATATAATTTAAATTGTGGGGACCCACAACGGCCTCTCTGAGCAGATGACATTTAGGCTAAGACTGAAAAGGTGAGAGGGAGCCAGTGGGCAGAGTTAGAGAAAGGTGTTACAGGCAGAGGTGACAATGTGTACAAAGACCTTCAAACTAAAGATTCCTCTGCAGAGTGAGTGAGAGTATAATGGAAGACGAGGTTTAAAGATCATGCCAGGCTTTGTAGATGCTTTTAAGGGGTTTGAATTTTACCCTGAATGTAATGGGAAACCTTTGAAGGACCTTAGGTAGTAGAGTGACTGATCCTATTCGTATTTTAATAAGAGCACTCGGCTACTGCAAGAGAGTAAAATGAAGGAGATGGGAAGAATGGAGATGTGTCCATCTGTTAGGAGGCTATTTGGTACAAGCAGGGGGTGATAATGGCGTGGACTAGGAAGGTGATGGTGAGCATGGAGAGAAAAACTGATTCTAGGTAAAATTTGGCAGTAGAACTGATGGATACGTTTTCAAGATGGATTGAAAGTGGGAGATGAGGTAGAGTGGGCTATCAAGAATGATTTTAATAACTAAATTTAATAACTTAATGATTTTAATAATTAACTAAGATTTTAATAATGTTTCATAATAGTACTACCAAAGTTTTATGTAGCTAGATTAATAGATGTAAATAATGTGCATAATTTTAAAATAAGCTTACAAAATGTGCTTGGAAAAAGTGGTTATTTGTTTTATTTTTTTGCGAAAGAGAGGAAGGGAGAGAGATGAGAAGCATCAACTTGTAGTTGCGACACTTTAATTGTTCATTGATTGCTTCTCATACATGCCCTGACCAGGGGGCTCTAGCCAAGCCAGTGACCCCTTGCTCAAGGCAGTGACTTTGGGCTCAAGCCAGCGACCCTGTGCTTAAGCTGGTGAGCCTGTGCTCAAGCCAGCAACCCTAGGGTTTCGAACTTAGGACTTCAGCATCCCAGATTGATGTTCTATCCACTGTACCACCACCAGTCTGGCAAAAAAAGTAGTTATTTTAAATAAGTAAATATAAATCTAAAATTTACATTGCGCTATTAATTTGCTTGACATGCTAATAAAAAAGGGTAAGTACAATGTAAAGTAATTTATAAAGTCAGCTACCATTATTAATATTATGTTATTAATAATTTACAAGTTGTATTTACTAGAATGAAAAATTCATTTTTACCTGCTAGTAAATTATTAGTTTTTATAAACTTTTATAAGATATTCTACATATAAGCATAAAAGTGTGTAATATGGATGAAATGCCTAGATAACTTGGACATTGTACTGTTATTTAAAAAACTGATAGGTTACAGAATACCTTTAAATTATAAAAGTTACTTTCTTTAAATTTGCAAATCAGTGTTGCTATCCTCTGTTAATTGTGTGTTGGGGTTTGGGGGATTAGGTTTCAGAAGCAGAGAAAGACCTTCTTTTCAAGCAGTTGAGTGGTAGGATACAACTTCTAAATAAATTACGCCAAGACGCTCTGGATCTAGAAATGCAGATGGAAAAGCAAAGGCAAGAAATTGCTGAAAAACAGAAGGAGATCAAGGACCTGCAAATAGTCATAGATAGCTTGGATTCCAAAGACCCAAAACATGTAAGTAGATGAAGAGATTTTGGCTTGTTCTATGGGGACTAGAATATCATTTTTTGTAGGTACTATGTCTCATCATTTTTAGGCACAGAATCCTTTCTGAAATTATAGTTTGATGCACAAATTTGAGTAATATGTATTTATATGTGTGTGTATATATAGAATATGTGTTGTATATATACATATAATTCATATACACATATGTATATATACAATACATGTATGTACACATACATATATATAAGGTCTACCGGAAAGTTCTGTCCATTTCTATCACAACAAGTTTCGACATGTAAGCACATGTTTATTTGGCGCATATGTGCCTCTCTATTTTTTTTTTTTTTTTTCTTTCTTTCTGAAGCTGGAAACAGGGAGAGACAGTCAGACAGACTCCCGCATGCGCCCGACCGGGATCCACCCGGCACGCCCACCAGGGGGCGATGCTCTGCCCATCCTGGGCGTTGCCATGTTGCGACCAGAGCCACTCTAGCGCCTGAGGCAGAGGCCACAGAGCCATCCCCAGCACCCGGGCCATCTTTGCTCCAATGGAGCCTTGGCTGCGGGAGGGGAAGAGAGAGACAGAGAGGAAAGCGCGGCGGAGGGGTGGAGAAGCAAATGGGCGCTTCTCCTGTGTGCCCTGGCCGGGAATCGAACCCGGGTCCTCCGCACGCTAGGCCGACGCTCTACCGCTGAGCCAACCGGCCAGGGCCTGTGCCTCTCTATTTTTATCACTTAATGTTTACATACTGACATAGCAAATTAACTAAAACAAAGTTGATTCACGTGTTAGTCTTACGTGTGAAGCGATAGTGTACCCATGGCTACTGATAAGGTTCATTTACGCCACTGTAATTTTTATGAATTTCAACAAGGAAGAAATGCTACAAAAGCATGTCTGTCGCATCTACCATACTCCCCGGACTTAGCACCCTCTGACTATCACTTGTTTTTGTCCTTACAAAATTTTTTGAAGGGCAAAAAATTCAAAAATGAAGAAGAAATCAAACAAGCACTGGTTCAATTTTTCGCATCAAAAGGTAAACATTTTTCAAAAATGAGATATACAAATTGCCCTCACGCTGGCAAGAAATCATTCATAATAATGGCAATTATATTATTTAATAAAGTTTATTGACGGTAAGAAAAATTTGTATTTTGTTTTATTCCAAAAATGGACAGAACTTTCCGGTAGACCTTATAAAATAATATGTCTGTAGTATATGTCTGTTTAAAAAAACAACAACCTAGAGTTTGAATAGGTAGCTTTAAGTAGAATGAGGGTTGCATGGTATATATATATATATATTTTTTTAAGTGGTTGTATTTCATTATGTTTCAAATCAAGAGAAACTTGTTTCAAGGTGCTCTCTAAACCACCTACACCTTCTCTCTCTCTGCCTTGTTTTCTTCTTTCTTGAGAAGTATGTGGTGAGATAGGAGAGCAGAAATAGGTTTAAAATCTCTTTTCTACTCCTTTAACTTTTATGCAGTTATTTCACTAAAGCTGTTTGTTGTTTTATATTGTTTTGTTTTGTCCTTAACAAGGAAACATTTCTCCAGACTAGAATATGTCTTCCTAAAATGTGGCCAGAGGTGGTCAGGTAGCTGGATGATGGAGTTAGGTTCTTGTCTCCTTCTGAAGTCTTACTAATGGCTTGTATTTTAGCCAATATTTGTACAATTGAAGTAAAAATATTCTGCATATTTTAATGGTATATTTTGAATAATAAAGTTATTTTTAAAGAATTTTAAGATCTCAGGATCAAGAAAAATTATAGAATTTAACATGATAAGAACAATGTACTAGAATTGCTTTAAGTATTGACAAGTTCTTAAGTATTCCTTTAAACATGTTAGTAAAATATCATACGTCTTTTACAGCCCAGCTAATTTTGACGAAAGGGTGCCCTTTTCATCATAGACGTAAGGTCCTTTCTAACAAAACCCTGAGTCTTAGTATTAAAAGTAGAACCAAAAGTAATTTTGATTATTATAATTTTTAATAAATGAAAAATTAGAGTTTTTTCGATGTTTATTTTATTGATTTTTAGAGAGAGAGGCAAGAATATTGGCCTGTTCCTGTTCCTGTTCCTGTATGTGCCCTCGCCAGGGGTCAAACCGGCAATCTCTGCACTTCTGGATGATGCTCTAACCAAGCTATCTGGCCAGAGCAAAAAAAAAATTAGAGATTTTAAATAATGCGCATAATATGGTTAATAATATTTTACTTTATTGCATTTATTTATTCAGAAGTCTACCACCTCGTGTGAGGCCCCTGAGGACAGGAACTGTATCCCCAGGGGCTAGCTTTCTGTTTATGAATGCTTGCATCAAGGAAGGTGGGAAGGAAGCTGCTTACAAGAGCTACCCAGTCAGAACCTACATTGTATCAATATATTCACTGTCAGCCAACAACTGTGATATTCCTAACAGGAAGCCTAGTGCTCACTGTATTTATGTAAAGAATTACATATTGGAGGGAGTTAAATGAGAAGTAGGAATGGCTTCCATTTTTATGGGAGCCAAAATCAATCTGTGTTAGTGGCAATGAAACATACAAACCAGATTTAAGGTTCCTTTTTGGTATTGTTTTTAACTATTAAAGGTTAGTTCTTAAGGTTACAGCCTTAGTCTGAGCACTGGAAGATATCTCTTTACTTTGTTCACAAGAGGGAGCATCTTTTTCTAATTTTCACAGAGTTGCCTTATTGGTGAGTGTTAGGCACCCTATTTTAGGCTACAAATACGAACATTTTAGCAAAAGGGAAAGGATCAAGAGTGGGATCCCTGTATATTTTTTCACAGATGTAGATAGATTTTTGTTTAATTTTTGTTATCTAATTAGATAAGGTATCTTTCTGAATAGCAAATAAAATTTAAAAGTAAAAAGCCTGAGAGACAGAAGATAATATATGACTGAGATACGATGGAAGGCAAATAGATTGTCAACAATGTCCTGCATAGAGCTGGGTTTTGCACGTACTGGTGAGGAACTTTATCACAGTGTCCCTATGAGATTGATGACATATTTTTCATTTTGCAGATGAGAATGTGATTTAGAAAGATTAAATTGTTTCCTAAATTCATCCTTTTAGGAAGAGGTAGAGCCCATGCTTATATGCTGCTACCATGACCCTCTCCCCTCAAAGGAATTAAAAGTCTAAAGAGATTAATTATTTTTAAAATTAGCTTAGAGCTGAGCCGGAGTAGTTTTTAGCAAAGATAAGCATTAAACTAGGTTTCAAAATGAAAAGATATTATTTAAAAATCAAATCATTTTAGTTATAGAAAACAGTCATAGTTAGAAGCACATATATCACAGGAGCAAATAATAAAAGGAGGATTTACATCGCTCTTCCCTATAAGGCAATGAATGCCCTGTGGATGCGAACGGTAACTGCTGTCTGTGGGGATTTAGCCTGTACTAGTCTTTTGCAAAGGGTTCGCATGATTGGCCCTCTTGAGCTTCCTGTGTTGTGGGGGGAGCCACAGAGGCTGCTTGTGATTGGACTAGCTGGCTGCCACTCTTCGCCGGGAATGTGGTTTGAAGAGCTGGGATGTCTCAGAGGATTGCAGGCACTTAACAAAAATGGGGCTGTCAGAGAGGGAAGTGCACATAAATTTGAAGACATTAGAAAGCGTTCCGCCCACTATCTGCTTGCTCTCAACGGCTCAGTTTTAACAGAACAAATTCTGAGTTAAGGTAGGATCGTTTTCTCTGTCGACAAAGGGCTTAAAAGGAGGAGGAGTCAGAGATGTAAGTTCCTGTTTTTACCATAACTTTTGTGAGCTCTACACTACTGAAAATCCAGAAATCTATATACTTTTGCTCCCATGTGTTTAGCGAACCATGGGCATATTGATCCGATTTTTAGTCCTGCATGTGAAGAGATTTTAGTAAAAATTTTAATGGTGAATTTTAAAGATTTATTCATAGAGTTATGAATACAGGAGTTTTTTTGTTTTCTTTATTAAATTCTTTATTGAGCAATAAAAATTTTAAATTTACTTAGACTGTAAGCTGTTACCTGCAGTTATCTTTTCAGAAAGATTTGGGATGAATATTTTGGTAATGTTGGGAGAAGAGTTTTGAAAATCTCATCAAGTTTTGCCAGTAGTAAATTTAAAACCCATCAAGCTGCCATTCATTTGTTTCTTGTCTTTGGAGACAGCAGACTTATAAAATTGAAAAACTGTTCTTTTATATAATCAGTTGGGTCTTGTAGTTTATTGTTTATAGTTCTTTCTCCTGATTACTTTTGATTTATTGTTCTGTACCTCTGATCGGGGAGATAGGGAGGGAGTATGAGAGCCCTGAGGGTGTGAGCAAGAGGGCAGAGAATCTCTGGGGAATTATTTTGTCTCTGTATGAACAGTCTCCAAATGACCCAGACAAGTCATTTGATAAATCTGAGACTCAGTTTTCTCAAGTATAAAAGGAAAGGGTAGACTACTCCCTGGTTGTCAGTTTATCCCCCCACCACACCTGAGAAACACAGTCCAGTGTTTTCAGTTACCAGCAGCTCCCTAAAGCAGTGCTTTTCTGGATGTGCGAGAGTTTATGGGTGTGTGAAGGCTCCCAGGAGCATATGTCATAGAAGAGGAGTGTGCCTCCATAGGGCCCTCCATCTTGAGAATCACTGGGCTAAGTGGTCTTTGAGGTCCCTCTGAGCTCCCAGTTATAGAGCCTAAAATCAAAATGTTTGTTGTATAAGGAATTGAAAATAAAATAAAATTTCAATTAAGTTTTCATTTCATGTCTCTCTTATCCCCTAAGAAAACTTTCTTAAAGTACATGTAATATTTTTTATTAATAAAGGCATCACTTTATTATACATTATTTTTGATATTAAAAACCTCAAAAGAAAAATCTCTTATAATTCTTCCACCCAGATATAATTCTTGTTAACTTTTGGAATTTGTCTTTTCTGTTTTATATGTAATCAATTAACTTTTTGGAAATCTTTTTAAAGAGACATTTAAAAAAATGTATATGTGTTTATTCTTTTTATCTCTACCACCAAGTGTTTAAGATCCTTGAGAACAAGATTCACAACCTGCATCTTTACCCCCACTGAGAATTTTATAATTTCTAGGGAGATGGGGCAATTTCGGATATTTAAAAACACTGAAAAGGCCCTGCCCCGGTTGGCTCAGTGGTAGAGCGTTGGCCTGGCGTGCAGGAGTCCTGGGTTTGATTCCCGGCCAGGGCACACAGGGGAAGCGCCCATCTGCTTCTCCACCCCTCCCCCTCTCCTTCCTCTCTGTCTCTCTTTTCCCCTCCCACAGCCAAGGCTCCACTGGAGCAAAGTTGGCCCGGGCACTGAGGATGGCTCTATGGCCTCTGCCTCAGGCGCTAGAATGGCTCTGGTTGCAACAGAGCAATGCCCTGGATGGGCAGAGCATCGCCCCCTGGTGGGCATGCCAGGTGGATCCCAGTCGGGTGCATGCGGGAGTCTGTCTGACTGCCTCCCCGTTTCCAACTTCAGAAAAATACAAAAAAACCCAAACACTGAAAAGGAGGATTCTGGGATAGGGCCATCTCTGCCCACGTGAGTTTCCTAGGGCTGCTGTAAGCACCATAGGTAAGGTGACTTAGAACAACAGAGATCTAGTTTCAGTTCAGGAGGCTGAAAGTCCAAGATCAAGGTATGGGCTGGGCCTCACTCCCTCTGAAGATTAGGGAAGGGTCCTTTCCCTTCTCTTCCAGCTTCTGGTGGTGCTGGCACTCTTTGGCTTGTGGACATTATGGACCCATAAAGGGAAGCAGGTTATGTCTTTCTCTATAAAGTTGGGAACCTATGGACTACACAGTTCCATTCCTAAGACAGTGACGTAACCTGAATTTGGTGTAAGTTGAAACATATCCTAGCCTAAGTCACAGTTGTAAAATCCTATCCTAACACAATTATAAAATCATAATCTAGAACACAAAAACACAACTAAACTACAGGAAAAGGAAAAGGACGTAAATATACTGTACTGTACATTGTACTGTAGTGACAAAAAATGAATTTAAAAAATTCCTTTATCCTGTGGTTGGCTTGCACACTGGAGGGGGCATTGCAAGGTGAGAGAGAGTGACCTCTGGGGAGGAGGAAGCTGGAGGCAGGAGAACCTGCAGAAGGTGCTGGAGACACTGGGTCAGGTGAATCAGGATCGCCTAAGGAGAAGCAGGAGATGCTGGAGGTGATTCTACCTGGACTACAGGTGTTTCATCTCGAGAAGCAGCTGATGCAGAGGGTACAGGGTCTGTTGCAGGCCTCTCTGCCTCTTAAAGAATTGTTCTAGGCCAGTCTGGAAATACGAAGCTAACGATATAAGCCAAAACACATCTCAATTTTTTAAAGTTTTTACAGGAGTGAGCATCGTAAACTCAAAACATCTTGTGTTAAGACTGTCGTAACCCAAGGATCCCCTGTAAGTTGTCTTCTAAAGCAGGAATCTTCAAGCTCAAAAAGTATTAGAATTCGAAGAAAACCATAAAGAAGGGCCCTGGCCAGATAGCTCTATTGGTTAGAGTATCACCTGAAGCATAGAGGTTGCTGATTCGATCACTGGTCAGGGCACATACAGGAACAGATCAGTACTGTATTCCCCTTCTCTTTCTCTCTCTCTCTCTTTTCTTCCTCTCTTGCTGTAAATCAATAAATAAAATTTAAATTAAAATAAACATTTTAAAAAAAGAAGGAATGAAAACCATAAGTAACCTCTTTTCAGAAATTCTTGGGGGGGGACTAAGGGAGGCAGGAGGCAGCTGATGCTACATCGATCATGTGGTTCCCTCTCTTTGTTTCTATAAAAGACTCTGGAGACTGCCATGCTAGGCCCTGTACCCAGCCAGGACAGTGGTTGGGTCCCTCCCTCCTGGCTAGTGCATTCCTGGAGACATTTTAATGCAGTTCAAAGAAATCTGACCTTGGCTACATTGCTTACTGGCTGTACCCTTGGAAAAATCACTTCACCTCTTTTCTCCTCCTTTTGCTCATCTGTGAAATGGAGATCGTTCCCACATCAAGTCATCCTGGTGTTTAAGTGAAAATACTTATGTGAAAACAACACAGGGCCTGACGTAAAATAGATGCAAATTGTTACATTTTATTTAACTATCTTCCTTAAGGATTATTTTTAAAAGAGTTTGTTTTTTTCAATTCAGTGTCATATGAAGGCTCAGAAAAGGGGTAAAGAACAACAGCTTGACATTATGAACAAGCAGTACAAACAACTTGAAAGTCGTTTGGACGAGATACTGTCTAGAATTGCTAATGAAACTGAGGAGATTAAGGACCTTGAACAACAGCTTACTGAAGGTGAGAATTTAAGTTGATTTACAGGTAAATCAGTTTGAGTATCAATAACAACAAATGGCATCCAGATAGGCATTAATCCAGATATTAGCTAAATATGCTTCAGCTGTTAGTACTAGTATTGGATAGGGGAATATTGGCACAGTACTCAAAAGTGTATAATAAAAATAAAAACTTTAATTGTGTTGTGTTGATGTCCTACTGAATAGGTCATTACAGTCAGTAGGCAAGAAGTCAGTTCCATGCTCTTGATAAACTCTGACATGTGATTGTCTTCTCCTAAGGCAGAAAATCCTTCAGGGGCAAAAAGCCCATTGCCATTCAGGCATGCAGTGTAGTTATAAGCAGAGTGTGGAAAGAATCTTAGGATCCACTATCACAATGCAGATTTTAATTGTGACATTGTCACAGTAGTGAAAGGGGAGGATAAAAGGCTATAATGGTGAGAGCCTTTACTTGATGTAAGATCCCTGGCCATTTCGTCATTATCAGCCATGTGACCTGGAACAAGTTGTTTCTGTCTCAGTCTTAGTTGTTTGGAAGATTAAATGAGGTAGTGTTCATAAAATGCCTGGCACATAATAGGTACCTAATATAGGGTTGGCGTTTTTTCTTCTTCCTTTTTGTCTTCAGATTTCATATTCCCAGTCTGGGGTTAGTCTGGTTTGTTGAGTGGCTTTGTTTTGTGCATCTAGCAGCAAAAACTCAGTTTTATAAGCACTGTCCAGTGAGTATACTATTTTTATTGTATATCTGCTTAATGGTTCTGTACTTTGGTTAATAGTGGGAAAACTATCGTTATATTTTGAAAAAGAAAAATAAGATAGTAGGAAATAATTGAAAGCTTAGATTTTCATTCTTAGTTGGTCACAACAACTGAGGAGATTGCATGCAATATTAGTTATATATCTTGAAAACATTTACTTATATACATTATTACCTTCCCTCTTTTTTGTCTTAGGCCAGATAGCAGCAAATGAAGCCCTGAAGAAGGATTTGGAAGGCGTCATCAATGGATTGCAAGAATACCTAGGGACTGTCAAAGGCCAGGCAACTCAGGCCCAGAATGAGTGCAGAAAGTTACAGGACGAGAAAGAGACATTGCTGCGGAGACTGACTGAGGTTGAGCATGAGAGGGACCAACTGGAAATAGTTGCCATAGATGCAGAAAATATGAGGAGGGTATGATTTGTTTTTTTCTTGCCTGTTTTCCCTTGCCTCAGAAGTAGATGACGCGAATTGAGGAAGCTAAACAAGTTAGTAATGGTATATGTCCCAAAATTAAGTACAAGTTTTCTTCTTATTGTTGTTAGTGCTTCATCATTTTAACATTATTTTCAGATAAGACAGACACAGTATCGTACTCTTTTGTACCTGATTTGTTGCCACTTATTTGGAGATTTCACTTGCTCTGTTTTAGTTTGGCAAACTTTATCATGCATGAGAACCCAGGTTCCTCACCTCATCCTCAATAGGGCTGGCTCTGGAAATTTGAATACATATATGTTAATATTATGAAATTTCTCAGGCCTATAAAAATATCAAAATTAGTATTAATACCAAGTACTTACAACCTAACTTAAGGAATAAAATGTTACAGATATAGTGGAAACCCTCTGTTTCGTACTCCCTTCATAGTTAGCAAAATCCTGATTATGGTTATTATTCCCCTGCATCTTTCTTTTTTATTATATATATATATATATATATCCATTTGAAGCAATATGTAGTATTGTTTGCATAATTTTAAGATTTATATAAAAGGTATGATAGTGTACATATTCTTTGGCTGCATCCTTTCTTCTCTTGTATTTACTTTTGATAATTATGTGATAATGAATCATGTAGCTCTACTTTATTTTTATTGATGTATGTAACATCCCATTATATGTTCATATCACAAATTTATTGCTTATTTATTCTCCTCTTGGGGGACATGTAGTTGGTTTCCATTCTTTTGCTATTACAAACAATGTTGAGAGCAACATTCTTGTGCAGATCTCGAGTATGAGAACTATGTTTATGGTGGAACTGTGGGTCAGAGACTATCTGCCGCCTCAACTTCACAAGATATTGTCAGATTATTGAATTGTTGTCCGTAGTGATTCTATCAATTTTTACTTCCACCAGTAACATGAGGGCTACCATTACACCACATCCTTGCCAATACCTTAGTGTTGTCCAACTTTTATTTTTTAAGCTTTTATTTTGAAATAATTTACAACTCTCAAAAGAGTTGCAAGAACAACTTACTATACCTTTCATTCAGAGTTACCAATTAATATTTTGACACATTTGCTTTGTCTCTCATGTATAAGTTTACATGATTTTATATAAATTTTTCCCTAACTGTTTGAGAATGAGTTACAGACATCTTACTCTATAGTTTCTAAATATTTCAGGGTGTGTTTACCAAGAACAAAGACATTTTCTAACATAAACACAGAATAGTGACCAAATTCAGGAAATTTAATATTTTGTCAAACTTGGTGTTTGCTAATCTGCTGAATTTGAAATGGGATCTTTTTATATGAAAATTTTTCTACTTACAGGAAAGTTGAAATAATTGTTTACTAAACATCTATGGTTCTCTTAGATTCTACAACAAATATTTTGCTGTGTTTGGTTGTTTCTTTGTTTTTTGTTTTGGCTATGTCATTTAAAAGTTGCAGATACCGGCCCTGGGGGGTTGACTCAGCGGTAGAGTGTCGGCCCAGCGTGTGGAAGTCCTGGATTTGGTTCCCAGCCAGGGCACACGGGAGAAGCGCCCATCTGCTTCTCCACCCTTCCCCCTCTCCTTTCTCTCTACCTTCTCCCCCCCCCGCCCGCCCCCGCAGCCAAGGCTCCATTGGAGCAAAGTTGGCCCGGGCGTTAAGGATGGCTCCATGACCTCTGCCTCAGGTGCTAGAATTACTCCAGTTGCAGTGGAGCAGTGGCCCACGTGGGCAGAGCATAGCCCCCTGGTGGGCATGCCTGGTGGGTCCTGGTTGGGCACATGTGGGAGTCTGCCTCCCCCCCCCCTTCTCACTTTGGAAAAATATTTATACAAAAAAAAAAGGCCTATAAACTTACTGCCTAGGAAGTTAGCAATTATATATATATAGATATATCTATATTGATATATCTATCTATCTATATATATATATAAAAAGTTGCAGATATCATGACATCATCCTTTAAGTACACATCTCTTAAAAACAAGGACTTTCCCCCCCTATATCACTATGATACCATTATTGCACCTAGGAAAGTTAACAATTCCATAATGTCATCTAATGTCTGAACCATATATAAATTTTCCCAGTGGTGCCAAGAGTGTCTTTTATAGCTTGTGTGTATGTGTGTAGAGTCCAGGCAGTAGTCCTATAGAGTGTTCTACATTATGGATTTGTCTGATTGTTTCTTCATGGTGTGTTTAACTTGTTCTTCTGTGCTCTATGAGATAGTATCTTTTTTAAACTGCATTTGCCCCTAGTTACTGGAGAGGTTGAACACCTTTCGTTTGTTTATTTGCCATTCAGTGTTCCTCTTCAATGAATTCTCTATTCATATTCTTTGCCCTTTTTTCTAGTGGGTTGTTTGTCTTTTTCTTAACGATTTATAGGAATTCTTTATATATCATGGATACTAATCCTCTGTTGATTATATATGGAGTCTACATTTTGAAGAAACAACCCAAATAATTCAGATACCTGATGCTTTTTGGACCACACATTGAGAAACTCTTCTGTAGAAGTTCTCATCATACTATCTCCCTCTTTAATCCAGAATAATTTGATCTAATTCTTTAAGATCCCAAATAAATAGGTGCAAGCTATAGTATTTAATTATAAAATACAGATGGGCTAAAATGTCTCAGAACTGCAGTTTGCTAATCAGTATGTGTTTATATTCTTCTTAGCACTCATATAAGTTATTCTAACTTCCTTAATATTAGTGCCTGTACCATTTTGTTCTTCTGATAAGTGAACATACTGTGGTTTAATAGAGTGTGGGCTTTAGAGTCAAAGGTCTCAATTCATATTCTAACTGTATTCTCTTTTAGCTACACACCTCCATGCCATTTACTTAGATGTTCATTCTCTGGTTCTTCATCTTTGAAATGGGAATAATCTGTCTTGCATATTAATTATAAAGATGCAATAAAATAATATGAAGACATTTATTCCAGTGTCTGATAGAAAATAGGTTTTAAGTTTTATTCTCCTCTTTTTTTCTTATCTGTGTAGGCACATTTAAAGTATTATACTTCGGAAACCATATTAGTAGCTTACTGATTTTTCTAATTACGTTTAGTCAGCATTTTGCTTTCCAGCTGGGATATGCACAGTCTGTGGCTTCATATGTCTAATGAACACTTTCTGTGCCAGACTGGCCAGTATTTGTTATACTGTGCTCAAGTTACTTATAATGGTTTGCAGATGCTTAAGCGGCACAGTGAGAGTTTTGTAGTTAAACACACTCTGAATCCTTCCAGGAGCTTGCAGAGCTAGAAAGTGCCCTCCAGGAGCAGCATGAGGTGAATGCATCCCTGCAGCAGACCCAGGGAGATCTTAGTGCCTATGAGGCTGAACTAGAGGCTCAGCTAAAAATACGTGATGCTGAAGCCAACCAGCTCAAGGAAGACTTGGATAAACTAACAAGGCTCAGCCAGGTAAGTAAGATCAAAAAGCCATCTAGAAACCAAGAAGCCTGTGGCCGTAACATATCAGTCTTCCTTTAATGTAATGTAAAATTAAGCACTTTTTAATATAATATATATAGAGTGATGAGAAAAGCACATTTTTCGAGTTAGACATTCCGAATTCAAATACTACCCCTGTGTGAACAAGTATAAATCACTTCCTTCATGGCTCTGAGTCTCTGACAAATGCCTCCTTGTCAGTAAAACGGGTAATGATGAGGGTAAGGGAGATAATGGGCATGAAAGCACTTAGTAGTTGGTATTTAATAAATTCTAGTCTTTTTCAAACAGCTTTAAGAGACCTCTTAAGTTGATGTTAAATTTTATTTCGCTATCTCCTATCCTTTCATTTAAATTATACTTGTAAATTAGAGAAATTGTTAATCATCCAGCTAATACTTAACAGTTGGCCAATGAGGACCACATGCTGGGAATGTTGCAGAAAATAGCACAAATATGGTCACTGTCCTTGTGAAACTGACAGTCCGGCAGGTGAAACAGGTGTGGGAGAAAGAAAGGGATAGGGTTCTGTGGCTGGGGAAAGGTGTTCGGGAAGGACTACCCTACAGAAATGATCCTTCTAACTAAGACTTGGAAGGATGAGTAGGATTTGGCTGTGCATAAGGAGCAAGGTGAACTGGGAAGTGGTAAAAGGGTGAGTGTTCTAGGCATAGAGGCAAGGTGAAAGAACATAGTACATAGAAGTGCTGTAAGTATGCCTCCAGTGTCCCAGGAGCAAGGAGAGGAGTAGGGAAAGAGGGTGAGAAATAAAGGAGAGATGAAGGTGGGTGGAGAGGCAGACAGAGGCCAGTTATAATATATTCTTTTTTTTTTTTATAATATATTCTTTATCAGATTAAAAATACAGTTTTATTTAGCTATTAACCAGATGAGCTGCATCTTCCTCCAGGAGGTGTCCACCCTGCTTTTCCCCATCTGCCTGCTGAAAATCTGGGTTTAGGACTCTGCTTAATGTGCTCAAAGTGTTGTATCATGTGTATGGTGATGGTTTATTTACATTGTAGATCACTCACAGAGCTTTTGAAGGGAGGTCTTAGGGCCCACCCAGGAAATTCTGATTTGGTGTGTCTGGACTGAGATGATTTCGATACTTTTAAGTATTAATAGTTTTAGGAGGCATGTGAAAAAAAATTATCTTGGATCTTTAAGTTTGGGAGTACAGCATAAAATTGATTGTTGTAAAACCATAGCTAGCAAGGGACTGCATGTGCATGTAAGTTTCTTTATGCCTTTTTAGATCATAAATTATTGCTATTTTGTGTTTTCATATCATTGCTTCCTATGGGAATAGTTAGAACAATTAGCCCTTCAGGCAGAACTTGAGAAGGAAAAGCAAGCCTTCAAGAACGCCCTCAGAAAAGCCCAGTTCTCAGAAGAAAAGGACCAAGAAAATAGTGAGCTCCGCTCGAAACTTAAACAGCTGCAGGTAGGGACTTGTTGGTTCTGAATACATTCTTACATGGGACACTCAAAGGTATTGATGTCTTTAGTAAGCAACTTGACAACCTGCTCTAACATGTAGTAAGCAATTTGAATGATTAGAAAAAAGAAATTATGTGTGGAACAGTATCAGAGCCACTGTTCCCGTATGAGCCTATTGTTTTAAAATTATTAAAATGTATATCCTTTGTGGTGCAAAGAGATGGAGGCAGTGTCAATAGTAAACACACAAGGCAGTGTACACTCATGGGTGAAAGTAACCCTGTTTTTCTCCTAGAAGCAAATTTGTCACCAGACTGAGCTAAAGTTATCAGATTGGTTCCTTCTTTTCCCACTTAAGTATCTATCCAGGAATTTAACTAGCATAGGTTGCAGTAAAACTTTTTTACAATCCCTGTCTCAGAAAGGATGCTGTTAAAAATGCAGTCATTTTACATTGCTAGGGGTTTTCTTTGGCTAAATATTTTTGTAGCTATTGTCACAAAAATGTGACCAACAAACTGCAGGAGAAGCAGGTAGACAGGATTTTCCAGATAATTAAACTCTTTCAAAGAGGACAGATGTCTGAATGAACAAGTACCTGGATCAATATTCAGTTTCCAAATCTGTGGGTCAGGGGCTGCTTCTGACTGAGATGGCAGCTGTTACACCTCACCAGAATTAAGGGCAGAGTTGCTGTGGTTTGGGGAAAGCTTCCAGAAAGTCATACAAGGAGGATAGTGACAAATAAGACTAAGCTTACCCAAATTCTCTCTCCAGTGCTTTACATATTTTTTCCTCAAAATTTAAGGAAATCTAAAAACCTAGAATTAAATTTTTACTGCTATCAGTTCAACTTCTGAAGCAAATATAAAAATATACATTTTTTTTTATTTTTAGTGTGAGATGTATGTGTTGAGTGTTCATTGGATTATTACTATTTTTTTTTTTTTTTGTATTTTTCTGAAGCTGGAAACGGGGAGAGACAGTCAGACAGACTCCCGCATGCGCCCGACCAGGATCCACCCGGCACGCCCACCAGGGGCGATGCTCTGCCCCTCCTGGGCGTTGCTCTGCCGCAACCAGAGCCACTCTAGCGCCTGGGGCAGAGGCCAAGGAGCCATCCCCAGTGCCCGGGCCATCTTTGCTCCAATGGAGCCTTGACTGCGGGAGGGGAAGAGAGAGACAGAGAGGAAGGGGGGGGGGGGGGTGGAGAAGCAAATGGGCGCTTCTCCTATGTGCCCTGGCAGGAAATCGAACCCGGGTTCCCTGCACGCCAGGCCGACGCTCTACCGCTGAGCCAACCGGCCAGGGCTTATTTTTATTTCTACTTTGGAAAATTTCAAATAATCACAAAAAACAGAGTATAGTCATGACCTCTTATTGACCCAACTTTAATAATTCTCAGAATTCTGCCATTCAATTTTATTGCACTCATAAATATTTCACATCTTTAAAGAAAAAAACTAAAATATATTCTTCTGGGGCCTCTCCAAAATAGAAACTGAAGTCAGCTTTCCGGAATGCTGGCCCATTCTGTGAGACTGTCTGCGTTAGAACTCGGCCCTCTGGTTATTTAGCCTACTAACCTACTACAGAGGGTAAACACACCTCATTTGTATTTGTCAGAAGTCCTTTGGTTTCAGTGAATTGAAACCTACTAACACCACCTCAGGAAAGGAGGTAGCTCACCAGAAACCAGAGCTGTTCTGTCCATCTTTCAGGAGCTTCAGGGCCCTCTTCTTTCTCCTCCTTTGTCTCTCTGAGCATTGCATTTAGTCCAACATGGATCCTAGCCCTTAGCTGACGTATCTTTACGGGTCCAGCTCTTACACAGTCTTGCTGTACTGGATCTTGGTTCAATTTTTAGCGAGCGTGAGAACTTGTTTTCAGTGGATTTTACTGGTCTTGGGTCAGATCACATTTAGCCAGGATTAGACAATAGTACACATAATGGCCACTTAAGGGCATTGGGGAGAGACAGTTTACAGATAAGATGCCTTCTAGATAGAACAGGCACTTAACACATCCAGTGCAATCCTAAATTCTCCATTTTAGTTCACAGCGTTACACTGAGCAAAGTAAATTAATCACTCAGGTAGGTATTCAGAGGAATATAGTTAGTAACTTAGGAGAAAGAACTATTTTTCTGTACAACTTAGGGAAATACTAGCAATTGTATGTGGAAGAGCCATTTTTTAATTTAATCCTGAAGTTTAGCTATGTTTGTTAGTTTGTTGGTAGTGAAAATATGCTGGCATATAACAAATACTCCCTCAGAGAATTAAAAACTATTAGAGAAGCTTCAGTATTAGATACTCCATTTTTCAGTTGGTTGACAGATGGATCTGAGTATTTTGTTGGACTTGGGATCCAAATAAGGTGCACTCATTGCATTTGTTTGACTTGATTCTCAAGTGTCTTGTCTATAGATTTCCTCTTTTTAAAATTTGTTATGTGTTAAAGGAAACTAGGTCTTTATCCTGTAGAGTTTTCTATAGTCTAGATTTTGTTGTTTGCATCCCCGTGGCATTGATTTATACCACACATGGAGGTTTATTTAGATTCAAGTTAGTTTTTGGCAAGAAAACATTCATAGGTAGTGTTCATACGAACTTCTCTTTGCATCACATCAGGAGATATAATGGCTGGTTGTATCTTTTGTGACTTCATATTGATCAGTAGATTCAGACATTGTCAGCCAGCCCTAGTGGAAAGGGTTTAAAAAATTAGTAAAAGATGTTGAATAAAACTGTCATATGACAAGAAATACAGGCTGTATATGTGGGTGTGTTTTAAATTTTGTTTTGCTAACTTTTACCTCCCCATTTTACTCCCCTTCATAGGATGACAATAACCTGTTAAAACAGCAACTTAAAGATTTCCAGAATCATCTCAACAATGTGGTTGATGGTTTGATTCGCCCAGAAGAAGTGGCAGCTCGTGTGGACGAGCTGCGGAGAAGACTCAAGTCGGGGGCTGGGGAGATGAGGTAATGGACAGTCAAGACCTCCAAGCATACAGTGGGCCGAGCTCTGAGGGTCAGTGATGAGCTCACCTTTCCAAGTACTGTAAAATGGCTGATTTCTTTTGTAACGTTTCCCTTTATCATATTTTCATAGTTGAGACATAAGATTGCTTGACTCAAATTATCTGTCATTGATTTTTTTTTACATTTTAAATTTATTATATTTTTTGGTATTTAATTTAAAAACAAAGGTTTTTAAGACTAACTCTATAGAAAATTCATTGCGTATGATTAGGAAGTAGAGATACATTATACATTTTAAATAGAAAACTATCCAGAGAAAACTGAGGCTAATTTAAATATATGAAATGGACATTTATTCTTTGAGCAGATGTTGTTAGCCTGTATTTTCAGAGTGACTGAGTCATTTGATAAAGCAATGGTTTGACTTAGGGGATGTTTAGTAATTGCTGTGGGCTGACACCAGTCTCATCCCACACAACTCTTTACTCCTGCACTGATGTTACCAGTATGTTTGTACCTGGTAGCTAGCATCAAAATAAAATGTCACATTTATACTATGTTTTTCTCCCTTATCAGAATCCCCAGTCCTTCAGATGTCTTAGGGAAAAGTCTTGCTGATTTGCAGAAACAGCTCAGTGAAATCCTGGCATGCTCTCAGTGGGAAAGAGAGGAAGCACAAGTGAGAGAGAGGAAACTCCAGGAAGAAATGGCTCTGCAACAGGAGAAACTGGCAAGTGGACAAGAAGAGTTCAGGCAGGCCTGTGAGAGAGCCCTTGGAGCAAGAGTAAGAAGGGGCAAGAGGCAGCTGGAGGGAAGTGTATGGCAAATATTCACATTTTTCAGCAAATTACAATGCTCCCTTTCTTGTGTAAATACAGTACAAATGTTATTTTCACTCATAACAAGTCAAGCTGAGTGTGACTGAAATTCAAGCTTAAGGATGGTGACTGATGTCAAAGTCGTGCTTCTTTGTGACACTGTGTTTGCCTTGTCCTAGAAGAAGGGAGATAGGTTTCTTAACATGCAGGTAAATGAAGCCATATTGCTAGAGTATAGAGCTAGAATCAGATTTTGCTTGAGGTACTTCTTTTACTGAGGCAATCATTAAAATATATCCTAGAGAATATGCAAGAGAAAACTATCCCCAGTAACTCTGAGTACACAATTTTGTTATACTCTTCAGTAAAATGAAATATAATTCTCTAAAAAATTTTTATTTTGCTTAAAAATTGTCTTTGAAACTTCCATTTTCTCACAGATTAATTTGGATAAGAGACAACATGAAGCAAGGGTCCAGCAGTTAGAGAATGAAATTCACTATTTGCAAGAAAGTCTAAAAAGTATGGAGGAACTCCAAGGCCTCACAGATCTCCAACTACAGGAAGCTGATGAAGAGAAGGAAAGAATCCTGGCCCAACTCCAAGAGTTAGAAAAAAAGGTAGGAAGACTAAGAAAGTGAGACACACAAATCCCTGCTGCCTGGTCCTGCCCCCAGTCATCAGGCCAGCTGACAAGGGAGGCGTGTGCTCCACAGTCGCCTCTGGCTGCATTGTTGGCCCCGAGGTGAACCTAACCTAAGAGAAATAATGGATGCATTTCCTCAAATCAAGGGCCTTAAACAAGGGTGCATGACCGATGCAAATAAGAGAATAGAGAATTGGGAATGTAAGGAGTGACTTTAGAGCCGGTTAGGTGGTACTCAATGCTATGGGGGTGAGTTTGCCTCCTTAAAACCTCTTGCCCAGGCCCTGGTCGGTTAGCCTAGTGGTAGAGCATTGGCCTGGCATGCAGGAGTCCCGGGTTCGATTCCTGGCCAGGGCACACAGGGGAAGCACCCATCTGCTTCTCCACCCCTCCCCCTCTCCTTCCTCTCTGTCTTTCTCTACCCCTCCCGTAGCCAAGGCTCCACTGGAGCAAAGTTTGCCCGGGCGCTGAGGATGGCTCTATGCCCTCTGCCTCAGGCGCTGGAATGGCTCTGGTTACAACAGAGCAACGCCCCAGATGAGCAGAGCATCGCCTCCTGGTGGACGTGCTGGGTGGATCCTGGTTGGGTGCATGCGGGAGTCTGTCTGACTGCCTCCCCGTGTCCAACTTCAGAAAAATACAGAGGAGAAAAAAAAACACAAAAAAAACCTCTTGCCCAATTGGACACATTTGTGGTAAATTACTTTAAAACTCATCTTTCTTTCTCACACTCTGCCCTTTCTTTGAACTTCTCAGTCAAAGAACCCTCTACTCCCATTGTCAGATCCTAGACTTTGTCCAAATTGTGCCTACCACCTTTGAAATCACAAACTGAAGTGTTACATTGATCATAACGCTTATCTTACCAGCACCCCCGTACTGACAACTTTTCAATCTTACTGAGAATTTCAGTGCGCTACACTTGATCTGTTTGTTAAGCCTCTCTGTCTTTATTTTTCTCTTCGTCCAACTTAAATTCCATAGTCTATCACTGTGATTTTTGTAATTATCTTCACCATTTTTGCAATTATCTTCAAATCCTTTGCCCTTTTTCTCCTGTCTTACTTCTCTGACAAAACTGCAGCTATTAGCTTTCTTTGGACTTGCAGACATGCAAAGTATTCCTAGAGAAAGAAATCACCCATCCAGACATCGGGGTATCACTGTAAGCTCTTGGTCACCAACCTCCAATGGGAAACTATACCCTTGTCTCTAGTAAGCTCATTCTCTTGTGCTCTGTTGTTCATCTCTCCTTACTCCTCACACCCACCCTCGCCCTCCTCCCATCCTCAGCGAATGGCTTGCTTCATACTTCACTGAGAACCATCAGTCTCCAACTCTTACTGAGCCTGCCTCCAAAATGTAGCTGGAATATATGTCCTTTGTTCTTCTCCAATGCCGCCACCCTCATCCAGCCATCAGCCCTCTCCTGGATAATGACTGTAACCACCTGAAAGGTCTCCCGTTTCTGCTCGTGACCCTGCTTCACAGAGCAGCCAGCATGCTCTTTCAGAATGTAAATTGTGTCTTGTCGTTTACATTTGTATCACCTCCCCCCCCACCCCCCCACCCCGTCTCTAATAGCATCTGTTGTTTATAATATAAAGACCAAATTCTTAAGCTTATGAGGCCCTGCATGATTGCCTGTGTTTAGTTCACCCCTTTTTTCACTAAGCTCCTCTTTCAGTTCATCAAGCATGCCAAGTTCTGTCTTCCTTCCTGGCCTCCGCACAGGCCGTTTCTTACCCCAGACCGTGTTCTTCTGCTGTTCTCCCAGACTGCTGCCTCCCACCAACCTATTCTCTCCCTGCCCATCTCCCAAAATGCGCCCTCTCCTGTCCCGGTAGGACTGACCGAGTTCTGGCTCTCCATCGGTCTGTGTGTTTGTTGACTATGTCTCTCCTCAGCTCCTGAGGGCAGCAGCCAAGTCTGTTGTCACCATATGCCTACCGCCTGACTCAGCTTTCCAAGCAGGTGGGCCGTCACTTAGCGATGTGCCAAGAACTGTCTTTCCAGTGAAGGAATGTACGGGCGCTAAGAATCTTGACTAGGAAGCCTGATTTCATTCTGAGTTTATCGTACAGTTTTGAGATGATTTTACCTATTCATTCACTTCATGAATATTTATGCAGCACCTGCTGTGTACCGGGTATTGTTTATGCATGGGATGTATAGCAGTAAACAGATTCCGCCCTCATGGGAGCTTTATTAATTCATTGCTACCAAATGATTCATATGTTTAACTAATGTTTCTTTTATTTTAGAAGAAACTTGAAGATGCCAAATCTCAGGAGCAGTTGCTTGGTTTAGATAAAGAATTAAAGAAACTAAAGAAGGCTGTGGCCGCCTCTGATAAGCTAGCTACAGCTGAGCTTACTATTGCTAAAGACCAGCTTAAGTCCCTTCATGGAACTGTTATGAAAATTAACCAGGAGCGAGCAGAGGTGAGTCCACAGGGACAGAGCTCCCCAGTTTCCACCAGTGCCACTGCTGTCAAAACTGTAACAACTTGTATTATTGATCCTCTTTTAGACTTTGGCTATTTTATAAACTCCGAAGCTATCTGTTTCCCTTCAGACCTGAAGATTATGTCTCTGCCATCATAGCTCTGCCATGGGTCTTGCACTCTATTGGTCCTGAAAGGAACCATCCAGTGAAACATGCCATCCCTACCTCAGTGTGGGGTTCTGCTGAGGGAGGTAGCTGCTAATACACCCCCAAACAGAGGTCTCAGAGGCTTGCCATACAGTCCTGCTCAATCTCAGATTTTCCTCTTGTACAATCAGATGTTTAATATTTTACCTCATATAGCTGTTAGGACTCCTGACTGAGATAATGTCTGTTAGTCTTTATAGGATGCAAATGCTAATGAGATTAAGACCATAGATCATAGGAGAGAATCTAATGAGAGTCCAAAGAGACACCAGTCATAGAAGACTGTAAAACAGTGAAGAAAACAATTAGCCCTTGCTCCTTCTGATGAGGTGCCCTGCTCACTCGACCCCACAGAGGGCTGGAGCAGGCTGCCAGGTGACGGGAACACCACAGGGCAGGGTGGGACTGCATGTCACATGTACGTGGGACAGCTAGGCATGCCGTGTGATGGAGGCCGAGGAATCAGGCTGGGAGGAAGAGGGAGATGAAGAAGACAGCCTGTGACCGCGCTGGTGCCTTTCTCACCCCCGTCCCAGCAGGAGTTGCAGGAAACGGAGAGGTTTAGCCGAAAGGCAGCACAAGCAGCCAGAGATCTGAGCCGAGCAGAAGCAGAGATCGAACTGCTGCAGAATCTTCTCAGGGATAAAGAGGAACAGGTCGGTGCTGGTTCCCTGAGACCGCCTCTTGGTTGGGTCCTTGTCAGTTCCAAAAAGACTGGAGACTGTAGGTGACACCTCAGAATTTTGAAGTGCAATCACTAGCTAGTCAGTGCTTTATTTTCTACTGTGTGCTAAGGTCAGTGCACTTTAATGATAAGGAGTAATGCAGGTTCCTCATTAGAAAGGTGTACGTAAAATGAAAGCATTACAATCAAGTGGCAGGGATATGAGCATTTGGGAAAGAAGACTCATTGGGAACTTTGTGTATGTGATTTCTAATAGTTTCGCATTGAGATGGAGAAAGTAGATGTAGGGACCAAAGGAGCAGACGCACAGGTGCTAGAAGTCCAGAAGCTGCATGAGACCATGGAGAGGCAAAGGACAGAGATCGCAAGGCTGCGGAATTTACTAGACCTCTCTGGAACTGGTAAAGTGTTGGGCTTTGGTTTTGGTTGTGGTATTATAGTTCTAAAATCAAAACATTTTGTTTGTTTTTGACCTTTAGCAAATTTATTTAACTGTTACAGATCAGTTCGATGCTTAATTTACATAGCTGTGATAATTAGCTTAATAAGTAAAAGCAAAGAATTAAAACATTTTATGTAAGCAGAGTATTAAGGGATTTGATTACAAAGAGACAAATTTATTTTTCTATTTTTAAAAGAAATAATGTTTAAAAATCTGTTTATTTTTCTTCTCTGGCTTACTTTATAAGTGGTCAACAGAAGGAGATGTCTGTCCTCTTTTAAGTGTTAACAAAATCTCATTACCAAAGGGCAGGCTGCAAGTCAGCTTTGAGGAACTGATAAAAATCATTGACTCTCAGGGAATTGCTTTTGTATGTTGAGAAAGGAAGGAAATGGATGATTTTATAGCCACTTTATAGAACAGTTTTCCTTTCCAGATAACAAAGGAAGTTTTGAAAACGTTTTGAAAGAAATTGCTGAACTTCGGCGTGAAGTTTCTCATCAGAATGATTACATCAGCAGCATGGCAGATCCTTTCAAAAGACGAGGCTATTGGTACTTTATGCCACCACCATCATCGTCAAAAGTAGGAAGTCTGGGGTGCTGGGAGTATGTACTGGATTTTCTTGAAGAAGGTGTGACAGTGTTCCCTTCCGCAAATTTGTGAACAGATGTCAAGAACACACAACTAACCCAAACCATGCATTGAGATTTTTCTTTTAATTTTATTTATTTTTTAATTTTAATAGGGTGACATTGATAAACCAGGGTACGTATGTTCAGAGAAAACATCTCTAGGTTATTTTGACATTTGATTATGCTGCATTCCCATCACCCAAAGTCCAATTGTCTTCTGTCACCTTCTAACTGATTTTCTTTGTGCCCCTCCCCTCCCCCAACCCCCTCCCTCTCCTCCCCCCCCCCGTAACCCCCACACTTTTGTCCATGTCTCTGAGTCTCATTTTTATGTCCCACCTATGTATAGAATCATATAGTTCTTAGTTTTTTCTGATTTACTTATTTCACTCAGTATAATGTTATCAAGGTCCATCTATGTTGTTGTAAATGATCCGATGTCATCATTTCTTATGGCTGAGTAGTATTCCATAGTATATACGAACCAAAGCTTTTTAATCCACTCGTCCTCTGACGGACACTTGGGCTGTTTCCAGATCTTCGCTATTGTGAACAATGCTGCCATAAACATGGGGGTGAATTTCTTCTTTTGAAACAGTGCTATGGTGTTCTTGGGGTATATTCCTAAAAGTGGGATAGCTGGGTCAAAAGGCAGTTTGATTTTTAATTTCTTGAGGAATCTCCATACTATTTCCACAGTGGCTACACCAGTCTTCATTCCCGCCATCAGTGCAGGAGGGTTCCCTTTTCTCCACATCCTCGCCAGCACTTATTCTGTGTTGTTTTGTTGATGAGCACCATTCTGGCTGGTGTGAGGTGATATCTCATTGTGGTTTTAATTTGCATTTCTCTAATAATTAGTGATGTTGAGCATTTTTTCATATGCCTATTGGCAAACTGTATGTCCTCTTTGGAGAAGTGTCTATTCATTTCTTTTGCCCATTTTTGGATTGGATTGTTTGTCTTCCTGGTATTGAGTTTTACAAGTTCTTTGTAAATTTTGGTTATTAACCCCTTATCAGACATATTGTCATATATATTCTCCCATTGTGTAGTTTGTCTTTTTATTCTGTTCTTATTGTCTTTAGCAGTCAGAAACTTTTTAGTTTGATATAGTCCCATTTGTTTATCCTGTCTTTTATTTTACTTGCCTGTGGAGATAAATTGGCAAATATATTGCTGCAAGAGATGTCAGAGAGCTTACTGCCTATGTTTTCTTCTAAGATGTTTATGGTTTTATGACTTACATTTAAGTTTTTTATACATTTTGAGTTTATTTTTGTGAATGGTGTAAGTTGGTGGTCTAGTTTTATTTTTTGCAGGTAGCTGTCCAATTTTCCCAACACCCTTTGTTGAAAAGGCTGTCTTTACTCCAATGTATGCTATTACCTCCTTTGTCAAATACCAGTTGTCCATAAAAGTGTGGGTTTACTTCTGGGTTCTCAGTTCTGTTCCATTGACCTATATGCCAGTACCAGGCTGTTTTGAGTACAATGGCCTTGTAGTATAACTTGATATCCGGAAATGTGATACCTCCCACTTTATTCTTCCTTTTCAAGATTGCTAAGGCTATTCTTGTTCTCTTTTGGTTCCATATAAATTTTTGGAATATGTGTTCTATATTTTTGAAGTAAGTCATTGGTATTTTAATTGGTATTGCATTGAATTTATAAATTGCTTTGGATAATATAGACATTTTAATGATGTTTATTCTTCCTAACCATGAGCATGGTATATGCTTCCACTTATTTGTATCTTTCTGATATCTTTTATCAATGTTTTATAATTTTCCAAGTACAGGTCTTTAATCCCCCTGGTTAAATTTATTCCTAGGTACTTTATTTTTTTGGCTGCAGTGGTAAAGGGGATTGCTTCCTTAATTTCTCTTTCTGACAGTTCATTGTTAGTGTATAAAAATGCCTCTGATTTCTGAGTATTAATTTTAAATCCTGCCACTTTACTGAATTCATTTATCAGGTCTAGTAGTTTTTTGACTGAAACTTTAGGGTTTTCTATATACAATATCATATCATCTGCAAATAATGATAGTTTTACTTCTTCTTTTCCAATTTAGATGCCTTTTATTTCTTTTTCTTGTCTGATTGCTATGGCTAGGACTTCCAGAACAATATTGAATAAGAGTGGTGAAAGGGGGCACCCCTGCCTTATTCCTGATCATAAGGGGATTGCTTTTCATTTTTGCCCATTGAGTATGATGTTGGCTGTGGGTTTGTCATAGATGGCCTTTATCATGTTGAGGTATGTTCCCTGTGTTCCCACTTTGCTGAGAGTTTTGATCATGAATGGGTGCTGGATTTTATCAAATGCTTTTTCTGCATCTATTGAAATTATCATGTGGTTTTTCTTCTTCCTTTTGTTTATGTGATGAATCACATTGATTGATTTGCAAATATTGTATCAGCCTTGCCTCCCAAGAATAAATCCCACTTGATCATGGTGTATGATTTTTTTTCATATATTGCTGGATCCAGTTTGCTAATATGTTGTTGAGGATTTTAGCATCTAAATTCATCAGGGATATTAGCCTATAATTTTCTTTCTTTGTGTTGTCTTTGCCTGGTTTTGGAATCAGAATTATGCTCGCCTCATAAAAGGAGCTTGGGCCTGACCAGGTGGTGGCGCAGTGGATAGAGCGTCGGACTGGGATGTGGAAGGACCCAGGTTCAAGACCCCGAGGTCGCCAGCTTGAATGCGGGCTCATCTGGCTTGAGCAAAGAGCTCACCAGCTTGGACCCAAGGCCCCTGGCTCCAGCAGGGGGTTACTCGGTCTGCTGAATTCAGGCCCGCGGTCAAGGCACATGTGAGAAAGCAATCAATGAACAACTAAGAAGTCCCAACGCGCAACGAGAAACTGATGATTGATGCTTCTCATCTCTCTCCGTTCCTGTCTGTCTGTCCCTATCTCTGCCTCTGTAAAAAAAAAAAAAGGAGCTTGGAAGTCTTCCTTCCTCTTGAATTTTTTGAAATAGCTTGAGAAGGATAAGAGTTAGTTCTTCTTCGAATATTTGGTAGAATTCACTTGTGAAGCCATCAGGCCCAGGACTTTTCTTTCTTGGGAGTTTTTTGATAACTGTTTCAATCTCATTTGTTGTAATTGGTCTGTTTAGGTTTTCTGATTCTTCCAGATTAATTTTTGGAAGATTATATGTTTTAAGGAATTTGTCCATTTCATCTAGGTTGTCTAGTTTTTTGGCGTACAGTTTTTCATAGTATTTTCTTACAATATTTTGTATTTCTGTTGTTTCAGTTGTTATTTCTCCACTCTAATTTCTAATTTGTTTATCTGAGTCCTCTCTCTTTTTTTCTTGGTGAGTCTGGTTAAAGGTTCATCGATCTTGTTTACCTTTTCAAAGAACCAGCTCCTGGTTTCATTGAAAGCCATACCAAGCTCCTAGGGCAGTGGGAGACTAATATGCCCCGATTCCCTTGAAAGTTCTCTGGTGTCCTTTGCCTCAGTTGCTGGGCCATCAGGACAAGGGCTAAAAAAGAGACCCCACCAGGAAAGATAAGTACTGGAATAGAGTGGCTGACACCCATGCATTTTGCAAGACCATGCAATCACATCTCGCTTCTGTCTGGAAAAAGTAAGAATTATGGTATATAAAAAAAAAAAGGGTTTTGTCAACTTCGTTACATCTCAGTTTTGCTCTAGACTTGACATTTCTCCAAATCAGCCTTCGCATATGTAATAGTGTGTTCTGCTGTCATTTGTTTTAGGTTTCCAGCCACAGTTCCCAGGCCACCAAGGACTCTGGTGTTGGCCTAAAGTGTACCTCCTCAACTCCTCTTAGAAAACCACATCCTGGGTGGCCAGATGGGAAGGAAGGCAGCGGACCACCACCCGCCTCAGGACACTGGGTTTATTCTCCCATCAGGAGTGGGCTGCATAAATCGTTTTCAAATAGAGGTAAGTTAAGTCATGTAAAGTAGTTGCATTTCTCTTGTGTGTTTAGTAACCTTTTTTTGGCTCCCTGAAGTTCATAAGACACAGTCCAAACTCCTTAGCATGCTCTGCAAAGTCCTCTGTCATTTGGTCTTGGCCAGTGACCTCTTGTCCTTTTGTCTCACCTCCCATCATTCTCCCACACGTCAGCCATACCCAGCTGCCTTGAGATGCAGCGTGCCACGTTCCTCAGACCTCCGTGTTTTAAGCCCTCTGTTTGGAATGTCCTTTTTTCTTCTTTCTTCTCCCAAACCTATTCTACTCATCCAGGTAGGTCCTCAAACCCCACTCCTTTTATGGAGCTTTCCTCCACCTGCCTCACCAGACAGACTGAGCACTGCCTGTGCCCCTGGAGCATGGCAGCGTACGTCCTCGAATCACGGCACTCGTGTGCTTGCCTAAACTGAAACGTTAGAGGTCTGTCATCTAAAGCTTTGTGGGATAGAGGCGGTAAATCCTAGCTCTTTCACTAAGTAGTTGTGTGATCCTAGACAAATTATTTATCTACTCTGAAACTGGAAATCTTTAAAATGGGAATATCGCCTTCTGAATTGGTTCGTTCAGGATCTGTTTCTTGAATGCCTGCTCTTTGCGAGGCTCTCTGCCATCAGTGATACACACAGTTCCAGATTGTGGGGGAGGTGAGTAAGGAAACCAGCACTGGCGAGGGCTGTGGGTCGTGATGGCGGGATCTGCTGAGAGCTGTGGGCTGTCCCAGCACAGCTCTGTTGGTCTTTTATGTCACATGAAGCAGGCACCCAAATCGTTGCTGCATAAATGAAGGAATGAATGAAGACGGGGAAAAACCAACAGAGAGGCACGAGAAAAACTCAAACATCAGCCATTGAAAATAATTTGAATCCCCTTTTTGATCCACTTTTTAAAGCTGCTTTTGACCTTTTTATACAATTTGTTCTCACATTTCTGTTACCTGGTGAGCCATGGAGGGTAAAACATTCTTCTGTTTATTTCAAGATGCAGACAGTGGAGAAGGTAGCCCTGAAGAGAGCGAGCTGGATGACCAAGGGGACCGCCCATTTGTGCCTCCTCATGGATACATGATGTACACCGTGTTTCCCGATGGTTCTCCCGTGCCCCAGGGCACAGCCCTGTATGCACCACCGCCCCCCTTGCCCAGCAGCAGCCAGCCTCTTACCCCTGGCACTGTTGTTTACGGCCCACCTCCTGCAGGGGTCCCCATTGTGTGTGGACCTCCACCCCCGAACTTCTCCATCCCCCTCATCCCTGTGGGTGTGCTGCATTGCAACGTCCCAGAACACCATAACTTAGTAAGTGGAAACCCCTGTCCACACTGCTTCCATGGGAGACTGGGTTAGGTTAGGTACTTAATAAGTTGGCATATTTATGAATGGATTATAGCCCCAAAATATATCTGTAGGGCTGATGTTAGAACTGAGCAACCATTCTCTTATTAAAATCCTGGACAGGAGTTAGATACCAGACCAGTCTACAAACTGGTTTAACCATTATATAACAAAACGCTTTTAATCCAGAAAGTAACCATTTTTAAAAAGCTTATATATTTTTCTACTGATGGGTACTATGTTAATGTGTATGTATACTATATTCATATACTAGTGCCTGTGCTTGTACACTTGCATATTTATATATGTGAGCACATGCGGTCACGTGTACACACATAGATGAGAAGCACACAGCAAAGTTTTGATGGGGATTATCTCTGGGTGGTGAGATTTATTGATTATTATTTTCATAGTCTTGTTCTTACTGTATACATAATTTTGTATGTGTTTTTCCCACTTAACGTTACCAGCATTTCCCCATGGTTTTACAAATGTTTTGAAATAGGATGACTGCACAGCATTTATTTGTAGGCTCTATGATTGGCTTAAAGATTCCCAGAAATGATTATTTCCTAATCACTAGTTTACTTTATAACTTTTGGGTTATAAAGAAATAAAAATAAATTTTACAAACTCTCCCTTCAAACTCAAAACACCCAGAGCTTTTATTGTTTCCCGTTTCTTCTTAGCAGATTGAGAAGCAGGTAAAAGACTAGGACACCTGGGTCCCAGCCACCAGTCCCATTTTAATAGGTCAGACTGTTTCAGAGGGACTGTGTGTATTTATGCGATTAAAGGTGATAGTCATATCGTCTTGCAGTTGTTCAGTGCACACTGAATTATGGCAATTCTCTAATCTCTTAAGCTGGTTCTCTTACCCTCCAGTCGAACCCAGCTGTGTGCAGTTTCCCAGGTGCACTTTTATGCCTCCCTGTACTTGTACCTGTTTCCTCAGCTTAGGGCTTTCCCATTCCATTTCAGTCTTTAAAACCCAGACAGAACAGCTCTTCTCTGGTCAGCCTTCTCACAGCACTGCCCGCGCCCGGCCCGAGGAGGGAGAGACCTCTGTCTCTCTGCTAGCTGCTGAACTCTGCAGGCAGAGACCGTCCACAGAAGGTGCTGGTGAATGTTTATGAACCATAGTTGGACTGATGGAGCATTAAAATCTATTAATCCACTTATTTCATCTATGGCTTGTGAAAAAATTGTCTTGACTTACTTTTTCTTTGTATACTGAAGCCTTTAAAACTACCATTATTTTCAGGTCAGACACACTGCTTTAACCACAGTTAATTTCAGTTTTTGGCAGGAAGAGGGAAAACATCGTGTGATGTTGCAGTGTTGCATTTTTTTTTCTTTGTTCAGGAGAGTGAAGTTTCTAGACTAGAAGACATGATGCAGCATTTAAGATCAAAGAAATGGGGAGAGTGGATGACAGCATCCAAGCAGCAGTCTGAGAAAGAAATGGAAGAACTGCATCATAACATTGATGATCTTTTGCAAGAAAAGAAATACTTAGAGCATGAAGTAGAAGAATTACATAGAACCATCCAGAAGCATCAACAGCGAAAGTAATTATTAGCCTTTTTTTTTTATAATTCAGATGAATGCAATATTTGTCCTTAAGATAACCTAAGTCAGTGTTGTCCAATAGCACTCTCTATGGTCCTGAAAATGTTCTAGACCTGTATTGTCCAAAGCAGTAGCCACAAGCCACATGTGGCTATTGAGTACTTGAAATGGGCTTAATGGAATTAAGGAACAGAATTTAATTTAAATTAATTTGAAATTCACATGGTGATTACTGTGTTGGACAGTGTAAGCCTAAATTCTCTTAGCCAGTAATCCAAATCAGCTCTTCTTGAAAAATGGCCCAGCCGTTCCCCCTCCCCTGTTACCTGACTACAGACAAACCGGTGTCGTCAGTGCCTCCCTTCCTCCCTGCCCGGCATCCAGCTACTCTCCAGGTCCTCCTGACTGTACTCAAAGGGCTCTCGGACTGCTCCTCTGCTTTTATCGCCACCACACTGGCCTTTAACCAGCCTGATCCTAGGTCATTGCAATAGCTTCCACACTGGCCTTCTATGTCTAGTCTCTTTTTCTCCTTCCACCCACCGCCTGGGCTACAAATCTCCCTGTGCCATGCCCCTATGTGACTCTCAGTCCCATCAGAATATACCCCACCCACCGAGATATGAACCCGGCCTGTCTTTTTATCCTGCTGTCCCAGTGTTTGTTCTGGCTCTGCTTCCTTTGCTGTGGTTGCCCCAAGCAGCACGTTGTCCTCAGCCTCCCCACTGCTGCGCATACTGTTCTTTGCCGGAAATAGCTTTCTTACTCCCCTGCCTAACCCCAAGCTGTCTTTCAGGGCGAAGGCAGGGATCCCCTCTTACACAAAGTCTTTCTCATCTCGGGCTCTCACAATTTGGGGTTGGCAGCCTTGGGCATAGTACATTTCACACCATGTTCTAAGAAGCCCAGGAGGGCAGTAGCTAGGCCTCCCTCTGTGCTGCAGTGTCTGTTCACAAATTTAGTATGTGCTGAGTGGGTCACTTCTGTAGAAACTCATCTTCTGCAGTAGTCCACGAATTGGGACATTTCCCCAGTTTTTGTCATTTAGCTAGACTGGCCCAAGCAGCAGGGTGGGGCGAGACGTGTGAGGACACAAAGGTGAGTGAGATATGGTTTCTGCTTTCTAACAGACCTGGCAAGGAAAAGCAAGGGCCTTGGAATGGATGTTTGAAGGTTTGGGGGATGTTATAGCTATTATTTTTGTAGGTATATATGTGGGGGTGGGGTGAAGAAGATGGTAAGGCAGTGGGATAACCACTTCTTTTCCAAGATATAAAAGTGTAATATAAATGATCATTTTAGGGAATTGGGGAACACAAAAATGTTCAATGGAAAAAGTAAAAATTATTTACATGCCCTCATTTAAAGAGGATCTGTGCATATGTTGATAAATTTTTCATGTTTTTCTGTCATAGACGCCTCACTTTCAAGTAATTTTGACATAGTAGCCTTGAGTTACCGAACTCTGTGCCATGCTTTTTGATTTGTCAGATATCATCACCATAATTTTACCCTTGCAGAACAGACAAAATTAGGTATTCTTTGGGGCAGCTTGTGAGCTGGGCCTTGAAGGATAGTTTTGAGGGAATGGATGGTTATTGTGATAGAGGTTTGTTTTATTTTTATACCACAGAAGACTAGAAATATCAACATTGGTTTAGGCTAAAGTGTCTCTATTATAACATTTAAAATCTCTTAATATGTGTGGATATGATTTCTTTAGAGACTTCATTGATGGAAATGTGGAGAGTCTTATGAATGAACTAGAAATGGAAAAATCACTGAAACACCATGAAGATATTGTAGATGAAGTTGAGTGCATAGAGAAGACCCTTCTGAAACGTCGAGCAGAGCTCAGGGAAGCTGACCGACTGCTGGCAGAAGCTGAAAGTGAACTTTCATGCACAGAGGAGAAAGTATGTTCTGTTGTGGTTTGGGTTGGAGCAGCTTACTGTTGTCAGCATGAAAGAGATTAGAAAGAAAATGTGATACAAGTACAGTTGTTCAAGTCAGACAGCTGTATTCCAGGCCGGACTGCTGGTTAAGGAGCTTGGAAAATTTGGGCAATTCACTTAAATGCCTGAGCTCTGCTTTCCTCATCCATAAATTCAGACTGAGCATACCTAGGCATATTTAAACGAAGTAGCATATTTAAAGCTCCTGAAGTCATTAGTTCCTTAACACATACCACTTCCTTATCTTAAGTGAATCTTATTTTATTTGGGCATTGATATCTATATTTATTAAATAGATCAATCTAATATTGTTATAAAGCAACAATGGACCTTACAGGACTCCTAGTCTTTGTTTTTTAAGTTGATAAGGATATAAAATAAAATATTTTTTGGTCTGAGATAATATTCTTGAGGCTACTACACAGAAGGAAGTCAGAGAGGAAAAGGGACTACCTTTTACCACATAATGGCTGTTTCACAAATACCACTTCATTTTACCTTCCTGGCAACCCTGTAAGACGATTATGAACCCAGTTCACAGACGTAGCTCAGAAGGGCTGGTAACTGGCCCAGGGTCACACAGCTGAAGGTCTGCCTCACCAACAGGGCTTTTTTGTGTTAGATGAGAACCCCAAGATAAAGTCTTGTACCCACATGGAGCCACTATTTTTATATTGTTATTTAAAAATGGATCGATTTAAAGAATGATGGTTTTAATAAGAACGGAAAAATGTCCTCATCTGTCTTCAGATGATCAGTTCCTTTTTCTATCACACTTTAGATTACTGTGAGAGAAAATAGGTGTGAGCAGGACTAAAGAAAAGTTTATTAGTGGTATATAAAAGAAGATTGATGATACCAGTAGTAGGCAGAGATAGTAAGTGAGCCAAGGCTAATAAACTTTTATCCCTCATCTTCTCAGAATGACTCAGGGGAGGCAGGCTGCTAAGAAGAGGAAGGGAGAGAGTGCTATATTTTGTAAGGAATGTGCCAGACAAGTTAAAACCTGGCAGCATAGGAGACAAACTACTTGGAAACGTGGAATTCTGAAGTGCTTAGTGAGTTTTGTCCAGCGCTTTGCTGATGAAACTGACAGAAGCCAGTCGTGTTTCTGCCTGTCTGTCGCTCTTAAGGAGCTTGCCAACCCTTTCGCATTCACACAGGATAGTTAATAGACCAGTTTAATATACAGATGCCTCTGATTTTGTGCAACTGAAAAACTTGAGCTTTTTGGCTGAAGGTGAGTCACTGCTCAACGAAGTGTAAACCAAACTCTGTTTTTGGACCTTTGAGGACATTGTTTTAAGTCTTCTATTTTAGAAAGAAAGATAAACCAGGTTGATAAAAAAAAAAAAAAAAAAAAAAAAACCACACACACACAAAAAAAACTTTTTGCCACATCTTATATAGGAATATTTTGAAATATTTCAATATTTAATATTTGTATTTCTTAGCCATAATTAAATCATCTTCAAATTAATGAGGTTTTTCTTAACATGATAACAGCTGGAGTACAGCTGGAATCTATCTGGAGGGAATATTTCCCCTACATATCCAGTAAAAGTGCTTCATTGCCACTGAATTGTGTCTTTGTTGGCACAGATACAGTTTTACATAGTTGCTCTTACAGTACTTATACCATTTTAAATTTATCTTTTTCAGTCAACATAATTATTAACATTCTTCCATGTTGTTACATTGTCATCCTATTTAAAGGCTGCACAGTTGCCATTGTGTTGATACATTATCACTTGTTGAATTCATATTATTTGTCCTCATATTATTTCAGTATACAATGAGCATTTCTGTGTGGTAGTTCTTTATTTCTGAATTCTTTTCTGAGAATTGGAGAGTCAAAGTAAATGAACATTTTTAAAAGTCTTTCTGAATTACCTTGTTTTCCAAGAGTTATACCAGTTTACACTACCAATAGCTGTGAGCGAGTACTGTAACTGAATTGCTTTTAATGACACTTTCTTTTCTAGACTAAAATTGCTGTTGGAAAGTTTGCCGATGCCAAGAGAAAATTATTGCAAACCGAGAAAGATGCTGAGGAATTAGAAAGGAGAGCTCAGGAAACAGCTGTTAACCTTGTCAAAGCTGACCAGCAGCTCAAGTAGGTGGAATCCCTCAGCCATTGATTTATTCAGTGGGATGAGTGAAAAGTTTAGTTCTAAGAGGATAATAATTGCCTTGTGATAAATAGTGCATGGTAAGACTAAGGGGCCTGAGGGGAATAAAGCAATGTTTTAGATTGATCCAGGCTGACACCAAGGATTTGGAGCAGCACAAAATTGAACAGGAAGAAATCTTAAAAGAAATAAACAAAGTTGTTGCAGCAAAAGACTCAGACTTCCAGTGTCTAAGTAAGAAGAAGGAAAAACTGACCAAAGAGTAAGTACCACGGCCTCTGTAGGGCTGTAGGGGGCTTGTGCTGGACAATGCCTTGGGGTTCAGTCTCCATTTGGGTCTGCTTTATTACTGCATGCTTTGTAGGCTGCAGAAACTGCAAGAAGACATTGAGACTGCAGAACGCAACGAGGATCACCACCTGCAGGTCCTTCAAGAGTCAGAGACCCTCCTGCAGGCCAAGAGAGCAGAGCTGGAGAAGCTGAGAAGCCAGGTAAGGCAACAGATGCCTTGAAAAACCAGTTTCTGTTCTTTGAAACCTACATTCATATGATGATTGTAACAAGTAATACATGTTTGATTGTAAAAAAGACTGGAAAATATGGAATAAAGTTTAAAGCATAAAAGAGGCTATATATCCTAGGGGTTAAGAGTAGAGCCCAACCCAAATTTTAATCCCAACTCAATACAATATATTATTGATATATTATTGAGGTAAAAGAAGTGAGTCTCGGAACAGGACATACTCAGATCGTTTGTGTTAAATGTGTTTACGAACACTTAACTTCTGTTTGTATTTTTAGTCTGTACCAAAGTACAAATGTAGTCATCTGAGAAGGGGGGCTTATAAGCATTTTCCATTTTCTCTCTTTTGCATGTCTATATTTTCTGCTTTTCTGTAAACAAATCTGTTACTCTTAAAATTGTAAGTAATTTTTAAATTTACAAAATGAATAAATTTTTAAAATCCCTGCCTAACTTCCACTGCCAAAGTAGTTGTCAAATGGAATAAGGTATAGATATGAAAGTTCTTTGAAAAGCATAACCTGAGGGATCGTTATCATCCAGTTTGAGTTTTGGTATGATTTGAGTGATTTTGCATATGTGAGATCAAGGTCATTATGAGGCATTTCATGCCTGTATCCCCAGGCTGGCCTTTCTGACTCTTGCAGCTAGGATAATTAGTATTAGGTTAGCTCCTAACTTCTCCCCTCAACCTTTAATTTAACTGGACTAAATATTATCTCAGCACTGAAGGCTGTGTGGCTTCTGTCAAGCTTTATAATCTTCTTTTTTCTGTACTGCAGGTGGCATCGCAGCAGCAGGAGATGGCCGTCTTGGATAGGCAGTTAGGGCATGAGAAGGAGGAGCTGCATCTGCTCCGGGAGGGCGTAGTCCAGGCCAGAGCTGACCTGCAGGAAGCGCTGAGACTGGGCGAAATGGAAGTAGCTGACAAGTGCAGTCACATTAGGGTATTTTTCCCAGTGGATTTTCTTAAGAGTCCTAAGATAGTGCTATAGCTTTATTTTGAGATATTTTCATTGTTTTTTCCCCTGAAATGCAAATATACATTTCTGATCATGATTTCTCTTTAACATCAGTTGGGTGGTGTGTTACACAGCCATGCTGTAGCTGTCATGTGTAGCTCCCCCAATGACATTTTCTGGATATGCCCCAGGTTTTCTGCCCTTGCCTATCTCACCATTTCTTTTTTTTTTATTATTATTATTTTTATTTATTCATTTTAGAGAGGAGAAAGAGAGGGAGATAGAGAGACAAAGAGAAAGAAAGACAGAGGGGAGGAGCTGGAAGCATCCACTCCCATATGTGCCTTGACCAGGCAAGCCCAAGGTTTCAAACCGGCGACCTCAGCATTTCCAGGTCGACGCTTTACCCACTGCACCACCACAGGTCAGATCTCACCATTTCTTTTCCAGGAATTCCCTTTCTTAGAATGTCCAGACCCCACCCATTTTTCATGGTCCAGATTCATGCCACTAAGACTTCCCTGACCTTTCCTTTACCCTGGAAGGAGTTTCTCTCTTCTGAGTGTAGCAGCACTCTGCGTGTTTCCTAAGACAGCCTTCCCTGATCATGTTTATGTTCCCAGCCTTACTTCCCCACAAGGCACCAAGCCCCTGGAGAGCAGGAGAGCATCTGAGTCAACATTTTTTCTAACACATTGCCTTGCACATAGCAAATATTATATACACATTTTAAATGAAGATGTATGTTTTCTTATATTTACCACAAATATGTTAGTGTGAAATACAGTGCTATTCTTGACCTAAAAGGCAAAAATGAGCTTGTTTCCAAATTACAATTTCTATAAAATGAGACAGTTTATAACAGAACTGATATTAAAATTTCATTCATAATTTTGAGAAGGGAGATGACTTTTTTTTTTTTTTTTTTTGGCACAGGAAGTAAAATCTCTTCTGGAAGAACTTAGTTTTCAAAAAGGAGAACTGAATGTTCAGATTAGTGAAAAAAAAACTCAACTTACTCTTATAAAGCAGGAAATTGAAAAAGAAGAAAAAAATCTTCAGTTAGTTTTAGATCAGATGTCTAAACATAAAACTGGTAAGTTTAAAGGAAGACAGTCATACAAAGTCTGAAGTTGGATATGTCTATATTCCAGGTCACAGAAAAAAACAAATTGTCAAATAAACTTCTTTTAAAGTTTAACCTTAACTACCAGTAAGCAAAGAAAAGCAGATTATAAAAGGAATATGATATTTGCTGCCATTCAAATTGATAAAGTTTATTTAAAAGCAAATTAATCATATTCATTGCTGACAAAGTTGTGGTGAAAGAAGAACATTTGCATATCAGCTGTTGATCAAAGTAGAAAATGGGCCATTCTCCCAGTGTTTCAAGACTTAAAATTCACACCTGTTGAACCACTTACCCATTTTCTTTGTTTTTTTCCAAGTGAGAGGAGGGGAGATAGACTGCCGCATGCGCTCCAACTGGGATCCACCCGGCAACCCCCGTCTGGGGCTGATGCCCTGCCCATCTGGACCATGCTTGCAACCAAGCTATTTTTAACTTCTGAGGCACAGGCTCCACACAACCATCCTCAATGCCTGCAGTCAATGTGCTCAAACCAGTGGATCCATGGCTGCAGGAGGGGGAGAGAGAAAAAGAAGTGGCAAGGGTGGAGAAGCAGATGGGTGCTTCTCCTGTGTGCCCTGACAGGAATCGAACCCGGGACTTCCACACGCCAGGCCGATGCTCTACCACTGAGCCAACCAGCCAGGGCCGGCCCTCATTTTCTAGTTATCTAGAGAGAAGGCAAGCATTTATGAACATCACAACAATATTTTTTTTTAAAGAGAAGCCTTTTATTTCCTTGTTTCACAAATTAAGCTGCCTGAGTTAGTTACTTGCAGCAGAATTTATGACAGAATTTGGAAACAAATGACCAATTTGAAAGCCATATAAATTTTAATGGCATGCAAAGATGCTGGTAAAGAGTGAAAAAATAGATAAAAACTAACTACAAAGACTAGTTCGAATCCATTTCTAAATGTGTGTGTATGTATGTATGTGTGCTCTAAAAATGCTATTGCAGTCGATGGTGGGATAATGATGGGGTTTTGGTTTTTTCTTTTATACTTTTTTCAAATGTTCTATAGTTAGCAATTATTTTTATCAGAAAAGAAGAATTACTAGTTAAAAATCTATATTTCAAATGACAAGTTATGTAAATCTCAACTTACATAATTGAAAGTGTTTTCTATTTATTTTGATTAAAATTCTTTTAGATGGGATAAATGCTTTTAGAACTAGACCTTTGTTAAATGTTTTTGTTGATAATTGAATGACAAGATAACCTGGACTTGTTATCTTTGAATATATGTATCCTGATTTATTGATGTCACCCCATTAAAAAAATAAAATTATAAAAAAAAAAAAAAAAAAAAAAGAAAGTGAGAAACACTGAAAAAAAAAATGTTTTTGTTGAAATAATTTTTCAAATTAAAGCTTAGCAATACTTTTAAATGAATTTTTTATTAAAATATAATTAGCTCCATTAATTCAACACAGCAAAAAACTTTTTATTCTTTCTTGTATCAGTCAATAGCATTGGTTTCTGCTTCATTTAATAAATATTTCCAAGTTTATATAGTAATATGGACCATGCTTTGTTTCTGTTAGAACTAAAGAATATTCTGGACATGCTGCAAATTGAAAATAATGAGCTACAAGGTTTGAAGCTACAACATGACCAAAAGCTGTCTGAGTTAGAGAAGACTCAGGTTGAAGCACTGGAGGTAATAAACAGAGCCGGTCTACCCACACCAAACTGCAGTCTCTGTGTGTTAGCATGTTTGAGTCCTCTTTTATTTGATTCAGGAGAAACTGGAGTTAGAGAATTTACAGCAAGCAGCCCTTCGACAGAAAGGAGAAGTGGAGCGGCAGAAGCAGCTCCTGGAGAGGGACAGACGGGAACTGGAGCGAGCCGCTGCTGAGAGCCGAGTGCTGCAGTCGTGTGTCGAGTCTTTGTGCAGAGAAAAGCAGCATCTCGAGGAGAAATGTGACAGCTGGGAAGTGAAGTTGGCACAAACCAAACGGTGAGAGCAGGAAAAAACGAGCTTGTAAGATCACTTACTGAAAGCTAAGACATTATAAACACATTGTAAAAAAATTTTGAAACTAGAGAAAGGGAAAGAAAAATACTTCACAAACTCAGTATCACAATAAAATTCACCAATAGTATTTTCAGTAGATTTCCTTTTACCTAAAGTGTTTTCTTAAATAACCTGTTTTGTTTTTTAAATTAAAATAATACATGCTAGAAGATATAAAAAATGGAGAAATACACCTTGTTTGTGGATAGGAAGACAATATTGTTACAATTCATCTATAGATTTAAAGCAATCAAAATCTAAATAGGCTTTTAAAATAGAAATTGACAGTCTGAATCTAAAATTCACATGGAAATGCAAAGAACCTAGAATAAAATCTAAAACTTTTTAGCTGTGACACCAAAATAACTTTAATAAAAGAAGAACAAGAGTTTAGGGCTTACACTATTTGATTTCAAGACTTAGTATATAGCTATGGCAATCAGAACACTGTGGTACTAGTATAAAGATAGATAACATCAGTGGGACAGAATAGAAAGTCCAGAAGTAAACTCACAAATATGTGGCCAGCTGATTTTTAGAAACATGCAAAGACATATTTCTCAGTAGAGAAAATATGATCTTTTCAAAAAATGTTACTGAAACAATTGCATATCCAAAACCAAAAAAAAAAAAGAGAACCTCAATCCATAGCTCACACTATATATAAAAATTAACTCAAAATGTACATAAGTATAAAACTCATAGGAAAAAAGCCTTTGTAACCTTAGGTCAGGCAAAATTTTTTAGCTATGACACCAAAAGCATGATTCATAAAAGAATAAATTGCTAAAATTGGGCTTCATCAAAACTTATAACTTCTGCTTCTCAAAAGACCCTGTTAAGATAATGAAAAGACATGTCACAGGCTGGGAGAAAAGTCTTTGCAACCATGTATCTTATAAAGGACTTGTACCCAGAGTATACATCTAAAGAACTTTCAAAACTCAGTAAGAAAATGAACAATCCAGTTCTTGAAATGAGCAAAAGATGAGAACAGACATTTCACTTAAGAAGATACATGGGTGGCAAATAAGCACATAAAACGATGTGCGGCATCATTGACCATTAAGAAAATACAGTTAAAACCACAATGACATATCATTGCACACCTGTTAAAATCGCTAAAACGAAAGACTGGCCGTACCAAATGTTAGCGAGGAACTCTTTCACACGATTGGTGGGAGTGTAAAATGTTAGTAATTCCACTTTGGAAAGTAGTTTGGCAGTTACTTAAATATTTAACCATATGCCTACCAGAAGATCTAGCAATGCCACTCATGAGACATGAAAGCATATGTTGATACAAAGATTATATGCTGATATTCATAGCAGCTTTTATTTCTAATTGCCAAAAACTGGAAACAACTTAAATGTCCATCAGGCTGTGAACAGATAGACAAAGTATAGTATATCCATACCATGCAGTACTGTTCAGAAAGAAAAAGGGATGGAGTTGACGCAACAATGTGGCTGAATCTCAGAGTAATTACTGGCAGTGAAGGAAGCCAGACAAAGACAAGTCCGTCCTCTGGGATGCCAGTTATGTAGAAGAGTGCATGCTCATGCATGTCTGCTTATGGACAAATCCTGTTATAGAAACAATTGAGTTTCCTGCTGTCACACTTAGCAGAAGTTAAAGATCCATTTTAATCACTCAGGTTTTTGGAATTCTTAGTGCTACTTATGTTTTTATCCCTGATTTTTATAAAACTTCAATTTAGTGAGTTTTTTGAAAAAATCTATTTGGAAAGCTGAAAATGAAGTTTCTTCTGAAAATAAGTTGAAGAGCCTTACTTTTTAAAAGATTTATAATCATTCAGATTCCAAAGCTACATTGTGAAAGCGTAACACTGTTCCTCAGTTCTCTTGTGTGTGCTTGAACATTTTATATTTGACTGTCTATTCTGTACTTGGATGGTAGGGTTTTAGCAGCTACAGAAGAAAATAGCAAGATGGAGCAATCAAAGTTAGAAAAGCTGGAATCAGGTGTCAGAGAATTGCAGCAGGAACTTGACCAATTAAACCGAGACAAGCTCTCCCTGCGCGAAGACATCGCAGCAGTGCAGCAGCAACTGCGAGGTATGAGGGAGCACACGGGCTCGTTTGCTAGGGCCTCCCTGTAATTGTGTGATTTTCTTATTACAGAAATAACTCAGGCTGTGGACCCAGGGCTTCTTTTAGAAATGACAAAACTGTTCTAAATTTAGATGGCAGTGATATTTATACAATTATGAATATACTAAAAGTCACTGAAATATATACCTTAAGTGGTTAAAATAATATGAGTATCTCAAAGCTGTTTAAAAAAACTAACTTTTGTTCCTTAAAGAACAATTTTAAAATAGCCAAAAAATGAAATAAAAATTACTATTGACCTCATTCCTTAAAGATAATTCCTATTAACAGTTCAGTGAATAGCCTTCCAGATTTTTCCTAGGCTTTTAAAAGAAAAAGGTGCAAATAATATCTTTATCACCAAATCTTTATAATAATTTATGATTATTTAGAAGTTACTAGGTAATTCTAGCTAATAATGTATTTGTTGATTACTTACTATGTTTTAGACATGATGCAAGTATTTTATATGCATTTTCTCATTTAATTGTAACATTTTTATGAGATAAAAACTATTATTTTACTCATTTACAAATGAGGGGACTTTTAGTTTCCTTGTCACTTAAGATAAATAAATGACTTGCTCAAGCTCACAGCCAGTATGTGGCAAAACCAATATAGATAAAATTTATTCCCAAATTGACTTCCTAAAAGGTACCAAATATGCATTTCTACCAGCAATGTTGAATGTCCCTGATTATAAATCTGGCACCTCATCAACACTAGGTATTAGTTGTAAAAATTTTTTTGTTAGGTTTTAAAAATGGAAGTCTTTAAAAACCTGAGCTCCATGCCCAGATCTGAGTTGTACATGTACCTCTCACTTTTGGCCTTTAAAAAAAGATAGTGTGGTATAGTCATACATTTAACAGAAACATATTTAAATTCACCTTCACTCTACTTTTAATGGGGAGTTAATGGGAATCTGGAAAATGCATACATATGTATTTCTTATTTCATATAAATGTTATTTCTGTAGAAAAACAAGAAGCACTGAACTCACTACAGGAAGAACTAGATAATGTTCAAGAACATTTGAACCTAACAAAACAGGTAAGCCTAACATATAATCTTCTACAATCTTCAGTCCTGAAGGGATGTGGACAATTGGTTAAAAAATCAATCAAATAGCCTGGTTCGTTTTCATACCAGCAGCTCCATAGGGCCATTTATATAACATAAACATCATATACCCCAAAATTTTGATGCAGAGCAGTGACTTTCTAGCTTATTTTAGTTCTAGAACTCTTTATTCAAACAACATGATGCTCAAAGTTAATAAATAAGGTGGCAACTAGAGCAGAGCCCAGCACAGCAGCCATGTGGATAGATACTTTAGGGACCACATGGACCATCTCTCATCTGTGGCACAGATGAGGCCTCCAAGGGCTGAGCTTGGATTTGATCATTCATGAGCTGCAGAGTAACTGCCAGATCTGGGCCCCTATGTTGTCAGCTGTTGCAGAGTGGATTCTTTGTGTGTGTGTGTGTGTGTGTGTGTGTGTGTGTGTGTGTGTGTGTGAGAGAGAGAGAGAGACAGAGACAGAGACAGAGACAGAGAGAGGGAAAAACAGGAAGGGAGAGAGATGAGAAGCATCAACTCTTCGTTGCGGCACCTTAGTTGTTCATTGATTGCTTTCTCATATGTGCCTTGACTGGGGGGCTACAGCAGACCGAGTGACCCCTTGCTCAAACCAGCGACCTGGGCTCAAGCTGGTGGTGAGCCTTGCTCAAACCAGATGAGCCTGCACTCAAGCTGGCGACCTCGGAGTTTTGAACCTGGGTGTTCCACGTCCCAGTCCAATGCTCTATTCACTGCACCACCGCCTGGTCAGGCCAGAGTGGATTCTTGACTCTCTTACACTTCTTTTCTCTCACTCTCTCTTTTTTTTTAAGTGAGAGAGAGACACACACACACAGGGACAGACAGACAGGAAGGGAGAGATGAGAAGCATCAACTGTAGTGTGGCACCTTAGTTATTCATTGACTGCTTTCTCATATGTGTCTTGACCAGGGAGCTCCAGCCGAGCCAGTGACCTCAGGGTCATGTCTTTGATCCTACACTCAAGCTGGATGAGCCCATGCTCAAACTGGCGACCTCAGGGTTTTGAACTTGGTTCCTCAGCATCCTAGGTTGACGCTCTTTTTACTGCACCACTGCCTGGTCAGGCTACTCTTACACTTCTGATAATCTTCTTAAAAGTAATTCAGGCCCTGGCTGGTTTGCCCAGTGGTAGAGCATTAGCCCAGCGTGTGGAAGTCCTGGGTTTGATTCCTGCCCAGGGCACACAGGAGAAGCGACCATCTGTTTTCCACCCCTCCCCCTTCTCTCTCTCTCTTTCTTTCTCTCTCTCTCTTTCTCTCCCTCCCTCAGCCACGGCTCAAGCAGTTGGAGCGAGTTGGCCCGGGTGCTAAGGATGACTCCATGGCCTTGCCTCAGGCACTAAAATGACTCCATTCCTGAGCAATAGAGCAACAGCCCAAGATGGGCAGATCACTGGCCCCTCAGTGGGCTTGCCAGGTGGATCCCAGTACGGGCACATAGGGGAGTCTGCCTGCTTCTCACATAATAAAAAACAAAAAAAGTAATTCAGTGTTGTCCTGTGAGAACAGTGTTATAAATTGAGTCCTAAATAACCTCAACTTCTGGGCCTCTAGTCTGCACTATGTAAATTAAGGGTTTGATTAGACATCTAAATTCTCTTCTACCTCTAGGATTCTGTGTTTCTAAGATGTATAAAGTATAAAATCAAAGTATTCTATCTTTACAAAAGTCTTACATGGGTTCTCATGAATATTTTTTGTGTTGTCAGAAACATAATTTTTTTAAAAATGCGTAATTTGATGAAAAGTGTGTTTTTATTTTCTGAGATTTTTAGAACTCAGAAATTATACTATTACTGTGTAAATAGTTCTTTATTTATTTTGGGAGAGAAGAGAGAGGAGAGAGAGAGAGAGAAAGAGAGAGAGGAGAGAGAAAGAGAGAGATATGGGGGGGAAGGATCAGGAAGCATCAACTCCCATATGTGCCTTAACCAGGCAAGCCCAGGGTTTCAAACCAGCTGCCTCAGTGTTCCAGGTCGACGTTTTATCTACTGCACCATAAATATTTCAAATGATATTAAAACCATGATTCTAGGTTTATTTTTAATAAGAATTAACCATATTCACAATTGTTCTTAATTTCCTAGAAGCCTTTGAGGTGGGTATTATTTATTCCCACCTCAGTGACCATGCAACTGGAGCTCAGAGGCACTGCATCTCTTGCTGAGGTTCTGACCTCTTCTGTCATCTTGTTTTTCAGGGGTACTGAAAACAGGAAAGCCAATGACTGAGTTCTGGCTACGTTTGTATAACTTTGTTGAGAAAATAAATGATACGGAACTTTTATTTTGTCAGACTTAGCAGATGTTGGGGTGGCATTAGCCACCTCTAGTAAAGATAGCTCTGTTGGTGACTTCAATTTATTCTTTCATCTAAAGGATCTGCTCTATACTACCAAGTGTAAGGATGCCCTGCTCAGTGAGCAGGTTAGGCTTCAGAAGGACATCAGCGAGTGGATAAAGAAGTTGGAAGACTGCCAAAAAGAAGGGGAGATGAAACAACAACAGCTTCAAATGCTCCAGAATGAGGTTGAAGAAAACAAAGCCAAACTAGTCCAACAAGAAATGGTACTAGACTTTTATGATTCTGCGTAGCAGGGAACACTGTCGCTCATGCGAGCTTTCTTCCCCTGGCAGACACCTGCTGAGAGTACCCTCCGTGGGACTAGCTCCCCTTTAACTGGGCGTTTTGTAACCAACTCTCTCTCTGTTAGTATTTCTGGACTATTAAGGCCTTAGAACATTGTTCCTATAAAGCAGCGGTTCTCAACTTGTGGGCCGCGACCCCGGCGGAGACCATGGCTTTAGGCGACCCCTGTGTTTTGGTCGTTCGACCCCCGCCGGGGTCGCGACCCACAGGTTGAGAACCGCTGCTATAAAGAATCCTGATGGCCACATGGCATTTGCTGCTGACTCCCCTTCTCACATGCTGCCCACATCGTCTTCCAGTCCCTGCTTGATCACCTTTGTAGAGGGAACTCACTTCACCGTAGGTTGTTTTCTGTGTCTGTTGAACTGGACTCTTATCTAGTGTCTTGGAATGTTCCCCTTTTTGGGACATTATTTGTTACTCTGTGACTGACTAAAGTTGTTGTTTATTAAGATGTTTCAAAGACTCCAGGAAGAGAGAGAGAGTGAAGAAAAAAAAGTAGAAGCCAGTAAAGCGACCCTGAAGGAGCAGCGGCACCTGCTGGAGCAGGAGCTCACCGACCAGAAGAGCAGGCTAGGCCAGGTGCTCACACATCTGGCGGTGGCGGAAGAGCGCCTCGGGGCTCTGCAGGAGGAGGAGAGGCGGGGCGAGGCTCTGCAGCAGCGGCTCTCCCAGGCCCGTGCGTATCCAGCAACGTCGCATTGGGGGGCGGGGGGTGCCTCTTCTGGTTCTTGCAAAAGTGTACAGGGGACCCAGGCCCCAAGCATAGCCCAGAAAGGCAGGAGAGGCACAGGGAAGTGTGGTACACATCTGATCCTCCCAGTCTGCGAGAGAGGAGTTAACAGTTTGCTTTACGACGATGCCATTTGATCTGACTGTTGGTATTTGAGACTGTCAAGCCTTTTTACTTTAGCATATTGTCTTTGAGAATGTCATCTTGAGAAAGTGGGACAGCAAGCAAAGAGGGCCAGAAGGTGCTCCCCGGCTTTCTGTGACGTACGTTATTTATAAGCTTTGGGAACAATGACCCATTTCATCTCAACCAGTGATAAAATCAGTATTAACTGTTCTATCCAAATTTTTTTTTTAATTTTTTTTATATTATTTTATTTATTCATTTTAGAGAGGAGACAGAGGGGGACAGAGAGAGACAGAGAGAGACAGAGACAGGGGGGAGGAGCTGGAAGCATCAACTCCCATATGTGCCTTGACCAGGCAAGCCCAGGGTTTCGAACCAGCGACCTCAGCATTTCCAGGTCGATGCTTTATCCACTGTGCTACCACAGGTCAGGCTTTCCAAATTTAATAATGACAGATTTCTGTCAAATTCAACAAATACCAAAACACAGGTATTTACCTTTGGGTCTGTTCTCTTTTAAGCCGTATATAAATGAAGTTAACATGGGAATCCAGGATACATGGTTGTTCTGACATCAATAAATGGTTTCTTTCAGCAGGGTTTAATAATGCTCAGAAAATGCTATCCATCCCTCACCCTCCCGGAATGAACTCAATGGACTTGGGGATCTGGGAACTTTTCTCCTGGGAACTCTTGATAGAACAAAACCCAACTATTTCATTATGAAAATGAAACTTAGGCCCTGGCCGGTTGGCTCAGTGGTAGAGCGTCGGCCTGGCATGCAGAAGTCCCAGGTTCGATTCCCGGTCAGGGCACACAGGAGAAGCGCCCATCTGCTTCTCTACCCCTCCCCCTCCCCTTCCTCTCTGTCTCTCTTCCCCTCCTGCAGCCAAGGCTCCATTGGAGCAAAGATGACCCCGGGCGCTAGAGTGGCTCTGGTTGCAACAGAGAGCCGCGCCAGAGGGGCAGAGCATCGCCCCCTGGTGGGCAGAGCGTCACCCCTGGTAGGCGTGCCGGGTGGATCCCGGTCGGGCGCATGCGGGAATCTGTCTGACTGTCTCTCCCTGTTTCCAGCTTCAGAAAAATACAAAAAAAAAAAAAAAAAAAAAAAAAAAAATGAAACTTAAGAAAACTTAAAGAGAAAAATGTAGCCATGCCAGAGGTGTAAAAAGCGAAATCTGTGTAGGATGTTACTCTAAAGAGGGAAATGGAAAAACGTGTTTTAGATGCCACTATTATGTATTGAGTTTCACTGTGTACTAGGTATTTGCACCCGTGACCCCAGTTGAACACCAGCAGATAGGTTCCCCCTGTGAAACAGGGCTCAGACCTTTCCCAGTCCTGGGTCCCTTGCCCCGCGCCACCTCCTGTGTAGGGGGCGTACTGGTGTGCCTCCCTTTATGAAAATCAAGACTTATAAAACACTTCTGCGGTCTGTTCCGTGTTCCCTGCACCTCAGGATCGGTGCTTTGACTTAGCAAGGAGACAGTATGTCCAAGACCAGTTATGTCAAGAGGCACCCTTATCAGGACCTTTTTCTGGGCCTTTGATATGGATGGGAGAACTTGGGAGATTTAGTGACAGAGGAGTGGGTGGCATGTCATTATGCAATCTGCCTACAGCCAGCCCAGGACCTCTGGCTAAAGTACTAAAAATGCTCATTTCAGAACAACAGCTTTCAGAACGGGAGCAGCAGTTACTGGAAAAGTCAGATCAACTGCTGGCTCTGCAGAAAGAGACAGATTCTATGAGGGCAGACTTCAGCCTCTTGCGGAACCAGTTCTTGACAGAGAGAAAGAAATCGGAGAAACAAGTTCTCAGCCTGAAGGAAGCACTGAAGACGCAGCGGAGCCAGCTGGAGAAGAACCTTCTTGTGAGTACCTGTTGCCCCGGCAGTTTATGAGGACGTGGTGCGTGGAAACGGGTACCTCGAACGCTGCTTCAGCGTGGAGGAGCCAGCGTCCCTGTCGACCCCACTGGTGCTTGTGGTGCGTTTATGCATCTTGTTCTTGAAGCTGATGGTGGATTCTGCCTGAGTCTGAGCTGCAGCCCCAGAGGAGCCCTGTCTGAGCGGGAAGATGGTTCTGTGAACAGGGTCAGCATACAGCAGAGAGCCATCCCAGCCCAAGCCGCTGCTCACCCTCCGCGGCAGGGTGCAGGCGGCGGGGGAGACGGCTGCTGACCACCTGACACAGCCGCAGGCAGGGACCACGGGCTCTTCGGCGTCAACATCAGCTTTGATTAATCATTATCCTAAGACTAGGAAGCGCAGTCTAGCACTCTTTTATCCCTGAAATTTTGGGAGGTGATGCTGGTATTAATTCAAAACAGTTATGGTAGGTGGGGCAGATGGCCAGCCTCAGGCACTGTCCCAGGGGTGGGCTTATCTAACACTGAGGGCGTTAACACAGCCTGTGGTGTGAATGGAACTTTAAATCATGTGTTTGCCAAAAGGTGATAGATGCCCTTACAGCCAGTGGTAGGGCAACATGATTGTAAAGAGCGGATGCAGATACCTAGATTTTAATCCTCCCAAAACCCTTTGACTATGGGGGTCATTGTTTGTTTTGCAGACAACTTAATAGAGGCTCAGAAAGGGAAAGTAACTTATTATCAAAAGTAATGTTGCAGATCTATCTGATTCAGACTTTGGGCTGACAGCTTCTGAGCACGTGTGTACTCCCAGCTCCACCACAGCCGCTAAAGGGCAGGTAGAATCCCCCCCACACCCCCATTTACAGCTAGAGAAGCTGCGGCCAGGTGGGGATTAAGTTACAGAGCTAGTGAGTGCATCAGCCAGCAACACCGTCTCGTGCTCGAGCGCAGTCATTTTTCTCCTCCTGTGCTAGGAGCAAAAGCAGGAGAACAGCTGCATGCAGAAGGAAATGGCAACGATCGAGCAGGTGGCCCAGGACAACCACGAGCGGGCCAGACGCCTGATGAAGGAGCTCAACCAGATGCAGCAGGAGTACACGGACCTCAAGAGACAGGTGTGTCCCGGCAGAGGGCACTCGCGAGGCGCACTCGCTCCCGTGGCTGCAGCAGGCTCTCTCTCAGCTAGCTCTTTAAGAGGACTGCTTCTCTGTGGGAGTTGTGAAAATCTGACTAGAAGAATGTCTGTTGAGTCAAATTTGTTTTTTTAGTCTTAAAATTAGAAATATACTTCCAGCCTGACCAGGTGGTGGTGCAGTGGATAGAGCATCGGACTGGAACGCGGAGGACCCAGGTTCAAAATGTTGAGGTTGCTTGCTTATCCAGCTTGAGTGTGTCACTGGCTTAAGCATGGGATCATAGACATGACTCCATGGTCTCTGGAGTGAGCCCAAAGGTCATTGGCTTGAGCCCAAGGTCACTGGTTTGAGCAAGGGGTCACTTGTTCTGCTATAGACCCCTGGGCAAGGCACATATGAGAAAGCAATCAATGAACAATTAAGGTGCTGTAACGAAGAATTGAGGCTTTTCATCTCTCTCTCTCTCTTGCTGTCTGTCTCTCCCTATGTCCCCCTCTCTCTCTGTCTCTCAAAAAAAAATGTTCTTCCATAAGAAAAAAGTATTTGTTAAAAATATACAGTGTGTCCATAAAGTCATGGTGCACTTTTGACTGGTCACAGGAAAGCAACAAAAGACGATAGAAATGTGAAATCTGCACCAAATAAAAGGAAAACCCTCCCAGTTTCTGTAGGATGTTGTGGCAGCATGTGCGCATGCGCAGATGATGACGTAACACCGTGTATACAGCAGAGCAGCCCACGGCCATGCCAGTCAAGATGTGGACGGTACAGAGGAAAGTTCAGTGTGTTCTGTGGCTCGCTAAATTCTAATCCATGACCAAAGTGTAACGTGAATATCGGCACGTTTATAACGAAGCACCACCACATAGGAATAACATTACTCGGTGGGATAAGCAGCTGAAGGAAACCGGCAGTTTGGTGGAGAAACCTCGTTCTGGTAGGCCATCAGTCAGTGACGAGTCTGTAGAGGCTATACGGGATAGCTACCTAAGGAGCCCTAAAAAATCTGTGCGTGAGCCCACATTGAACTGCACTGAGTATGAAACTGGAAGAGTTTTCCTTTTATTTGGTGCAGATTTCACATTTCTATCGTCTTTTGTTGCTTTCCTGTGACCTGTCAAAAGTGCAACATGACTTTACGGACACACTGTACTTTTTAAATTCCCTTAAATTCAACAAGCTTTTTGTTCGTTTAGAGAGAAAAAATGAAGTTCCTCAGCATAAAATTTTATTATGTCCCAAAGAAGTATGTTGAAATGTTAGATTATTCTGTCAGAAAGAAGTCTGTTAGAGCCAAACCCCCAAAGAAAAATGACTCGAGGGGAGCCTTCGCCGTCCTGCAGTGGGTGGTGTGACTGCAGTCTCCTCCTGGACGCCCCTGGGCCAGTGTCAGCATCTGGGCCACTCAGAACTCTGGTCGGGTTGCTATGGCCACTCAGTTGACCCTGCCACACTTTGTCCTTAGAACAACCCCATATAGCCATTCGGTTTTGTCTGTGTCTCCAAGCCACCCCCCATATACACCCTCTTTCATTCAAGAAACAAACATTTTATTTAAAGGCTCCAAGCCTCTGCAAACGTGGGTATGACTACATATATTCACTAAGCTCATCACAGAGAGGGTCCCATAGAGTAATGTCATGTATCAGACACCACAGTCCATGACGCCCGAGGAAGCACCTCTAGACCACCCGGCCTACCAGATTGTCCCCTGTAAAATGAAGGCATTTCACCAGATCATTCCTAAGGCCCCTTTCAGCATTATTATTTATAATCTAGATCACTTAGGACTTATTGCAGTAACAGCCCTATTCTCCTTTCAGGCTTTATTATTGTAGTTCCTTTTATTTAGTGGGTACCACTAAAGTATTTCATAAAAATTTCCTTCCAGTTCTCACATGTTTTAATGCAAGGTATTAACTTAATGAATAACCAAGGTATCAGATTCAAAAGTTAGCTGACTTGCCCAAAGTCCTAGGCAGTGTTTACTAGCAGTGCAACTGAAATCCAGCTCCATCTAACTGCAGGGAGACAGACTTCCACAGAGGAGCACAGCGTCAAGGAGCACTGTGCCCTGCTCTTCTAACTGGCACTTGCTCCATTCAAAAGGCCAGTAAATTCATTTACTTGGTAGCTTACAGGTACTTGAGTAGTTGAAGAATCTTAAGTTTTTTACATTTGTGGATCTTTAAATACATGACACATTAAACAGTATAATTCCAGGTAAGTCCCAAACTGGACTAGCGGTGTTTGTGTTTGCCCCACTCTTCAGATGGCAAGCCAGAACGACCTGGAGAGAAGACAGATGGAAATCAGTGAAGCAATGAGGACGCTTAAATCCGAGGTGAAAGATGAAATCCGAACCAGCCTGAAGAATCTCAACCAGTTTCTTCCAGAACTCCCAGCAGATCTGGAAGCTATTTTGGAAAGGAACGAAACCCTAGGAGGAGGGCTGGAAAGCTTGAAAGAGAACTTTCCATTCACCATGAGTGAGAGACCATCTCCTTTGGAAGAAAGACCTAGTTTTTCCCAGGTTCATATAACGGTAAGAGTTTGTCCTGCTGTGCTCTGGACTTCGTGGAAGGATAATTTGGTCATATCCCTCCCCCTCCCCCCCGTTTAGCTGGAAATCAGACTTGAGGAGGGTAGGAGGAGGGAGAGGCCGGCTGGTTACTGGTAGTGGTTTGGTGACTGACATCTCCTCTCCCTCTCCCTCTCCCTCTCCCTCTGACAAAGGACGAGCAGTGGCGTGGGGAAGCGCTGCGGGAGAAGCTGCGGCACCGCGAAGACCGCCTCAAGGTCGCTGTCACAGTACCTACAGAGCATGCGTTACTTGGCGGGTGAGGGGGGGACTTGCTTGCACTCACATGCTGCTGTCACACTGGCTCTAGGCAGCACTGCAGCAATTTATAGATATAGGAGCGAAGCTCAGAGATGTTGGCATCACATAGTTAACGGCAGGGTCGGTATTCAAAACCATGAGTTCTGGTATTAGGCCAGCACTCTTTAACCTGTGTAATGCTGCTTGGTCTCAGCTAGAACAGACAGAACCCAGGCGTTTGGGGCGGGAACTAGAGACAGTGAATAAACAATAAGGCGCTCACAGGTCAGTGGCCGGGGGAAAGACTGGGAATACTGGAAGAGTAGGCGTGGGTGTCTGATAAGTTGTTTGGCTCTGAGCGTGTTGAGTTCGAAGGCCTGTGACTCATCCAGGGAAGCATGTCTGTCTGTAGGCAGCTGAAAATAAGAGTCTAGGATTTAGCAGTCAGTGTTGACCTAAAGGTTTGGGGTTAAGAGTTGAAAAATGAGAGTGAGGTGGAACAAGAGAGGACAGAACCATCTTTGGAGAACAGCCATATATTTACATATTGTCCACTAGCTGTACCCGGCCACACGTTGCTGTGGCTCAGTCTAGGTAAATGGAAAAGAAAGAAAAGAGAAAGCGCACATTTCTAATCTGTTTAATTTCACAGTGCTTCTGGGTATACAATGTTTTTTGTTGTTCCATTGTCTGTGCAGATATAGCGATGGTCTGGTTTGCCGAGTCTAGAATACACAGCATATAATTGTCCATGTGAGAAGCAATCCGTGTGTAGATTTAAAGCGCACAATTCTAAAGATTGGCCATGAGCTTTGTTGATGGTGATTGCAAACGCCAATTAATTGGGAATTGCAATCTCTGAAATTGAAATGGCATATCCGTTGGAATCATAGGAATGCGAGGAATGAGGACATCTTCACCTTTGAAAGGTCCTATCAAGATTGTTGCTTCTCCAACATTGCTCATTAATTTTTTACAGCACACAGACCCACACACTTCATGTTTTACCATGAAATCCATCAGCGATTTCAGCTTCTGTCTGAAAACACATGCTGTGACGTCATGCCTATCCACCGGAGATCGCCCAGGAAGCGAGAGCTGTTGTATATCGTCCCAAGCTGGATTGCATGTGAATGTAATGAATAGGTCTGAACGCCCGTGGTGACGAACATACGCAATTGCATCTTAAGCATACTCATGCATGTGACGTGCACTGCCTGTATATGAAGATGGCAAAATCGTTAGTCTTCCATCGTTAGTTGTATTACCATCATTTACAACTGCATCTCGCAAATGAACGTATTCTTCAGAGCAAAGCTTGGTCTGATTCAAATGGATTAATATCAAACATTCTGTTTTGATTTTTGCATACATATCTACGATGTATTGGTGAAACAATTGACAGCATTTCAAAATGTGACTGTCTTCATTCTCTCGAATTGTTAATCGGTATGAATGACAGTTCATTGCGCTGCATTTCATATTTGTTTCTTCACCACTGACTAGATTTATCATCTTAACGTTGAAGTGATATCCATCGGCACCATCCCCAAAAGTAATTGGATATTGCAGGGCATTGTAGCATCAATTAGTTTCTGCAAATTTTGTCAGTTGATTGTTTCTCCGATGAAGAACAATATCTCTAGGTTGGAATTGATCTCTGACTATAACAATTGCCACTTCGTCTATAGCTGGAGCATTGAATCTTCGCACATGTTCTCCAGCAACCGTTTGTCAGCGTGAATGACAATCTTGTGTGTATCAGATGGCATCATGTCAATTGCTGTTTTGAACAAATGCACTAAATTGTTTTTTCGTGAAGAAGCTCTTGCAGTTTGGAAACGGATCTTTTTATGCCGGTAGAAATTCCGCAGCGTGCATTCAACTCATCATTGCCATCACCGATGAAATACATTTGTAAGAATTTATGTTGGTCATCTGGGAATGGAAGCAGGCTTTATGATAAATTTGTCCTTTCACTTTGAAAGTTGGCATGAATTGATGAGCTGTTAACGATTTCTGTGCCAAACGATATCATTTGGAAGCATGAGTTCTGTTTCCTGATGTTAGATAGGAAATGCTTTGATTTGGCGGTATATCCGGCAAGCAGTTTTCAATGGCTCTGGTGGTCCTCCAAGTTGAGGCAGTTTAATTTTTCCGGCGGCGCAACACATTCCTTTCGTTTCTCCATTGAAGTTCAGAGCCTTGCAATAAAGACACACTTATGATGAGAACATACCAGCTCAAACTATAATCATCAGCTGAGTTGTACCAGAATGCAAGGCGATTATAATCGCGTGATTGCTGAGCACGGAGTCGTGTTTGACGCTGATCTGCTGTTTTTTGTTAACATCTTTCAGCCACTCTCAGCCTGTCCTGTTCATTCTGTTGAGAACGAAGCAGATCTGAAGCTACAGAATGTGATCCCTGTGGGCCCTGGCCGGTTGGCTCAGCGGTAGAGCGTCAGCCTGGCGTGCGGGGGACCCGGGTTCAATTCCTGGCCAGGGCACATAGGAGAAGCGCCCATTTGCTTCTCCACCCCCACCCCCTCCTTCCTCTCTGTCTCTCTCTTCCCCTCCCGCAGCCAAGGCTCCATTGGAGCAAAGATGGTCCAGGCGCTGGGGATGGCTCCTTGGCCTCTGCCCCAGGCGCTAGAGTGGCTCTGGTCGCGGCAGAGCGACGCCCCGGGGGGGGGGGGAGGGCAGAGCATCGCCCCTGGTGGGCGTGCCAGGTGGATCCCGGTACCCGCCGGTCGGGCGCATGTGGGAGTCTGACTGTCTCTCCCCGTTTCCAGCTTCAGAAAAATACAAAAAAAAAAAAAAAAAAATGAATGTGATCCCCGTGCTCGCAACCATGCATCCTCAAGTCTGGCTGCACGTAAATGAATTGTAAATAGGAAACATTGAAATGGAATCATAAAATATTTAGTATAGCGTGTGTTGCTTTTACGTCCAACAGATGGCGCTGTTTTTCAAAAAAAAAGTATGTTTTTACCTGTCACAGGTGTAATATCTATATCTATATAATAGTAGGTATGTAAAAAAGAGCACGTGTTCGAATGCAACGTTTTCTCAAAATTTCAAAGCAATCGGTGAAGAACTTTTGGAGATTTAAGATTTTGAACAAACGAACATTTACATTTTTATTGATATTTATATAAAAGATATATACAGCATGGGCTGAGAGGAAGCCTTTTGTGTATTGAGTGGAGGCCCTTGAAAATAGCCTTCAGCCGCATGTGGCTATTTAAATGTAAATTTATTATAATTAAATCAGGTTTAAAACTGAGTTCTTCAGTTGCCATATTTCCCGCTCTCAATAGCCACATATGACTACTGGCGATCATACTGGACAGTGCAGATAGGGAGCAGTCCCTTGGCCACAGAAAGTTCTGTTGGACAGTGCAGCTGTAGACAGAATCACTGAAGGTGCAGCAGTGGGAAGGCCAGAGGTCATCGGGTGGAGGAGCAAACACGTGGTGAGTGACACTGAAGACATCAGGTATAAGCCCGTCTTCTGAGTCTGGGCAGAGAGGGAAGAGAGATGGGGCAGTAATTGAACGAGGAAGCTGTGGATACAGGCATCCTCAGAAATGTTACAACGCAGAGAACAGGCTGAGTCAGAGGCCCAGTTAATGACAACACAGAGTGGTGCAAGTTTGCGCACACTGAGTGCGGTGTGTACTTCTAGAATTTTTCTTTTTAGGATGAGCATTTTCAGCAGCCATTTTTACTTTATGATCGTCAGATCTGCCTATCAAATGTTAAATGCGAGGAAGCTACTGAGTAATACATCTAGAACATATCTTCTGTATAAAATCCTAAATTTTACCCTAACACTTTCAGGCCCAGCTGCGACGCTGCATGTCCAAGCAAGCAGAAGTGTTAATCAAAGGGAAGCAGCAGACAGAGGGCACTTTACACAGCTTGAAGAGACAGGTCGATGCTTTAGGGGAACTGGTCACCAGCACCTCTGTAGATTCCACATTGTCACCGAGTCTGTCTCAGCTGGAGTCTTCCTTCGCAGAGGACTGTCAGCTTGGACCCAGCCAGGTAAAGGATCTCTTCACTAGGGGCTGACCTATGTTTGGAGAGTGCCTGAAAGCTTTGTGGTTCATAATCTAGAGGAAACAAGTGCAGAAGGAAAAAAATGCGGCCTTCAAATCTCTGGAAAACTTGTCCTAGGAAAGACTTGTTTTTTCATGGTCCCTAGGAAAACTGGAATCATCCGGTTGGTAGAAGTAGGAGCTGATGGCTTAGGAAACAGACTAGAACTGGAGACTGCGTGACCTGTCAGCGACGTACTCAGTTCTGCTATTGATGTCCTCCGTGGCTGGATTACTTATTCTCTACTGGGTCATTTAGTTTAGACCTGTGAAGCCCTTTGAGTCTTTAGTCTGCTGTCCCCCTGTATCCCAGGGAAAGGGACTGACTGCCCACTGTCACCCCTCAGCAGAAGTTTGAATACAGACCTCTTAACCCAGGCTCTATTAAAAAAAAACCTGAATTTCACAGAGGTTTTCTGTGTGACTTTGATAGGTTAATCATTTAGGAAGAACGTGAAATATACTCATGGATTGGTGAATAGTAACCTAGTACTACTGTCAGAGGCAGGTATTAGCTACCATTTTTGAGTGCCTACTGTATTTTCTCATCTAATCTTTACATCCTGAGAGGTAGGGTTATTCCTTTATACTGATAAGGAAATTGTATAAAATGAAAAATGATCTCAAGGTCACAGCAAAATACAAAACCAGGACAGAGCCTAATCTATCTTTATCACAGAGCAGTGTATGGAATGGTTGAGCCACAAGAACATTCAAGGACAGTTGCCTCTTTATCAGGCACAAGCTCCTTAGCAGTAGAGCAAAGATTTAAATATGATTACCTTAAAACTTTCTATGGTAGGACCCAAGTCAGGTACAGGCCCAAACCTTCATGGGCCTCTGGCCATGCCTGAAGGAAGAGGGTGTCAGGTGGCTTTGGAGGTAAGACAGCCTCCGGGAGTGGGAGGTGAATGCACAGGGGTTCGGGTTCGGGGCCAGGTTCACTCAGTTGTTGGCTCATGGTGGCAGCCAGAAAAGTTCAGGTGCTCGAAAGTCAAGAGAGGAAGAGGAGGGGTTAGAGGCACAATGAGGTAAGACTGTTAGAATTATTTTGGAGTTGGGGTTGTAATCCAGGTCTCTGTGGGACAAGATCCCACACTACATTGGAGTTAGGGAGCTGGCTTCTGAGACTAATTTTTTATTTTATTATCTGAGCCTAATGCTTTATCTCCCTTTTCAGAGCTCCTTCCAACAAGTTCTACAAGGTCCATCAAAATCACGAGACAGTTACCGACACTGATGCCACTCTGAGCTTCCTGCTTACTGGGTACATATTACAAATAGTTCTTTTTCTTTTCCACAAAACTTAAAAAAAAACTTACTGAATTTATTAGGGTGACATCAGTTAATAAAACCGTAGGTTTCAGGTATACAGTTCTATTAAACATCATCTGTATATCGTATTGTGTGTTCCCCACCGATAGTTATGTCTCCCTCCATCACCACTTCCCCCTGTTCTACCTCCAGTCACCCTACGGTCCTTTGGGTAATCACCATACTGTTTATCTGTGTCTCTAAGTTGTGTGGTGTTGTTTTTTTTTTTTACTTAATCACTTCACCTTGTTCACCCAGCCCCAAACCCCCTCCCCTCTGAGAGCTGTCAGTCTGTTCTCTGTAAGTCCGTTTCTATTTTGTTATTTTGGTCATTAGATTCCATATATGTGAAATAATATGGTAATTTGTCTTTCTCTGACTGGCTTATTTCACTTGGTTTAATAATCTCCAGGTTCACCCATGCTCTCAAAAGGTTAAGTTTTCCTTCTTTTTATAGTCTGAGTAGGGTTCCATTATATAAATGTGCCACCGCATTTTAATCCCCTCATGTGCTGGTGGGCACTTGGGCTGCTTCCAGATCTTAGCTATTGTAAATAATGGTGCAGTGAACATAGGGATGTACATATTCTTTTGAATTAGTTTTGGGTTTCTTCGTATATATTCCCAAAAGTGGAATCGCTGGGTTATATATTGCATTTTTAATTTTTTGAGGAAACCCCAGTTCTCCACGGTGGCTGTACCAATCTGCACTCCTACCAACAGTGCACGGGGTTCCCTTTGCTCCACATCCTCGCCATCACTTGTTAACGTATTGATGAGCGCCATTTGGACAGGTGTGAGGTGATAACTCATTGTAGTTTTAATTTGTACCTCTGATGATTAGTGATGTTGAACATCTTTTCATGTACCAATTTGTCATCTGTAAGTCTGCTTTGAAGAAGTGTCTATTTAGGTCTTTTGCCCATTTTTAAATTGGATTTTTTTAAAAAATTTTTTTGGTGTTGAGTTGTAAAAATTTGGGGTATTAACCCCTTATCAGATTATAATTGCAAATGTTTTCCCATTCAGTAGGTTGTCTTTTCATTGTTGTTCTTTGCTATCAAAAACTTTTTATTGTCCCACTTTTTTCCCCCTTGCCTGAGGAGATATATCAGAAAACGTATTGCTATGAAATATGTCCAAGATTTTACTGCCTATGTTTTCATCTAGGATTTTTTATGTTTTAAACGATTCCTTTAACTAGCACTTTCAGTTGGAAGATTTTTTTTGTGTGTGTGACAGAGAGTCAGAGAGAGGGCCAGATAGGGACAGACAGACAGGAAGGGAGATGAGAAACATCAGTTCTTTGTTGCAGCTCCTTAGTTCATTGATTGCTTTCTCATATGTGCCTTGACCGCGGGCCTACAGCAGACCGAGTAACCCCTTGCTCGAGCCAGCAACCTTGGGCTCAAGCTGATGACCTCCGGGTCTCGAACCTGAGTTCTCTGTATCCCAGTCCAATGCTCTATCCACTGCGCCACTGCCTGGTCAGGCAGTTGAAAGATCTTGAATTCTAGCTTATCATAGTCTTAAGAAAAAGTAACCTTTAAAAATTTTTCTCAGATAATTTTCTAGTGGTTCATCTTAAGACATTTTTCCCAAGTGCTCAAATATATTTACCTATTTAGCCATCTTGCTATCACTTAGTTCTATTGTTAAGACTGTTTTTACTGTTGCAAGAACTCATCCTTTCTTGCTTTGTTTTACTGTAGGAAAAAAACGGTTCAGCCAGATCTCCATTACCTCACTAACTTCATAGTTGGGAATGCCACTTGAATTTTTTCAAGATCCAGTGAATCTAGATGCTGGAACTCCACTGTAGTTTATCTCACTTGTACCAATAAGGCCAGGGGTTTTGTAAATCACTTGTACAAATGGCAACAGCTGTGTACAATTTAAAACAGGGTCCTAGATGCCTGAGCATTTTTTTTAATCTTTGAAATTTGTTATAAAACCAATGCTGAATGTAACTGCAAATTTGAATCCTTAAACTGTTAAAATCTATAGTTAACAAAGAAAGAATAGACTTAGGTTCTTCATTTATATTGTCAAAAGTTATTTTTGGATTTTGCTTAAAATCTATTTTCGTATGAAAATAAAAGGTAAAATGAATTTGGGGTTATTGTCTGACTTTACATTTCACAAATCTACAGAAAAGCCATCATATTATTGTCTTGATTATAAGAAGTGACTATCTTTCAAATGATTTGCCATCTTTTACCTGTAAGTTCAAGTTTGTTGTACCTATCAAAGAATAGGTTTCATCTTTGGAAATCTGTTATAAAACTGTTACAGTTCGGGTGCTTTTTCTCAACCAAAAATATTCTTTGGTGGAAAAATAAAATTTTGTATTGGAGAATCTGACCCAGGAATAAATTCAAATTGAGTTCATATTCAAATTTTTGAAAGACTTCAATGGCTCAACTCCTGTCTGTAAATAATTTCTCTAAAAACAAGAATAGCAATAGCAACTACTTCACAATCAAATGTTTGGCAAGAGTTATTCCCGTGGGATAGGTGAAGTATGAAAGTAAGTGTAGTAGATTAGATTTTAAAATATTCCCAAGGACTCTTTTCTAGGCTCCTAGGACAGCTTCTGAACCACAACACATGGTATATGCCATGTTACTACAATACAGAATGGCTGTGTAGTAATCCTCCTCTTAAAAAGTTGTTTGGCTACAACTGGACCACTAAGATATGGGATATAGTTACAATGAAGACAATGAAAGTGACAGAATTTACTAGTACATAGTAAGTTCTAGAAGGCCTCTAATTGCAAAAATAAAAATTGTTTTGGGTAGTGTCTTTTGTACTTAGTTTTCATTTTCACAAATCTTAACAAAATGCTTAAAATCCTGGCCTATTCAGTTATCAAAATCTTTCAGGGACACATTTCTGCTCTATCCATGTGCTGAATGTGAGGGTATAACACCTTTTTTTTTTTAAAGAAGTTTTCCAGTTCTTTTTGTTTTTTAATTATTTTTATTCATTGTAGAGAAGAGAGACAGAGAGAGAGAAGGGGGAAGGAGCAGGAAGCATCAACTCCCATATGTGCCTTGACCAGGCAAACCCAGGTTTTTGAACCAGCAATCTCAGCGTTCCAGTCGACGCTTGATCCACTGTGCCACCACAGGTCAGGCCTAGAACACCTTCCTAACCTGCCACATAAACCCTCCCTATACTCCCAAATAAATAGGGATGGAAGGGTAGTGAACTGAATCACACAATCACAAAAAAGGATACACTTGTATGGGCAAAAAAGTTCTCAAAACTTTTACAAGTCCTCTGGAATTAAAAGAGTGAGGTAATTCATGTCTGCAAACACCTGGTTACAAAAGACTTGTTTCCAAAGAAATTTGACCACCTCTAATATGTGAATATGATCAACCAAAAAAAAAAAAAAAAAAGTTACATGAAACACTTTATCTGTGGAAAATACTTGAACATTGTGGAATGTCTAATGCATAAAAGTACTAGGCACCAATTACTAATCAGGAAGGCCTCCTCATAGGTGGAAGGGCAAATGAGTGACCCAGAGAAGCAGGTGACCACACAAGTAGTAGTAAGCTCTCCTGAATTAATAGAATTTCACATTCTCTCCAAAGTATACTTGCTCAGTGTCTGGCACATGAGTGTTACAATATGCAATTTGCTCCTCTAGTTTTGAGCACCCAAGTTTATTATAGGGGATTACTCATGCAAATACAAAATTTGGCCCCAACTAGAGTCAAGGGAGAACACCAGCAGGTACCAAATGTGCAAATCCCACACTGAAAAGTGTGAGGGGAAACGATGCAAGTGATCCAAAAGCAAAGATAAAAAATCACTGAGCGATGGGGATTTATATGCCATGTACAGACTTCAATATCAACAAATAAGGACAATTCTGCAGTAAAAACTGGTAACCTATGCTAAATAATTGCTTACTTGAAGAAAAATATGAAATCCTACTAGAGTTCAAAAAAAAATTCAAACAATTTTAATTTAATCTAGATACAGGTACTTTATTTACAAATATTTAGATTAATAGCATCTTGTTACATCAAATGAAGAGTACAGCAGTCTGAATAAATCTGTCACAAAAACAATAAGACCCACTGTAACTAACTTTGGGAATCAGGGTATTGCACCTAAACAAGCCGCAGTCTTTACTTTGTGATTGCTACCTTATATCCCAATGGGTGGGTGGGTGGTTTTGTTTTGTCTTAGTAAATATATACACGCACCAGCAGGTCATGGTCCCTGGGTGAGTCCCTTATTATGCAACAGTGTGAGCAAAATGGATCACTTTAAGTCTTTAACAGAATATACCAATCTACTCCAGGAATCGTTTTTAAAAAAGTTCAAGACAAAAATAAAGATGAGTCCACAAATTAACCAAATCCTATTTTATGCACATTCCAGTTTTGGCTTTTATTTAACATTGACTATACAATACTCTGGTACTAGCACGTTTACAACCCAGAAAGGTGTATTTTTTTTACTTTAGTGTCTGTAAAGAGGGTTTTAAAATGTGTATTTTAAACACAGCAGTTGAGCTGAGTGCATTTCATATATAGTATTCCCAGGTTTACCTATCCTCCACTTCAATAACTTCCAAATTCCCAGCCTGAACCATAAACTCAAATCAATCAACAGAAGGAAAGAACTTGGTAAAATATGTTTGCTATCTAAAGAAATAAGATTGTTTCCCTTGCAATACTGTATACTTTCAGTGGCCAACCCATCTAGTGCAAAGTAGAAACTTACTTTGTATCAGCACAAACATTGAAACACTGTTAGAAACTTTCCTTTTTACAAAACGACTTATGCCAACAGACAAAATATAGCGCCTCCTGCTAAGAACACAAGGGATATCTTAAATTATTTCACTGTAGTGTTAAAAATGCACAATTTAAAATCCCTTAACAGCAGACCTGTGGTTCTGGCTGTCCAGTTCTAATCTCACCATTCCAAGATAAAGGTATAAAAGCTTAAAATGTGCAATAATAAACCCAGCCTTTTTCCTTTTTCTATACAGTAAGGCAAGAAATGCAGCCTGTAATGCAAAACGTTTACAAAAAGAGAAAAGCAGGTTAGCACATTGTCAATTACACAAGAACAGTTAGGAAAATCAGCAGGTAAGCCACAGTGCAAAGATGGAAGAGAATCTGCTAGTGTTAATCTTCTCACGCTAGGAGCTCTTTCCAGCATAATGTCCGCAAACACTGCCAGCACCAAAGGGTGGAGCCAGTATTACTTGTGAACTGCAGTTGTATCTATTTCCCTGTGTGAAATGGGAGGGAATAACATGGTCACATATAGGTCATACTGTACAAACTGGTATTTTATACTGTTCCAATGCCAGTAATCAATTTATTTTCTTCATTAAAATAATATACACAGAATGTATTGTTAGTTCAGTTCCTTCAAATTTTATACATATTTACTTTCTGCTAAAGAGAAAAGGATAAAATGATGTAAAAAAAGATAAAGCTATTAATTAAGCACAAGAGAAAAGATAAATGGATATTTTCCCTGTACAAGGCTAAGACAGAAGCAAACCTCTTCAAGAAAAATGCCACCCACACAACAGGGAATTTACCCAACAAAAACAAAACAAAAGCAGTTACAGAACCCCTTCTCTAATCATCAGAAGTCATTTCACAGCAATAAACTTGGCTACAACAGACATACTTGAACAGTTAAAGATGGAGAGAAAGGCATATATCAAATTAAACCGTACAGTGAGACAAAGCCTTGCCAAAAATAGGGAGGGGTAAAAATCATGAAGTCCAGCATGAGTGCTCAGTTTAAATCATGTATTGGTGACATACTTATCATGAGGACAATCAAGGGGGGGAAAAAAAGTCTAGATTTACCATGCAGGAGAGATTACTCTACTTGCCTTTGATAACCTGATTACATCTAGTTGTTTAGCAGTTTAGTACTGTGTTAAACTGTTTTTACAACAGAGTTGTTTTTTTCTTTTCTTTTTTTTTTAATTAAACCCAGTAAGATGTACAGAAGACAATGAGGCAGTAAAAAGTACTGCTTCCAACAGACAGAGGTGAAAGGTCAAATGAGAGCAATGGCAAAGAGGTCACTAGCAGCCACAGCCTTCTCTCTGGGGCTGAGGTTCACTGGTTAGCCGGCCTCCCTGCGGGGCTGAAGGTTTGTGCTGTACACCGGACTCGGCAGCATTCAGATCCAGGCTTCCATCCTGAATGTTCTGATAGATTTTCTTGGCAGCCTCAAGGAAAGCATCTTCTACGTTCTCTCCCCTAAGAGACAATTCACAACTTTACTTGAGAACCAGTTTTCTACAAAAGACAAGACACATCATACACTGACCTTTTGTGACCCTTTGGTCAACTGCCATAATTATCTTCAACTTAGCCCCTGTCATCTAATAAGAGATTACCAGAAGACTGAGCCAAGGTAACAAGATGGGAAAATATTTTCTGTGGAAAGCATGTAAACACAATACTGAGCTGTTTCTACAAACCCTATTTGGATAACTGTATGTATTCTAATTATTAGAATGCTAGTACATTTAACATCTGACAGTTAAGATAGGCTATTTTTGTAATAATAGAGGGTATTCCAAACAGAAATAAAATCTCCAAACATGCAAATATGATTCTCTAATTTGTACAAGTCTGATTAGCCAAGCATGAAATGTACTGTTTCTATCATGTTACGGCGACATGTTCATGCTTCGTCATGTCCACACTTCAATTTTCTTAGAACTAACAATACAGGTAAACAAAATGGAGCTAGCTTCTTACCAACACAAACATTTTTGGCCTAATATATCAAGAACTGTGATGAGAGTCCTGGGGGTTCAAAAATGGACATGGGATAACAAATGTTAATTATGCTTCTAATTACTCTTAAACACCAAGTACAGGCACTCCCCAAATTATGAACAAGACAGGTTTTGTAGGTTTGAAAATGTGTAAGTATTTATATGCACAGGAAAGGAAAAATAAATACTATGTTAAGACAAACACCTAAATTGCATTTAATAGGTAAATGTACCTGTTCCAGCTTACATATAGATTCAATTTAAGAACAAACCTACAGATCCTATCTCATCCATAGCCCAGGGACTGCCTTTCCTTAGTCATGGTTTTTACCATGATCAGAAGTATTAAACAGATTAATCTTGAGTCCACAATGCCAAACTCAACCTCAGTTGTCAAAGTCAAACATTTCTGAAATGTTTACACAATTTCACTTAAAATGGATTACCAGTGGGCATTATCAAGTAAAATCTTTTTGGTAAAATAATAAAAACTATCATTTTGAAATGTCTAACAGGAAGCAAAAGGTTGCTTACTGTTCCTCTAGCCATAAGCATTATGCACTTATATATTATACATTTTAGGTACAAGTGACCCTTGAACAACGCAAGGGGGGGGGGGGTTAAGGGCACTGACCTCCCTAGCAATCAAAAATCTTCCGAAATGTAAATTCCCAGCGATGGAACTGACCCTTGAACAAAGCGGGTTTCAACTGTGCGGGTCAACTGAACTACACAGGTCAATTTAAAAAAATCCTTGTATGACTGGACCCACGCAATTCACACCCATGTATTCATGTTATTCAAGGGTCAACTGTGTATATACATTATACATTTTTCATATATATGGCTCTACTTTGAGAAATTTGAATATAACTGAAAATGATCTAATTTTAGCCATACTTACGTTTTTGCACTTGCTTCAAGGAACAATAAGCCTAAAAATAAAATTCAAACTACGATTAGGATATTTCAAATTACCTCATAAGGGCATTCTCTTTAGCAACACCTAGATAAAAGTTTCCCATCAGCTCTCAGTATTTTATGACAGAATATGAGTGAGGTGAAGGGAACAACTGTACTACCCCCCGTAACACATATACACACATATCTGAGTAGTTTGCATTAAAAAATATAATTGTCAATCTGCAGAATCAAAATTCTTAGCAATTCTCTCCCAGTGTGAGCCCCCAAAATGCCATTAAAAGAAACCCACCATTTTCTTCAGCAAACTGTTTGGCTTCTTCATATGTAACATCTCTCTGTGCCTCCAAATCTGCTTTATTTCCTATGAGAATTATTACCTAATGTGTGACCAAAAGAAAGATATCTTAAGACAAAAACAACCATTTATTTATTTTTTAATGTTTGTTTTATTTATTTGAGAGAGGAAGGGAGAGAGCAGGAGAGAAGACAGGAACATCTGTTCTTATCTGTGCCCTGCCTGGGTATCAAACCAGCAACCTCTGCGTTTCGGAATGATGCTCTAACCAACCAAGCTATCTGGCCAGGGCATTCAAAAGCAACCATTTAAATCAACCATAAAAATTCTGAAATCCAAAAATTTGATAGAAAAAACCTTAGGCCTAAAGTGGAAAACAAGTACTAGCCATTATCCACCAGACAGGACTACAGAATCATGAAGCCATTAGCATGAAGAGGGATCTCAGCGATCTCCTAGATCAGGGGTTCACAAACCCTCCCATAAGGGGCAGAGAGGATTTAGTTACAGGTTTCTGAGTTCCATATTGTGGTCTCTTTGTGCTTATTTTCTCTTTCTTTTTTTAAAACAATGGTTTATAAATGTAAAAAAGTTTTAGCTCACCAGCCATTCAAAAACAAGACAGCCCGAGGCACACTAGGCCAAAGATGATGACTTATCTGAGTGAGGTCACATGAACAAGCTCTGGGGGAATCGTGAAATTAAGCACAAAATGTAAAAAAAAAAAAGGACAGTCCCTGAAGAGAAGATTTGTGGTTTTCATCAGATTTCAAAGTTTCTGGACCCTTAGATGTTTTAACTACTAGTTTAACGCTGAGTAGTACAAACGTTCATGCACATCCTCGTGCCTCCTGACCAGAGTATGATCGATTTATTTTAAAAATATGTTAAGGCAACATTAAAAAAAGGTAAATGTATGTTCTTCTTGTTTCTATAAATTGGTTATCAAACAACCATGATTTTAAGTTAATAAAACTGTAACTAGAATCAATTTCATTTTTTGAAGAAAAAAAACTCCCGGGGGTGAGCGAGCATGAAAAAAATTCACTACTTGAAGGGTTAATTCCTTCCCACTACAGGTAAGGAAATTACCTTCCTGCTACAGGTAAGGAAATAAAGGCTCAAGGCAAAGAATCAAAGGTCAGTTAGCAAGTTAGTGGTAGGAGGACATTAGAACCCAGGCAGAACACCCAAACTGTGATCTCAGACAGATACTATTCTGTCCCACACTGTCCTTAGGCAGGACTAAGTTTGTAGCAGCTGATACCAAATCTCCCTGTATCCATGGGGGGAGGAGGGGCAATAGGAGACATAAGCAGTGAGTTCAAATCCAAGGTAAAATATCACACGACTACAATATATCCACTTTGGAATAATTTTATTCAAGTGAAGTTAGGCCAAAGTTAAAGGCAGCTCTGAAAAGTTCTAAGGAAAAGTATGAAACCTTGGGGAAACAGGGTTTTTCTATGACAGGGGATACAGCTTTATAGATATACTACTGTCTCTATCTAAATACTATATATATTTATGTGACACCAACTGGTATACCCTCCTTCCCCCTTCCAAACATGTGCTAATCCAAACATGGGTACTTTAGGAATGGATAGTTTCAACTAAATGGAATCTCCACCATTCACTTTTTTTCATGTCTAAGTACAGCCCTTGGCTCACCCACTTCCAAAAAAATGGTGTCCAATAAACTTTTGACTTGAATGTAAACCTTGATTAAGTACAGTTAAGTACTCTAACAAACGCAAGCATTCCCCACTCAGTGTGGACAACTGACTACTGAGGAAGGAAAGAAGTTTTCATATACAATCCACTGGTCTTTTAAAGGCTAAGATAATGATGCTTAAAAAAAATCAGTCCTTTTTCTAAATATCAAGACTAGTAACATTACAATGGCCTAGTACAGGGCCATTTTAAGACAGATACTCAAAACAAGAAATGTCTGCTAAATGGAAGCACTGACTCCTCTCCCAGTTCCTTAAGTATTTCCAACCCAGCCCTGGCCAGCTGGCTCAGTTGATTTGAACATCATCCCAACACACTAAGACTGTGGAGTCAGTCCCCGGTCAAGGCACATATAAGAAACAACCAATGAATGCTTAAATAAATGAAGCAACAAAGCAATGTTTCTCTCTCTTCTTTCCTCTCTCTTTCTAAAATCAGTCAATAAAATTTTTTTTTTAATTTTTAAAGAATTTCTAAACCATGCTTCTTATTCTGAAAGGCATACCAACAAGACAGAGGTACAAAATATACTGCCAACAAAATGAGAAAGTGTTTAGTGTAGTCCCTCCCATCCACGGTTTTTCACTTTCCAAGGTTTCAGTTACCTGTGATCAACACATCATCACAAGAAGGGTGAGTAACATAAAATATTTAGAGAGAGAGAGAGCGAGCGAGAGCACATTCACATAACTTTTATTACGGTACAGTTTTAGTTCTGTTTTATTATCGTTACTCTCTTATGGTGCCTAATTTAGATATTATACTTTATCACAGGTATGTGTGTATAAGAAAAATATAAGGTCTACCGGAAAGTTCTGTCCGTTTTTGGAATAAAACAAAATACAAATTTTTCTTACTGTCAATAAACTTTATTAAATAATATAATTGCATTATTAATGATTTCTTGCCAGCGTGAGGGCAATTCGTATATCCCATTTTTGAAAAATGTTTTATCTTTTGATGCAAAAAACTGAACCAGTGCTTATTTGATATCTTCTTCATTTTTTAATTTTTTGCCCTTCAAAAAATTTTGTAAGGACAAAAACAAGTGATAGTCGGTATTATTCCTTCACCAAACACTTTCAATAAATTTCTACATGCTTCTGTAGCATTTCTTCCTTGAAATTCGTAAAAATTACAGTGGCGTAAATGAACTTTATCAGTAGCCATGGGTGCACTATCGCTTCACACATAAGACTAATGTGGATCTACTTTGTTTTAGTTACTTTGTTTTAGTTAATTTGCTACATCAGTATGTATACATTAAGTGGTAAAAATAAGAGAGGCATACATGCACCAAATAAACGTGCTTACGTGTGGAAACTTGGGATAGAAACGGACAGAACTTTCCGGTAGACCTTATATATATACAGGGTTCGGTACTATCTGTGATTTCAGGCATCTACTGGGGGTCTTGGAACACGTCCCCTATGGATAAGGGAACCACTGTAATTTCCACACGAAAATCAAAGACGACACTATAGAAAATACATCTGAGCTGGACCTTAAAGAGATTTTCTTTCTTAAGATGTGGTAAGATTTCAAGAGGCATAAATAAGGCAGGAAATATAGGGCTAATTTTTTATTATACTCCTCTAAGGACCCTCTATACAGTGAGAATTTTGTTTGGTGTTTAAAAAACATTTTTTATCTGAAATAACTGTAGAGTCACAGAAGTTTACAAGAGTAGAGAGGTCCTATATACCCTTCACCAAGCTTCCCCAATAGTAGCATCTTACATATATATACTACACTCTCAAAACCAGGACACTAACATTGGCAAAAGTCTATAGCCCTTATCCCAATTTCACCAGTTTCACACTCTCATGTGTGTATAATTGTTCTATGCCACTTTATTGCAGGCATAGATTCATCTTCACAATCAGGATATAGAAATGCCCCATCGCTACAAAGGAACTGCTTTGTGTTGCCTTCTTTATAGTCATCTCACACTATTTACACCCCTCCACCCCCATTGCTAACGTCTGGCAACCACGAATCTATTCTCTATCTCTACAATTTTCTTTTTGAGAATGTTCTACAAATGGAACCATACAACATGTAATCTTTTGAGACAGACTTTTTTTACTCATCATAATGCCCTTGAGATCCATTTGAGTTGCTGCATGTATCAATAGTTCATTCCTTTGTATGACTGAGGAGTGTTGCATTCTATGGATGTACCAGATTATTTAACCATTCACCTATCAGGGCCATTTAGGTTGTTTCTAGTTTTGGCTATTGCAAATAAAGCTGCTACGAACATTCACCTACAGGTTTGCATATAAACCTACAGTAAATTTAATGTGATGAAAGATATGCAAGTTCTAGGCATGGTCCCCATCATATTAGGCAAATCATGTTAACTGACTCTCAATATGATGCACTGCTGTTCCCTGATAAAAGCCAATGTTACCACTGATGACATTATTTACTGGACCAGGCCTCTACTAGGTGCAACGCTAAGTGAGACACAGGCCTTGTTGCTCAGAGTTGGGTCACAGCCCGGTGCCTTTCCTCACTTGTCCATGGAATACCCTCAATAGCATTTACTGAAACCTTACTGACCTCCTCTGTCAAGCCAGTTTCTCCAGATGGCACTGCTCATCCTGGGCCCCTACTAAGACACTAGTCACTCTATTCTAACTCATATTTTACTCTACTTTTCAGCCTAATTATTTGTATTTTCACAAGTAATCTCCCTGCTAGGACCCACATTTATCTTTCTATACTACAGAGACTAGCATAGTGGCTGGCCTTTAAAACTCTCAGTATTTTCTCAGTCTGGCTAAGAAGCTAATTTTTTAAAGCATGCATAACTTTTTAATTAAAATTTTATTAATTGTAGATTCACATGCAGTTCTAAGAAATACTGCAGAGAGATCCTTTATACACTTTGCCCCATTTCCTCCAATGGTAACATTTTATAAAACTGAACCCTTTTAAAGTGATAGTTTACAACTTTCACTTCACATGAGATCACCACCCCATTCATAACTTTCATTGTTTTTTTCCTAACCACAAACATGAATAAAAACCAAGTATAAAGTGTGACACCTAGGGTAATAGTACTTAAAAAATGTTTTCTTCAATCAATTTAAGAATAAAATAATGATTCTCATTTTTAGAACCCAAATACAAAAATCCCAATAGCAAATGGCTTCCCTTTTTTGGTTAGCTTAGATCTTAAATTTTCTGTATGATTGGTATCATTTAACTTACAGTATTTGGATTGGTGAGATTCCTTGCATCTGTCAACCAGCTGCTTAAATGGTTATATGTACTTCTTCTGCAAAAATTAAAGTTTACATTTGTGACTGCCATATACAATTGCCATTTCAGTAGAAAAAAAAAACTTCAATAAATAAAATATAGATTTTAATCAACAGATCCTAAAAAAGTAGTTTTGCTTTTTGACTAGACTGTTACCTTAAAGAACAGCAGCTGTGGAATGCAAACACATACTTTTTTTGCATTTGTCTTTAAATTTTTCAAATTAGAAACCAAGACAGTCATACTACATACAGAATGCTGGTATAAAATTCACCTTTCCAAGGAGGGACGTACAAATTGACAGCTATCAAAAGTCATGGAGATACAAAGTATAGCATAAGGAATATAGTCTGTAATACCAAAGTAACTATATGGTGTCAGATGGGTATGAGATGTATCAAAGTGATCACTTCATAAATTCTCTACGTGTCTAATCACTATGTTGTACACCTGGAAACTAATATATTATATGTCAACTATAACTAAAAAATAAAAAAAATTATTTAAAAAGTTTTAAATCTACCTTTTCTTAAAGAGCAAGCTAGTTATAACAGCATAAAAACTGGCTTTTAAAAAAGGCACTGAACACATATGACTAGAAATTCATGTCCCCACATTTCAGAAAGTGAGTTTATCCTAATTTATTGGCAGCTAAATCATTCTGGGCTTTAAACAGCCCTAATTCTCCACTTTCTCCAAGCAAGAGTTTAAATGGGCTTTAAACAGCCCTAATTCTCCACTTTCTCCAAGCAAGAGTTTAAAAACTCGTAGGCTCATTTGCACTAGTCAAGAAGGTCTTGAAATAGTAAGTACATTCAAATATAGTAATTTACAATATTATATAGAATATAATGTTAACCAAACATATACAAGGGGTCAAAATAATAAAATTGTGACAGTTAAAAATGTTTTTGATTGATACAGATTCACAGAACATTAATCCATCTTACTTATTTAACAGGTGAAGCAACAGAAGCCCACAAAGATTTAAATTATTTCAGAGCCAGGCCTACTAGGACCTTTATACACATTGGGTCCTCAAAGTGTTTCCAATTCATCCTTGTGAACAGTGTATTCCATAATCTCTCATTGCCAGTGCTCCTATGAAATTCAATACTCCTAATATTTAATTCTTTCCTAGTGGGAACTGAAAAGAACTCCTTACTCAGACTCTCTTTTTACTGTGCTATATCATATGCACAAATTACCACCTAAGTGTCAAAAAAGTAACATAAATCAAAATAACTTTCCTGATGCTTAAAAAATTTTAAGTAAACAATAGTCAAATATTTTTAAAAGGCACAAGTCTTATCACTGCTCAATATCTGTAATACTGGCATACCTTGCTTTTACACAACAAATATACCTTATTTCGTGCATAAAACCTTAACACAGCCCAAAAATATTTATCCTGATTTTGATGAATTTTAACATCTCAAAGCTGGCAACAAGAGTGAATTACAAACTGGAACCTTTAGTAAACAGAAAAATCCTCACATCCTTTGTAAATGGTATGAAGATCATGAAAAACATTATTTACATGTACCATAACTTTTGCTAATAGTTCTGATAATTGTTTTATTAATTTTAAGTTCACCACCATAATTTCAAATCTATACAGAAGTATCTAAATATTCATTAACTGGTGGTACTAGAGCAAAAAAAAAGTGTGCTAATATATCCCTAACAAAACAACTGACAGAGCTAAACCAACTGCTATGATAAGCTGCGCTGTAAATTTAGCAAAGTACTCCGTTAACAACCAGAGTTAATGCCAAGGATAAAAAGTATTATTAAAGCAGGGGCGCTTTTTTTTTTTTCCTTAAGTTGGAAACAGGGAGGCAGACAGACTCCCGCATGCACCCGACCAGGATCCACCCGGCATGCCCACCAGGGGGCGATGTTCTGCCCATCTGGGGCGTCGTTCTGCCGCAATCAGAGCCATTCTAGCGCCTGAGGCAGAGGCCACACAGAGCCATCCTCAGTGCCTGGGCAAACTTTGCTCCAATGGAGCCTTGGCTGCGGGAGGGGAAGAAAGAGACAGAGAGAAAGGAGAGGGGGAAGGGTGGAGAAGCAGATGGATGCTTCTCCTGTGTACCCTGATTGGGAATTGAACCCAGGACTTCCACACACTGGGCCGATGCTCTACTGCTGAGCTAACTGGCCAGGGATTAAAGCAGACTTTTAAGTTTGCAAAATGTCAAGGATTGATAATAGGAAAGAAATGGGAAAACAACAGAGTCATGGCTGCAACATCAATGTCACTATGAAGTATCACTGTCAAGAAAACTAGCTAAAGCTAAAGTACTTTTTATCAGTAAATAGTTTTATTGAGATATAATGAACATACCATAAAGCTCAACATTTTAAAGTATACAATATAGTGGCTTTAAGAATATTTACAAAGCTGTGCAACAATCACCACTAATTCTAGAGCATTTTCATCACCAAAAAAAGAAACCCCATACCCATTAGCACTCACTCCCATCCCCTGGCAATTCACTTGTCTCTATGCACTGGCCTATTCTGTTCTGGGAATTCCAGACAAATAGAAGCATACAACATGTGGCCTTTTGTTTCTGGTGTCTTTCGCTTAGCAAAATGTTTTCTAGGTCCAGCCACTGGACAGCATGTTTCATGTTTATTTCCCTTTTAATGGTTGGATTTTATTCCATTGTATGAATATGCCATATTTGTTCATCCATTTGAGTTACTTTTGATAACTGAAACAGAAACACATCTTACCTAAGGTATTTGCTATGCTTAAAAGCAAACCATAAAAGTATCAAATCATCACACTGTATATCTTAAACTTATATCATGTTATATGTCAATTTCATATCAATAAAGCTGGGGAAACACACACACACACACAAAGCAAAATGAACTACAACTATACATTGATATATTGTAAGTACACATTGTCATATTTAAATTTTATTAATTCATGAAATTTTGAATTACGTGAAGTCTTTGGGAATGTATCCCTCATAAAAATACGTCCTGTACAGATGGCCAGGTTAATAGTCTCCCCACAAAACTACTGATCACTGCCTGGGTATATGAAAAGCATTAAGGCTATTTCACTCTGTCTTAACCCTGAAATCACTCAATTCTAGGAAACCGCATAATGCATTTCCCAAAGGGAAATATGTTTGAAGGTCTAATTATCACTTAGTCCCACTCACTCATTCCTACCCCATCACCCAAAAGTCGAGCGAGCCACAATGCTTCAGACTGGCACTTTGCATTAATATGAGAGGTGATCCAGTTATTTTCTAACTTACAGTGGACAAACAACAGAGTTTAATGAAGTGGCACAATTTCTATGTTTTCAAAGTCAAACATTTACGATCTGGTTTGCTTTCAGTTTCCAGAAATAGACAAGTTGAAATAAATTTAATCTCACTGCCTGAAGCTGCTTCAGTCCATTTCAGGACAAAAAAAAATTTTTTTTAAATTACTCAAACACCTTCAGATGCAAGCAGAAGATCTTTTTATAATCTACCACACCGAATTAACAAAACTCCGTAATTCCTTGCTTGGCCTTATTATGAAAAGGTGTAAACTTTAATACTAGAGACTGAATAGAGTAAAACCTCAAGACTTGCTTGCTTTCTACTGAAATGGAAAGAACAAAGTTTGGTATAAAATATTATTTCACCTCAAATAATTCAACTGAAGCTGCTTTTCAGAAAAGTATTCTTCTGTCAGCTCCACCAGCATCTCCTAAAGCTTTTCTTCAGTCATACCCACTTTCAGAAAAGGAAATCAACATGTTATGTCAAGTCTCACACAGCAATTTAGAGAAGAACCATAAAACCCAAATAAGCATATTTACAGTCACACAATTATAAACTAAAGAATGCTTAAATCTATAAAGGAGAAACCACACTGCCTAAAGTAGATTTCTTTCTGGTTTGAAGGTTGAAAAATTATTAATCTCTTACCTAGTGATATCATACACCATAAGCGCTCCTGCTGCTCCTCTGTAGTAGCTTCGTGTAACAGCCCTAAACCTCTCCTGTCCTGCTGTATCCCATATCTGCAGTTTGATTTTTTGGCCACTAACTTCAATTATTCTTGTACCAAATTCAACACCAATTGTGTGAGGACAATCAGCCATAACTGTTAGGGAGGAAAAGAAATATAATATAATATTCCAGCTTCCAGAAAGCTTCAAATTAAGACCAGTGGGGGGGGAAATCCACTGGATAATTCAAATGATTTAGTAATGCTTGTTGGGCTATAAACAGGTTAAAGCTAACACTAAAAATTAAAAAAAAAAAAAAAAGCCTAACAAACAGAAGTCACAGAAATAGACTAGAACAGGGGTCAGCAAACTTCTGTAATGACCAAATAACAAATATTTTAAGTTTCAAAGGCCAAAGAGTCACTCTCACAAGTGCTCAACTGTGAAACAAAGTCATAAACAATACATAAAACAGGCCTAGCTGTGTTCCAATAAAACTTTACAAAAACAGGCAGTAACTGAATTTGACCTACAGACTCTTGTTTGCTAACCCCTGAACTAAAAGAATCTGCTAATTAAAAATAAAGATTGCAATAAATGCTTCATAATACCAAGGTTATATTATTCACCCTTCTGACAATCCTTACATGTAACAAATCAATGGTTTTAGTACTCTAAGTATTAAGTCAAACAAACTTTTATCCTGGAAAATATTATCAATATTTAAAAGAAAATCACATTTAATATATGTTTATGTTATATATGTCTAATTCAGTAAGACAATTATTATAATGTATATTATACTAAGCAAAAAAAAAGCCATGGAAGTAATTTCAACTGTATGGAACAATTTCAACTATATTTAGCCCACCAGTTATATAAAATAAAATAGTACCTTCCCCTGCCACCCAAGACAGAATTCCATTTTAAGTATTTCTAATCTATTATTATATATTCAACAAATGATACATGCAGCAAAATTCCCAATAAGGCAATTTCCATAATGTGAAGTCAGAGAATAATAAAAAGATTTAAATTTGCCATTACAGTATACATTTTTTTAAAATTACACCATCAAAAAATCTAGGCAACTCAAAATTATATATAGCACATAAAAATTAACATTATATATGGGTATACTTTACCTTATCTGCACCTATGTATTTAAAAATAAAATCACTCCAAAAGACCTAAGTGGATATATAGGAAAAGGTTGTATTTAAATGCATAAGTACACCAAAATGATACTTTTAAAGGTAGAAAAGTGACAAAGAATTTACTGTTTTACCGTACTTATTAAACTTACATTTTTTTTCTGTAAATTGATGAAGCAAGCAAGATTTTCCTACTCCCATGTCCCCTGTTTAAAAAGAAAAGTTTCAAGTGGCAATTATATTTCTCAATTTTACACTCATATAATTATATGTAATGACTGCTCTACCCATTACATTATCACAACTTTCTGGGACACATAGAAAAGGTGTATTTCCCTAATTTATAAGAGTTCAAAAGATCCTACAGGTCAGTTTTCACTGTGATGTACAAATTCACTATTCCCAACTTTCAGCAGTGATAAAATTTGGTTATAAATTATGTTAATCGCCACCAGATGGGAAGTGCAATTTAATAGAGAAACTGTTGTAATCTTGTTTTCTACTTTGAGCAGTTTCAAAGTTTTATATTGATCCTTCCCTTAACTGTGCATAGAAGCAAGACTCCTAAGGAGTGACAAATAGGGCAGCAACATATAACAACCAAAAGTAAGTTTTGGGAGCCTGATTTCACTAGATCCCATCTTATCTCACTTTTTTTTTTTTTTGCGCATAATTCCACACACAAAAAAATGTACACTGCATGAAAACCGTAACAGAACAGTGTCGCCTCTGTATTACCACAATTTAATCGCTGGTGAGGGAAAAAGCATTGCAATATAGTCAACAGAAGCTCAACATTAAACCAAACTCTTCTCATGTGATGAATTAACTGAAAAGTATATGTACTTTCAACTGGACTCTGACAACCATACTTGGATAAACAACAGTCTTAATTTGAGCAAAATCTGGAAACTTAAGGGGAAAACCACTAATATTGCATTTTATGTCTATTATACAATTATTCTGAATCAATGTTTTCCAGGACTTTCATGATATATTTGGACTGTAACAACAGTCCTAGGAAATTAATTTTATTTCCAGTATTAAAAAACTTTCAAGTAGCCCTCAAGACAACTAGCATCACTTCAAAGGCACCTGGCATTGTATAAAAGTATCCAGAGCCACAATGCAAAGGATACATTGTCAATGCAAAAATAAATCTTCTCAAAGGAGCTTTATTTTGTACTGAGAAAACCATCCACTTCTTTTGGAATGGTATTTAAGTATTGGTATATAAATACATATTTTGCACATTAACCTTCTTTGAGAACTAGAGTGCCAAGCAAATAAACTTACCAATAATAATATATTTAAAGATGTAAGAGTAGTTGTATGGTGCAGTTGCCATGGTGGCACTAAAAACAAAGAAAACTGTGTTACTTCAGTGTAAAAGTATATACAAATTTATCCAAACTGATCATTGCCATCCTTTACAAATACATAAAAAAAGTACACTGATTATCAACAAAATATTGATTCCAATAAATCGAAGTAAATCTGCATTTCCCAAACTGATCAAATGCACAAATGTTCATGGATGAACACTGCTTTACCATTCTCATGTATTATCCAAAGAAATTTAAGAAATCGTTTACATCAAAACAATTCCAACATTTCATGTTAGGAATAAGAAATGTTGCTCTGAAAAATGTTAAACAAAGAAATCTTTATAAATTCAAGTTAAACATCATTATAAATAGTCCTCTTTCCCCCCATTATAAATAGTCCTCATCCCTATTAGTTGAATTACTGATGGCCTACTTGTTCAGAATTTTCTGATTTTTTTTAAATGACAGAATGTTTTTTAAAAAACCAGTAACTTATAAACACAACGGAACTTTTCTTAAAGTTTTTATTTATTGATTTTTAGAGAGAGGAAGGGAGAGGCACAAAGAGAAACATCAGTGTGTTGTTCCACTTATTTCTACCATCATTGTTGACTCTTTGATGTGCCTAGGGACTGAACCCGTGTAACACCTCCTGTCCGCATGTTGGGAAGCTCTAACCAAGATACTTGGCTAGGGCCACAATGCAACTTTTTTTACTCTATTTTAAATAAATGGTTAGTATAGCATCCAAAGAAAGAGTCATCATTATTTCCAAATTAATGTCAGATTAAGATAGAACCACAGCCTGACCAGGTAGGTGGCGCAGTGGATAGAGCGTCGGACTGGGATGCAGAAGGACCCAGGTTCGAGACCCCGAGGTCACCAGCTTGAGCGCGGGCATATCTGGCTTGAGCAAAAAAAAGCTCACCAGCTTGGACCCAAGGTTACTGGCTCCAGCAAGGGGTTACTCGGTCTGCTGAAGGCCCGCAGTCAAGGCACATATGAGAAAGCAATCAATGAACAACAAAGAAGTCGCAACACACAACAAAAAATTAATAATTGATGCTTCTCATCTCTCTCCGTTCCTGTCTGTCCCTATCTCTGCCTCTGTAAAAAAAAAAAAAAAAAAAAAAAATCTCTCTGCACGCCTAGCCCAAATTAATAAAATGTTCTTTAAAAAAAAAAAAAAAAAAGATAGAACCACACAAAATTGTTGCTCTTGTAGTTGTGTTTTTTTTTGTATTTTTCCGAAGCTGGAAACTGGGAGAGACAGTCAGACAGACTCCCGCATGCGCCTGACCGGGATCCACCCGGCACGCCCACCAGGGGGCGATGCTCTGTTCCTCCGGGGCGTTGCTCTGCCCAGAGCCACTCTAGCGCCTGGGGCAAGGCCAAGGAGCCATCCCCAGCACCCGGGCTATCCTTGCTCCAATGGAGCCTCGCTGCAGGAGGGGAAGAGAGAGACAGAGAGGAAGGGGAGGGGGAGGGGTGGAGAAGCAGATGGGCGCTTCTCCTGTGTGCCTTGGCCGGGAATCGAACCCGGGACCCCTTGCACGCCAGGCCGACGCTCTACCACTGAGCCTACCGGCCAGGGCCTAGTTGTGTTTTTTTTAAGTCAATCTTTGGCCTGACCAGGTGGTGGCGCAGTGGATAGAGCGTCGGACTGGGGTGCCAAGGACTCAGGTTCGAGACCCCGAGGTCGCCAGCTTGAGCGCGGGCTCATCTGGTTTGAGCAAAAGCTCACCAGCTTGGACCCAAGGTCGCTGGGTTACTCGGTCTGCTGAAGGCCCACGGTCAAGTCACATATGAGAAAGCAATCGAACAACTAAGGTGTCGCAATGCGCAACAAAAACTAATGATTGATGCTTCTCATCTCTCCGTTCCTGTCTGTCTGTCTCTCTAAAAAAAAAAAAAAAAAAAAAGTTGGCCCTGGCCAGTTGGCTCAGAGGTAGAGCGTCAGCCTGGTGTGCAGGAGTCCCGGGTTCGATTCCCAGCCAGGGCACACAGGAGAAGCGCCCATCTGCTTCTCCACCCCTCCCCCTCTCCTTCCTCTCTGTCTCTCTCTTCCCCTCCCGCAGCCAAGTCTCCATTGGAGCAAAGTTGGCCCAGACGCTGAGGATGGCTCTGTGGCCTCTGCCTCAGGCGCTAGAATGGCTCTGGTTGCAACAGAGCAACACCCAGATGGGCAGAGCATCGCCCCCCGGTGGGTGTGGGCACATGCGAGAGTCTGTCTGACTGCCTCCCCGTTTCCAACTTCAGAAAAACAAACACACACACATACACAATCTTTGGCAATTCATATGGTTCAAATTACCTAATGTAGAATTTGAAGATTAACAATATAGCAAATGTCTGCTATGTAATTTTAAGAGCTGAGAGAATATCATAAAATACTAGCTGTGGTTGTAAAATTGAAAATTTATATATTAGATTCTATATATGTCAAAAGACCACAATTCATTCCTTAACTTCAGACAGACTTAATCTGAAGGATTCTAATTTAGTTCCTACTTTTAATAACTTAAAAAACTCTGCAATTTATTCAAATGAATGCCTTGAATGTGACAGACACTGCTGGTGACATCACAGTGCTAGAGAAAGGTAAAGTCTAATGAATACTGGTTAAAGTTCCAATAAAATTATTCTCAAACCAGTTTTCAGTTTAAGCAAAGATAAAAATTCTTTATAGATGAAGGTTTAACCCTCATTTTTAAAAATTTAATTTTCAGTAATTTTTTCATTTGATTTGTATTGTTTTTGGCCAAATGCCTCATTACACAAGCTATATGCATTTGGTGTGATTGGAAAAATTTATTTACTGAATTAACACTTTCCTATATATCACATTTCCAATAAAATTTCTATATAACTAATAAAACAAAAATGTAGAAAAAGTATGTGTGTAAAATAAGTGAATTATTGTTATCAGGGAAGGGGAAAGTGTCAATTATTGGACAATCACTTCATACAAGAATAGTTTCCTCTCTTAGCCATATGAACTATATTCAACAAAAGCAGATGCCCGGCTGCTCCCTATTCCAGCTTGACACTTTGTAACACATTTAAAATCAGTCTTCCACATCACAGAAAACTCCCTTAACCAGTTCTTTCAGGAAATGGGGTTTTTCTAGTAGAGTAACTCTGATTCTGATCATTATCCTAATTCCCTTTTTCCAGATACTGGGGACTCAAAACATTTAAAAATGAACATGGTCCTGAGGCAAAAATTGGTCTAAATTATTCACTACATATCTAAACCAGACCCAAAACACACGGGAAAAAAATTCTCAATATGAAAACAATATAAAGATTTTAACATCTTAACTTGCACTCCTCTCAGATTCTTACCAATTGATTTTTTACTCTTCTTTCCCCATTCAAATTTGGGAAAAAGAATAAGTTAGTAACCTATAAATTACTGTTTCTCTCATGTTCTTCCCCTTCTGATTTTCCTTGGTTCTAATTTAATATTGTGAATAACTATTATTAAGTAATTACATCAGAGGATGCACTGTAATCAGGACTTGTAGATATGGATAAATGATACTATAATAATAATTCATATGATATCTACCTAACAAAAAATGTTTCTGAAAGGAAATAACATTTGTTGAGAGTAAACCATGGGATGATCCGCACTTTTCCCTATATTGACTATCTTACATAATTCTTCCTTAATTCGCACAACTCTGTAAAATCATTATCATGTTCATGTAAAAACTGAATAAACAGATGTTTGAAGAAATTCAAAATTTGGCCAGTGTTACAAAGTTAGGAAATAGCAAAACTGAAACTTGAACCCAGGCCTAACTCCAAAGAACCCAATTTTTCTAAGGTAGCTTATTAAAGATACACATATCTGTAGACTGATAAAATAAAAGCAAAACCTAAAAATGAAAGGTGGAGGATAATTACAGGCAGTCCACGGGTTACAAATGAGATAGGTTCTTTAAACTTGTTCTTTTTTGAGAGAGAGCGAGAGAGAGAGAGAGAGAGAGAGAGAAAGGGAAAGAGAGAGAGAGAGAGGGCCCTGGCTGGTTGGCTCAGCGGTAGAGCGTCAGCCTGGCGTGCGGGGACCCTGGGTTCGATTCCCAGCCAGGGCACATAGGAGAAGCGCCCATCCATTTGCTTCTCCACCACCCCCCCTCCTTCCTCTCTGTCTCTCTCTTCCCCTCCCGCAGCCAAGGCTCCATTGGAGCAAAGATGGCGGGGCGCTGGGGATGGCTCCTTGGCCTCTGCCCCAGGCGCTAGAGTGGCTCTGGTCACGGCAGAGCGACGCCCCAGAGGGACAGAGCATCGCCCCTGGTGGGCCTGCCGGGTGGATTCCGGTCGGGCGCATGCGGGAGTCTGTCTGACTGTCTCTCCTCGTTTCCAGCTTCAGAAAAATACAAAAAATACAAAAAAAAGAAAAAGAAAGAAAGAGAGAGAGAGGAGAGAAGCATCAACTCATAGTTGCATCGGTTTAGTTGTTCACTGAACATACGTGCTTCTCATACGTGCTTGACTGGAGGGCTCCAACGGAGCCAGTGACCCATTGCCCAATCCAGAAACACTGGGTTCAAGCCAGCGACCTTGGGCTTCAAGCCAGCGACCTTTGGGCTCAAGCTAGCGACCAGAGGATCCTGTTGATCTCATTTTCAAGCTGGTGACCTCAGGGTTTTGAACCTGGGGACCTCAGTGTCCCAGGTCAATGTTCCATCCACTACACCGCCACATGTCAGGCTGGAGTCAGTTTCTTGAAATAGGCACCAAAGGAGGTTTGTACAGAGCTTTTCTTATTCTCATCATAAATGGCCCTGTAGCATCACAGGCCTTTGGTAACTGTACAGTAAACTTTGGTGAACCTCTCTGCATCAGGATCTTTCTCCTCTAACTTTGCCATTCCTGCTTCAATGAGACGAAAAACATCAGCTAACTTTTGCAGTTTGGAGTTTCTAAGGTCCCTGGTTTCTTCCCTAAATGCTATCATCTGCTTCTCTAGTTCAATTAGGTTTTCACTGGTTAGTTCTTTGCCATGGGGGTCCAGTAATTTTCACTGATGTCCAACTGCAGTTGAATGCCAACAGCCCTTATGGCTTTCTGTTTGTAAGTACAAGTTGTATGTAAGTAGGATGTTTGTAGCTGGGGACTTACCGTATACTAAAAAATTAGGGTAATAGTTTTACTATCAATGATGTAAAATTTAATTCAAAACTTCCTGGCTGTCAGGAAAAATGTTTACTACATACATAACTTACCACTAATACTTGTGTTGCCTGTTTTAAATATTAACTATGTTTAATACTGCTTTAGCAAGATTTTGCAAGCTCATCTCTTGAACATGAAACATACCACTGTTTAAGGTGAGAAATACATTTTTTTAAATGGAGTTTGCTATTGCGTAAAATGCTTCAACGTGCTTTTAACAAAATTACAGAGGTTTTTCCTGGTCAACACATATCAATAAATGGTTGCTAAATACATATGAAACATAATTACTGTTGCCATCAAAAATAGAATACATGGTCTTCATAAACTGAATCAGACACCTTTCCAAATAACATTGTACAAACACATATACGGCCAGTTTTTAAGTGCAGACAGAGATGTGAATGTAGGCACTTTCATACATTTTGTTTGTGAATAACCACACATTTTGGGGAAGTAATCAGTATATATTTTAGTATCTTTAAAAAAAATGCAAATCACCCTTTGGCAAAGAAACCCATTTAATAGTAGTCTACAGAAATGAAAGCTTCAGTCCACAATGTTACAGGTTCAAATGCATTTAATGCAGAATTTTTATAGCAAAAACAAAACCTGGAAACAATCTAAACAGGGAAATGACTAAAGTAAATCTGTATATAAAACAATATACATCTAGTTTAAAAACATTTAGAAATATATGTATTAACTTATAGAAATAATAGCTATGATTTTAAGTGAAAAATAGCCTGCTGCAGTTTGATGCAGAAACATAGCCCATTTTGAACACACATACATAACTCTCAATCCTATATGCACATGATATAGAAGGCTACACATCAAACTGTGAAAATGAACACATGGGAAGAGAGAAATTAATAACTTTCTTTAACCATCCCTGCACTGACAGTATAATGAGCACGTACTATTCCAAAATATTCCAAGTAGAAGAAAAATAAAGGACTATTAAATATTTATATTTTAAAAGCATTTTATATACAATTCTAATACAAAACAAATTAAAGAATAAACCAAAACAAAAGAACTCCAATTTAAAATATTTCCAATATCACTTCCACATTCAACAATAATATGGGGAACATAATATGAAGTCAATCATATGATCAGCCTCAAAAAAACAAAAGAGACCCCAATAATCAAGGGTATTTCCAGTTGCTTTTTTTTTTATAGTATGGCTTCTTACTGTGTTAACTTATGCACTGTATCTGACTAATTCTTTCACAGCTGTTATATAGCTATTTTATTCTACCCCTTAAAACATACGATGTTACTGTATAATTTTTACATAACTAATCCAAGACAACACAGGAAAAAAAACGCACTAAATATTTCAGGTGTTTTAAATTCTAATCCTCACTGCTGAAATTAGTTTTTTTTTAACATGCAAAATATCTTGTTAAAAAAACCAAAGCCAAGATAGACTGCTTTTGTGATTCCAATATAAAAATATTTCTGAGCATCTACTAAGCACAAAGCCTGTATTAGATTTAACAATAATGATTAAAAAACAAAACAAAAACATTGTCCCTCCCTTCATGAAACTCAAGAACATAAACATTCTGATTTGCTTATAGGCCTAGTCAAGTGAAATGCTACTTGATTTGCAGTAAGGTGAACACAAAACTTCAGTAGTCACTCTAAAATTCTAATCAAATCAAAGTGAGTGGTCAACTTCCTTTCCTTAACAATAAAGCAACCTATGAAAATAAACCGCCCATTTCTGAAATTCGTCTTAAAAATAACCAAAAAAACCCCGAAACCCACAATACCTTACATTTGACAAGCTATTTCACGTTAACTCTTTATACAAATCAGTAATGTGAATAAGAAAAAAAATTTGAGTTTCTTCACGTGTCAACAGCAAGACTGTTTCAGCAAACTATGATGGTATTCTATGAATAGGAAATAAAGCATTCTAAAACTGCACCTCTGTTCACAGAAGTAATGTACTTAGGCAAAAAACAAAAATAAATCAAACCCTGCCCTTACTACTGCAGTTAAGAGGATTAGTAGTAGTGAAAATTGTACTGATGAAATGATGATGTGAGATTTTCTTCAAAATAATTTCGTGGAGAGGGTACAGGTCAATGTAGGTGAAACAAGATTGCTGATCACTGATGACACCGGCTGCTAGGTATACGAAGGCTTAACATACTACTTACATTGTATGTTTGAAACTGTCTAGAATAAAAGCATTTAAAAAGTAAAGAACATGTCTGATACCTCTACTTGTACAGTGCTGTCTCCAGCTTTGCCTGGCATTTAACCATATAAAAATGTTTCAATTATCTAAAAAAATGAAGCACCTCTCAACAGCCCTTGTTTAGTTGCCTTAACCAAAGGCTCCTCCAAGTACAATATCTTACTAAGGTTATGCAAAGATACTTAATACTGATAAAAATCAGTTGTAAGAACAACCCAAATTCTGTTGAATAGTTGAAGTACATACCAACCATGAAGTTTAACATAAAGTAGAAAGAGCAAAAACTTTCAGAAATACAACAAAAATTCCAAGGAACCTTTTAGGTTATTCAAATCTAAGGTTTTACATCTTTTAAATAACTGCCATTTACTGAGTGCCTAATATATGCCAGCTATTTTTTAAGTAATCGTTAATCCTAAAACTCATTTTACAGATAGGAAACCAGCTCAGAGAAGTGATATATCCATCATCATAAACTACTAAAGGAAAGCTAAGATTAAGGCTCTGGTCAAAATCTACAGCTCTCCAGTCATGCTCCTTCCTCTCCTTTACTCAACAAATATTAAACAGTCGCTACATGCCTGACACTGGTACAGGCAATGAGATCTAACTATAAATCAAGTAAAATGCTATGAAGTTTTAAATCCCATTTAATCCTCACAACTCAAAAACATAGTTACTATTATCCCCTGGATAGATAAGAACCCCGAGTCTAAGACGTTAAGTAACTTGCTTATGGTCATTAACTAGGAAGTTGAAGTGTATGACATATGACATCCCTCAAGGCGTAACCAAGTAAAAGTGTATAAGCAAAATACTGAGAAAAAATTTTGGGAAGTCTTAAAGGGAAGGAGGAGTGGGAGCTAAATTAGGGCAAGGTTAAGTTTGCCCTTAATAACCACACCTAAAAAAAAGCAATTGTGATAATGAAATGAGCAATAAACTTTGCAAGAGGTCAAATCTGGGCTCGGACACTTGCTGTGGGGCCACCCGGAAAGAAAACGTGGCCTCTGGGAACCTCAGGTTTTTCTTCAAATATAAACTAGAAAGCTGCCAGCTCTCATCTGCAGCTGGGAGTGTGAGCACGGGCAGTGCAGTGCCTAACGCGGCAGGCTTTGGTTTATAAGGAGCGACCCGCTGTCATCGCAGGAACAACAGGAGGAAGGAATGAGGCTGCGGCCACTTTCAGCCGGGCAGGTTGCGGCCCCGGCCTCACCTGTACGCAGGCAGCACCGGCCACAGCGCAGGGGGCGGCCGGTTCGCACGCGCCGCCGTTAACCAGCCACAGCACAACTTCACGCCTCAGTTTCCTCACTCGTAAAACGGAGATAACTCGACTTACCACCAAAAGCGGCGTGAAGCAAGATAAACGGTGCGAACACCCCTAAATCTGGGCCTGGCACACAGTCAAGCGCAAACCATGGAAACAACGCCCGTTGTTCCTTTTCCATGATAGAAATGCCAAAACTTTTGGTCGTCTTCATCATGTCTGGAAGTAATCCGGGCTCGCGGCCTTAGAGCAGGTCTCGGGCCTTAGGGGCCGTACCCAGGCCGGGACCTAGAGAGCACAGACCCCTTCCTCCTCCAGCCCGAGTCCAGAGGCGGTCCACCCACGGCGCAAGGACGCCGGCGCCAGCCCAAGAGGCCGGCGTGCGGCTGCCTTTTGTACTCGGGGCCAGACGCGGCCTACGGGACGGGACTGCCACGTCGGGGGCTCCGGGGCTGCCAGGCCGCGCGGCTCGGCCGGTCCACTTCGCGGGGGTGGTCCGCAGCCGCCGGAACGGCAGCCCGGAGAGAGGGGCCTGCGAAGAGGCCGAGCAGCCCCGTCCGGCCAAGGAGGCGGGGAAGGCGAGGCCGAACACACCCTTCCCTGCACGCCTGGAAGCTCTCGGCGAGGCGGGGAGGACCGGCGGCTCCGGCGGGCGCAGCGCGGGGACATCCTCGCCCCCGCCGGGCAGTCCCGGCGGGCCGGGCCCCGCGGCGCCCACCGCGACCCCCGGCCCGCCGCGGCCTGACAGGGCCTACCCTGCGGCGCCCACGGCGACCCCCGGCCCGTCGCGGCCTGACAGGGCCTGCCCTGCGGCGCCGCCCGCCCGCCTGCCCGCCTGCCCGCGGCCCCGGCTCTCCGTCGTCCCCACCCTCGGCCCGCGGAGAGCCGGGCGACGAGGCCTCGGCCGGCCGGACACTGCGGAAGGCCTGGGTTACCTGGGGGGTTGCTGGTGGCTGGGCAGCTTTCCGGGCGGGAGGGGGGGGCGTCAGGACGAGGAAGAGGAGTGCGGGCACAGCCGGAGAGGGGCGGGGGCGGCCGGCCGAGGCCCCGGAAGGTAGCGAGGTGGCCGAGGAGGTGCAGACTCGCTGGCGGCAGTAGCGGTGGCAGCGGCGACTGCTCCAGCGGCTCCCTCAGGATCTTCCTCGGGCAGGTCCAAGATGGCGGCCCTCCCTGCACAGGGTTTCCTGTCACCCTCGCAATGGGCCGGACCACAAAAGAAGGGGGAGGAGGATGCGCGCGCAGCTGGCGGAGCCCGGAAGAAGGTGGCCGGGGACCAGCTAGCTAAGCCACGCCCCTTCCTCGATCCTCCCCTCTGGACCTGTCGCGCAGCGGCGGAGGCCCGCCCCACTGGCCCTCACGCTAGAGAAGGTGGAGGAAAGTGCTTATGCGCAAGCGCAGGTTACCGCGCAGGTTTACGTAGAAGCTGCCGGGTGAGGTGCGTCTGGGTCTAGCAGCCTTGAGTTTGTCACAGTGAGGACTTCTTAATCTTTTTAACGCCAGCAGCTACCACTTAATGAACGCTTATCGTCCGCCAGCCACTGTGCTAAGCACACAGTTACTGCACTCTTTCAGTCATTAGTGTGCATTTACTGAGAGCCCGTCCACAGCAGTGAGCGAGGCGCGCTAGGTTCCTGGCAGGCCATCCCAAGAGGCACATATCCCCATTCTGTCGATGGCGAAAGTGAGGCTCAGATTGATCAAGACATTTGTCTAAGATCTTGCAGCTAGAAAGTGGCACTTTCTGCCCTGTATTTCACTTACGTCCCTTTTAACCTCCTTTCGGAGGTGCCTTTGAGGGAAGGAGAGAAATTGTGACCACGTTTTCACATTTTGTCCATCACCTCCCTTAATCCAATTTGGTCTGCTATAACCACCTCCCCAGAAAGTTTTACGCAACCCAATACAAGGCTGCCTTATGACTTTTGTGTCCAGGGCACCCTTTCCTTATGCTTGTGTATATATAATTAAATATTTTACCACTGCATTGGTATAGAGATGAATATATTAATGTTACATACCAAAACATTTTTTCCAACCTAAACGTTCGTTTTTCACTCTCATTTTAAAAGAACTTAAACCATTTTGTGGGTCCCTAAGAGTAGTATTATGGACCCTAGGCATTGTGCCTAATGGATAAGACCCCTCTGCTTCAGTCTCCCAAAATGGAATTCAAACTCGCCCTTGATATTCAAGATCTTCCATTCACTTGTCATGGGCAAGTGAAATTTCATTGGAAAAGTGTAAGGGGGTTTACAAATCTTATATTCAGAAAGACTTGGGTGCAAATCCCAGTTCTGGAACTTCCTAATGCTGTGCTGCCGTTGGGCATGTGACTTGATTTCTCTGATCCTTAGTCTCTGCAAAATAAGGGTGATGATATCTATCTCACATGTGCCCTTGTAAAATTAAGTGAGATGATACATGCAAAATATTTGGCATATATGAATTTAGTACATGGGATTGGTTATTGCAAAGTAATCTAATATAAGGTAATATTGAAATTCCTTCCAGCCCTATAGTTCTATGCTTCTATTCCTATAATTTTTATTTCTAATAAATCGTTGTGGTCACAATTTAACAACTCTAAAGTCAAGAAATCTGCCTGTACCAAATAAAATAAAAAGCTGTGAACCAATTGCCATTACTTGTGCAGCAATGAATTTAGGCCTGACTAGGTCATTTCTGTATATCCAAGTGTAACTGGAATTGAAACACTGATGCATAGCTAACGTTTGTGGAACACTTACTATGTGCCAGAAAGTGTCCTAAGAATCATGCATAGTTTCTTTGTTGTTGTTGTTTTGTGGCAGAGACAGAGAGAGTCAGAGAGAGGGACAGATAGGGAGAAACAGACAGGAAGGGAGAGAGATGAGAAACATCAATTCTTCATTGCAGTTCCTTAGTTGTTCATTGATTGATTTCTCATATATGCCTTGATTGGGGGGGGGGGGCGCTACAGCAGACTGAGTGACCCCTTGCTCGAGCCAGCGACCTTGGGCTCAAGCTGGTGAGACTTGCTCAAACCAGATGAGTCCACACTCAAGCTGGCAACCTCAGGGTCTCGAACCTGAGTCCTCCACGTCCCAGTCCAGCGCTCTATCCACTGCACCACCTCCTGGTCAGGCACATAGTTTCTTATTTAATCCCCACCACATCTCCATGAAACTGGTACTATATTCACTCCATTTTATGAGTGAGGAAACTGAGTGTTGTACAGGTCAAAAAGTCATAAAGGTAAAAATTGGCAGTGCTGGGACTTGAACTCAAGTATATAAACGCTGTTGTGAAAGTACTTGTCACATGCTAAGCAAAGCAATTAAAGTAGAAATTGTCAATTCTCGTGATAAGGCACAGAATTTTTTTTTCTTCTTTGCCAAGTGAGAGGAGGGGAGATAGTGAGATACTCCTGCATGCACTCTTGACTGGGACCCACCTGGCAACCCCCATCTGAGGTCAATGCTCTACCCATCTGGGACTGTGCTCACAACTGAGCTATTTCTAGCACATGAGGTGGAGGCTCCAGGGAGCCATCCTCAGGGCCCATGCACTCAAACCAATTGAGCCATGGCTGTGGGAGGAGAAGAGAAAGAGGGGCGGGAGAAGGGTGGAGAAGCAGATGGCCTCTTCTCCTGTGTGCCCTGACTAGGAACTGAAACCAGGACATCCACATACCAAGCCAATGCTCTACCACTGAGCAAACCAGCCAGGGCCAGAATTTTCAAAGTTAGGAGAGACTGAGTGACCAATTGCATCATAAAGAAGGACTGTTCATTGGATACCAAACATCTGTCAAGGTTTTTATCTTGTTATCTTGTAACTTTTTTAAAAAGCAGTTTATGTGAGGCCCTGGCCGGTTAGCTCAGTGGCAGAGCGTCGGCCTGGCGTGCAGGAGTCCCGGGTTTGATTCCCGGCCAGGGCACACAGGAGAAGCACCCATCTGCTTCTCCACCCCTCCCCTTCTCCTTCCTCTCTGTCTCCCTCTTCCCCTCCCACAGCCAAGGCTCCATTGGAGCAAAGTTGGCCCGGGCGCTGAGGATGGCTCTGTGGCCTCTGCCTCAGGCGCTAGTATGGCTTTGATTGCAGCAGAGCGACGCCCCGGGTGGGCAGAGCATCGCCCCACGGTGGGCAAGCCGGGTGGATCCCGGTCGGGCGCATGCGAGAGTCTGTCTGACTGCCTCCCCGTTTCCAAAAAATAAAAATAAAAATAAAAAAGCTGTTTATGTGAAGAGATGTATAAATATTCATTGCAGGACTGTTTGTAATAGAAAATTCTAGAGGCAAACTATTACTAGAGAGCTGTTATAATAAATTTTAGTACACACTTATTGTGGAATATACACAGTGCAACAATAAAAAGGAGTAAGGCACATGTGTATGTCCTAATATGGAGCAATCTCTAAGAAATACTTTAAGAAGAAAAAGAACAAGATGTAGAAAACTAAATACAATAGTATATGTAGTATGCCAACATTTGTTAAAGAGGAGGGAAAAATAGACATATGTGCTTGTGTGACTGGACATTGAGAGGGATTTTTCCTGTTGTCCTGAAACTGCTACAGAGGCCCAAATCTGAACAAAAAGGTCCATAAGAGCCCACATTCTGCATTTAAAGAATTGGCAGTGGTTGAGATTATACTCCAGCAGTGCACTGGGAGAGCCATTATTGTTCTACCGGCCCTTCCACCAATTCCCCATTCCCACCTTTCTCCCCACAGACGAACCATCACCACTAAATAGTGGAAAGAAAGAATGGGAGATGGGAGGAGTCTGCCTTTAGAGAAAGTGAGTATTCTGAAACGAGACCCATCCTTTCCTCTTCCTCCATGAGAATCACTAGTGAACACTGGGCGCGCCTGCAGAAGAGAGGAGCACCATACCGCCTGCAAGCCTTGCTACGTGTTTGTGCAGCCGGCTTACTGACCTGCTCTGCTGCATTGCCTCCTAAGGGAAACAGATGGAGAGCGACCACATGGCAAGGCTTTGGACGGTGTGGTGGAGGGCTTGAGATGGAGAGGGACTAACACTGCCCCCGCTATGTTCATGTACACCTTGACTTCCTAGTCCCAGATTGGAGAACAGCAAAGAGATGTTCAAGTTGGAAGCCAGCTGGAAGATGCAGCAAATCTATGAGAGGTCCCCCATTCCTAGGGGAGACGCTTGGGGTCACTCTACGTACCGATTCTGGCCACATCTATCTGTTCTTGTTTTATTGCTACCTGTCTATATTTTTATAATTTCTTTTGTAGAAGAAATTGATGTTATTCTACTTTTCCCCATAGCTTAAACATGAAATCATTTTCAAATCTATTGTGTTTATTTAAGCTGAATTAATTAATCTCCTTATAGACTTTATAGGCTTAATTTTGTTGTTGTTAATTTTCCTCAAATATTTTAGAATTTTGGCTCGGAGGCGTGCCTTGGATTGTAGATTTTTTTTCTCTGTCTCTCTCTACACTTACCCCGTTTTGTATAGTAGTTTTGGAGTTGCCACCAGTCCAGAACCTGATATTAAAATATTGGTGTCCCAATTTTTGCGGTGCTCTTGAGGATTCTGCAGAACCAATACAATTTGTACTCTGAAATTTATTACTATGTGCATGTGCTATCTGATTTTTAAAAACTACAATATTTTCAGATGTAACTGTTTGGCTTTCAGTGATAAACAATTCAATTAAGTAAAAAACAAACAATTTTTAAATGCTGGTTCAATCAAAAAAAGAAATGGTCATTGATATACTTCAAAATTTAGCAGGCTGACCAAGAAATCAAAACCAGTGCATGGGACTGGGATTAGATCCAGACCATTTACGAAAAAGTGATGTATAAATATAAGGATACGTCCATGCTGTATCTATCCAATTGTAAAAGAAATTTCGTGACCATTAAAACAGCCCTTCTCCACAGCCACATGCCTTATGCTAAACCTCCCCCCCTCCATTTAGTCCTCTGGAGTCATAGCTTGTGGGGGTGTGACCTTCTGAAGTTGACCCATAACAACAACAAAGACCACATAAGGTGAAAAGTGTACCTGGAAATTCCTCAGGAGAGCTTGGCAGCGGAAACTGATTTATTATCTCTTGGTTTTCCTGCAGTGTCTAATCTGCTAGCCATCTCTTTGGCTGAGCACCAGAAGCGGGTAGTTTAGATTTAAAGGCCATGTGACATGAAAACATACGCATTTTTGAACTTTGAAATCACACTCAGTGTGGCAAAATGACCGTGCCATGAAATCCACATGAAAACTAAGATCCATTAAGGAAGTAATAGATTCAACTCTTCCATCACATGCTTATTTCAAGGCATGCACTTATTTAGAATAAGGGAGGGCATGATAGTATTTAAAATTTCTCTATTGGTTTGTTGACCTTGTACACTTAGTTGATATAATAGAAGTTAAAAGCATGTGTGATGTGACACACTGTATTAAACAAGACTGTCAAGAACTGAGATCTTACCCTAGTTGCATGTTAACAACTTCGCCTGATGCAGTTTCCTGGATACAGGCAGAAGACATACAATTTCCTAGGACTTCATTTTTCACAGCATGAAGCATGCACAGTCAGCATATTTGCACCAGTTCCTGAATGTCTGAACACAAATATGTTACAGGAGAGGAACCCTGAGCATAGGGAAACCAAATCTTTTAAAGTGAAAAGTAAGCATTTCTCTCCTTTGCTCTGGAGGGAAAGAAACTATCTTCAAAGGCTTTTGTTCTACAAACATCCTTGAAAAGATAGTTCAGGATAAATGACAGAGCCTCTGCTCTCAAGATGTACAGAAACACAAGAGACCCATGTAGGGTTGTCTCCCGACAGGGACAGGAGTTTATTGTGCTGTAATATATTATATTTGGTGGGAAGAGACAATGAGTGAATGGTTTGCTATAGAAGAAAGAATATGGTTTTGAGAAAACACTGACCTTAGTTCCATTTTTAGCATAACTTTTTATTAGATATGTGACCTTAATCAAATCACTTAAGTTCTCTGAGTAGTAAAATTTTCTAACTGCCCACCAGTTGGTTCCACAGTAATGGTGATTAATAAAGTAGGGAAGTAACTTTACTTTATAAAATTTATAAAGCAGAGTTACAGCAAGTTAAAGCATATAATAGTAATTACTTACCAAGTACTTTATGTTGGATTTTCACTAAGTTTGGCAGAATATTTATAAAACAACTTACTATAGTTAAATCTACCTTTTTATTTATACTTTGGTTGCTCCACTACCACCCACCATGAAAGCTGGAACGCCCACTAGTGGGCAGTAGGGACCAGGTTGACTACCACTGGTTTAGACCAACTTAGAAAATGTAATGGAAAGTATCAGGCACAGCCTGACCAGGCGGTGGCACAGTAGATAGAGCATCAAACTGGGATGCAGAGACCCAAGTTCGAAACCCCAAGGTCACTGGCTTGAGCGCAAGCTCACCAGCTTGAGTGCAGAGTCGCTAGCTTGAGCGTGGGGTCATAGACATGACCCCATGGTCGCTGACTTGAGCCCAAAGGTTGCTGGCTTGAAGCCCAAGGCTTACCAGCTTGAGCCCATGGTTGCTGCTTGAGCCCAAGGTCACTGGCTTGAGCAAGGGGTCACTCACTCTGCTGTGCCCCCCCCCGTCAAGGCACATATGAAAAAGTAATCTGAATAACTAAGGAAACTAAGAAGCCTCAACAAAGAATTGATGCTTCTCATCTCTCTCCCTTGCTGTCTGTCTGTCCCTATCTGTCTCTCTCTCTGTCTCTGTCACACACACAAAAAAAGTATTAGGCACAGTATCAGGAATATTATAAAGTATTCAATGAATGCCCAATTCTTCTCTTCTTCCGCATTTTCACTGATTCCTTCATATAATCAGGTGCAAAGTTAGGCATCCACTAGAGCCCTGCACTCCTCCCTGTAATTGGGAAGCAAATTCTTGGGTCCCTACTTGAGTTAGTTACAATACATGCATTCAGATGCTGTAACTAAGAGACCCAAAAATGATAATGGCTTTCACAAATTAGAAGTTTATTCTTCTCTCACACTGAAGTCTGGATAGGAAGTTAAGACTGATATGGCAGCTTGAAGGTGGCAGTTTTTAAGCTCTTCCTTGGTTGCTGCACTGCCACCCAACTATATAGCTTCCATTTTATGGTTCAGAATACGTACTTAACTCAAGCTGTCACCATCATGGTCTATTCCAGCTAGCAGAAAGAAGAAAATAAGTGGATGAGTGGATGAGTTGTGGCCACACCTAGCTGCAAGGAAGGCTGAGAAATTTAGTCTTTATTCTGGGGAGGATTATTATTAATAGAGGAAGAAAAGAATGGATATTGAGAAACAACTAGCCATTTCTGCCACATCACCCTTCTTTGCTTAGGAGTGGGCAGGCATTAGAGCTCAAAGGCCTAGGAGAAGCTAAACTTATGCGCTAAAGACACCAAGGCAAGGACTGGAACCAGCAGTAGACCGTGAAGCTTTCCCACCAGTGTAATTTTCTCAGACACCCATTTTGAGCTCTCCTAGGACTCTGAGTAACTATCATTCCATTTGCCTTGCCTGAGTTCTGAACAAATTGAGAAGTAAAACAAAAAAGAAGCAAAGGGAAGTCAAAAGATTGCCTGTATTACTGATATAAACCAGGCTGAGGAAGAGGCTTTTAGACTGATAGCTAATAGTGAACTGGCTAATTGCAGAATAAGACTGCAAAGACTAAGGCAGGCATCCTGCTGTAGTTGGGGGGGGGCACAGAGGCAGCCCTCCCAGTGAGAAGGACAGTTCTGAGTTGAGCATGACCAGGTAGTCTCAGTTTACCCAATAGGTCAGTCTTTCCTCTACCCAGAATGTGTTCAGGAAAAACAAAAAAAAGTCCTCATTGAAACAAGAACAAGGGAAAAGGGATTCCCCTCTTGCAACCATGATGAGCAAAGATTGAGGCTTAGAAATAGCCAAGAAAACAACTAGAATACAGCCCACAGATGCAAGGAGGACCCACGTTGCCAAGTCAGCAATTACGCAGCATTATCGTTAAATTTGAGTCCCATCCTTGCCTCTTAGTAGTTGGAGGGATCTGAATAAGTCCTGTCAACTCTCTAATTTTTCATTTCCTTGCCTCTAAAATGAGGAAGTAGCATCTAATTCCTTGGGTAGTTATGAAGAGAAAATGAGGTAACACATGAAAAGCTCTTAGAGTGCCTGGTAGTAAATAAGTCCTCTGGAAACGGTAGCTGTGAGTAGGAAAAAAAATAATCTTTATGTGCTATCATGGAATTCAAAAGAGGCCAGAAGGGTTTCTGCAGAGTAATAGTAACAATTGGGGAGAGAGGGAGGGGAGGGGAAGAAGGCCTCCGCAGGTTTAGCTGGTTTGGAACATTGGCTGGAATACAGTCCAGGGTAAACTGGGCTGGGCCTTCCCTTTCCCACACCCACTGTGCCACCACCACACACACACACACACACACACACACACACACACACACACACCACCTAGACCAGCCAATATTTATCCAGAGTCTGACATCACCACCCCCTTTTCCTGGAGCGGATATTGCCTTGATAGATATGTTAGTAAGGAGAGATTTTGCTCTGTGACAAATGACCCATATCTCAGTGGCTTATAACCACTTGCTCACCCCATGTCTGTGATGGGTCAGTTGGGTCCCTAGTCCATGTCTTCTTTATCCCAGGACCTGAGCTGATGGAGCCCTCTTCCTCTCTCTCTGGAAGATTGCCAGATCTTGTAGCAGAAGGAAGAGAGAGAGGCATGGTAAACAACATTCCGGGTCTCCAAGCTTCTGTCCCAAGGTGACATATCACTGTGCTCATCATATTTTATTGGCCAAAGCGAGTCTTACAGCTTCACGTTGACAGAGTTGGAGCACATAATTCTCTGGGGAGGTGAACATAGGTGAAGAATAATCCAGTCTGCCACCGCGGACTCCCTTCTCATCCAAACACTCATAATTGCAGAGGGCCAGCCAGCCATTGAGAGCTGTTTATTAGCTGACTGGCCCAGAGCCTCCTCTGAGCCTCGACTTTATATTTGGTGAAATGTAGACAGCAGCGTCTTGTGAACCACACAGCGCAGGGGGGAGAGTTCAGATGATACCACGGGTATGAATATGGTTTGTAAACCTTAAAGTATTACAGTCCCACGAGGGGGGGGGGGCTCATTACTGTTAAGATTTTATGAGGAGAGGTAATAAAGCCTTTTACAGAGTACCTTTCCCTCTCTCTGCCCACAGAGGGGACTTGTTGAGCTTATTAGCACATAACCCAGTGCCATGTTCAGAACTTTACTTCACTCAGTCTTCACAATTACACTATGGTAGGGAACATTATTAATTCCATTTCACAGATGTGAAAACAAAGAGGTATAGTTGCTTGCTCAAGGTCACATAGCTAGAGAAAGGTAGAGTTAAGACTCAGACCCATGGCCATCTGCTTTGGGGTTGCAACTGCTAATTAAAAAAAAAGTGTTCTAAATAAAATGGACTAGCTAATGTTTAAAAAATAAGTCTTAAAATGTCTTCAAACCTTGAGTGATTTGGCTCACACTACAGATGCTTTAGCCACTGTGTAAGTTGGGGATGACATCTTGGTAGCCTGATATTTCAAATAAATGCTTCCAGCTAATCAGTGTTGCTCATTAACTGAGGATGAGGATGGAATGAAAGTGGAGTAAATAAAGCACTGAATTGAGAATGAGGGCTTGACTTGACTCAGCTGAGATCAGTTGTGTGACCCTGAGTCACTTCCCCTCTCCAGGCCTCATTTTTCTGACCTGTATTGTGGAGAGGTTACATGATCGCAGAGAGCAATCCAGGCCAATGTTTCTCAGACGAATGGGCCTCAGAGTCTGCCAGGGAGGTTCAGGTAGGTTCTCTACCCCTTAATTGTCTTCCAGTGTTCTCCCTGCCAAAAAATAACCACATAACACTTAGTTTTTTGAAGGATTTTATGGATGGGACTTTTGTTTAAACACTTTAAAATCAGCTGGGTAAGGGACTCTCTAGGGCCTTTAATGTTCTGTGTCCCCTGATAAGAAAGCTGTGAGGCCCACCCAGGATAGGCCGCTGGGGGATCACATCCCAGTTAACGGCATTCTCAGGTTCAGTCATCAGCAATGCACTCATCACTGACCAACCATTAGGCTTGAACTTGGCCTTCTCTCTCCTGTCCACCGGAGCCCCTCATTACCCTCTTGCTGTTTTTCTTCTCAGGCCCTTATATTGGCAGACGGGGAGGGTCAGTGGACACCTCATCTATAAAATAGGTATGGTAGCCCTTAGTTTATTGGATTGTTGTGAAGTTAGAAATCTATGTCAGATCCCTCTCCACTGAAGCCCGACACTCATTTTCACCCCTCTGCTCTTCCCACCAGGTGTCAGCTGCCTCCTGGAGCAGGCCCCTGCAGCCTTCAGGGATGATTTTCTTTAAATTCGATTTATTCATTAATTTTAGAGAGAGAGGAAGGCAGGGAGAGAGAGAGAGAGAGAGAGAGAGAGAGATATCAATTTGTTGCTTCACTTACAAATGCATTCATTGGTTGATTCTTTTTTTATTAATTTTATTTATTCATCTTGAGAGACAGAATGAGAGAGAGAAGTGGGAGAGGAGCATGAAGCATCAATTCCCATGTGTGCCTTGACCAGGCATGCCTGGGCTTTCAAACCAGTGACCTCAGCGCTCCAGATCTATGCTTTATTCACTGTGCCACCACAGGTCAGGCTCATTGGTTGATTCTTGTATAAGCCCTGACCAGGGCTCAAACCTGCAACCTTGGTGTATTGGGACAATGCTCTAATCAACTGAGCTACCCAACCAGGGCCTCAAAATTGATTTTGAACATTGTTCCTGGATTCTCTGAGGAAAGGGGGTATGTGGAGGAGGGGAGAAATTTCCCTATTTCCCTTTTCCTTCATAGTTTTTCTGAGTGGTCTAATAATAATTGACATAAGACACCTTAACAGGATAACATAACATATGTAATTAAATTTGGGGGTTCCCTACGAATACAGGGCCCCAGAGCAAATTAGGCAGTTGAGGCTTATATTCCATCTTGAGCTAAGGAGAAAGGGGGTTGTGATTTTGGACTTCAAAGGGGACAAAGGCAATTCACAGGAGATGAAAGCCAGTGCTTGGTAAGTTAATATTTGTTGGGCCATCTTTTTTTTTTCTTTACAGAGAGAGAGAGAGTCAGAGAGAGGGATAGATAGGGACAGACAGACAGGAAGAGATAGAGAGAGAGAAGAAGCATCAGTTTTTCGTTGTAACACCTTAGTTGTTCATTGATTGCTTTCTCATATGTGCCTTGACTGTGGGGCTACAGCAGACCGAGTAACCCCTTGCTCAGGCCAGCAACCTTGGGTCCAAGCTGGTAAGCTTTACTCAAACCAGATGAGCCCGCGCTCAAGCTGGAGACGTCGGGGTCTCAAACCTGGGTCCTCCACATCTCAGTCCGATGCTCTATCCACTGCACCATCACCTGTTCAGGCTGTTGGGCCATCTTTAATGATGGGACACACAAAGGACTTCGATAAAAGGGGCCATACGAGGTTCCTCCCTGTCTATCACACTTAGTTCATATTAGTTCTCTTTGAGGATAGCTTCTTTCCTGGGACAGGTCCTTTTAGTCTAAATTCTTTTAGGCTTTGGGAACATTCAAAGGTTTTTCCTCAGTCTTTTCCTTCTTAAAAATAACCAACTTAAAATAATTGATATCCCCCATTGGGGTGGCAAAACTCTGTTCCCCCTAGGGGCTATCTCCTTCCTTGTGGCGCCTCAGCTCAGATGAGGACTTAAATATTTTAGAATCCCCAGAACGCAGTATCTGTGAGACAAATGAAACTTTTGAGAGCAGATAGACATTATCTTAAATTATTATGCATAAACGTCTTTCTCTCATTCTTTGGTCTTATCGAAGATCCTTTTCCCTTCCACATGTCAAAGAGAATGCCAAGGAGCAAAGGTAGTGTGAAAGAAGAATAATTCTTTCCTGCCTTCTATTTATTCTAGGTGTGGCGGGTGTCGTGTCTGACGTCTGACCCTGAGCTAAGGAGGAAAGATCATTTCTGTTGGGTTCACCGCTTTATACCCGGTACAAGATGTAAAGACAGAAATGAAAAATAACGTGTTGTATTAATAAATGAGCACAGGGTAACTGGGCTTCCCTGAGAACTGAGAATAGCTGGGGTCAGTGTTTTTCAAAACTATTAAGAAAACCACTTCCTGCTCCCTGCCATACCTCCATCTAGTCTGGTATCAAAATGGAAAAGCTGTCAGAGCAGGGCGTTTTGGATGTGCTCCACTAGAGGGTGTAACAGGCCCACACGGGGCCAGCTCCACAGCCAGAAGTCCTGGCCCCTGGTCATTGCCGCTGGTGTTGTTCACGCAGATCTGTTCCGCAGCAGTATTTCCTCAGTTTCTTTTTTAGTTCCTCTCTTTTCCCAACTGAGGAGGAAATAGAGAAGCTTTTGGAGTCAGGTGGACTTGGATTAAAATCCTGGCTCTGTTGTTTGCTGGATCATTGGCACACGAATTACCATTCCGAGCTGTTGTATTAATAATTGATAACTTCTTCCCAAAGCTAGGAAATCACAGAATTTTAGACTCATGGCACAGGAAGGGACTTTCAAGATCGTCCAGTAGAGCCCCTGCATTTCACAGAGGGGGACACTGAAACCCAAGCTAGACCATAGCCCAAGTCTCTCAGCATTTGAGCCTGTGTTGTTTCTGCTACACCCAACTGCCTTCTTTAGAAATACATAAAACATAAGAGCATTCATTAATGACCGAATGAATGAAAAGATAAAAAGTTCTTTAGCCAACAAGCATGCGCTTTCTTTTAGAGTAAGGACTTTGCACCCAGACAAAAACACAGACTGCTGTATTTATCTTGCAGCTTTAGCAGTGACTAACTGGAGCAAGTTACTTGACCTCTTGTGCCTCAGTCTCCTCATCTCACTGGGGGAGGGGATGGTAATTGGGGATAATAACATTATCTACCTCAAAGGGTGTTGTGAGGACTCAATGAGCTCATACATAAAGTGCTCGGCTCAGTGCCTGGCCCCGAGGAGGCAAGGGATAGATGTTCATTCTTATAAGCTAGGTCATGTAACCTTCCCAGAGCCGTAGTGTTCTCATCGTACAGTGGGGATTTTACATACTGTTATGGAAGGATTAAATGGCACAATCTCAGAGTAGAACCTTGCTCATGGTAAAGATATAAAATGCAATACATAATGAAAAATGTTACTTTATCCCGTTCCATGAAGTAAAGAATGACTATTTCTAAGAACAAAGCTTTTAACAACCTCCCACCCCCCTTTGCGACTGCAGTAGTTGAGATCTAGTGACTTTTCTCCCCTGGACTATTGCTACAGAGTCTGCAACCTGGGAGGAATGAGTGATACCATGTGGCTGGAGACTCACCTCCAAGGCTCACCATTGCTCGGCTCCAGCCAGTTGTTGCTGGGAAGGCACATGCGTTCCTCATATTAGTTTCCAACAGCTGCTGTAACACATACCGCAAACTGGGTCACTAAAAAAAAAAAGTATCCTCCCAGGGTTCTAGAAATTAGAAATCTAAATCAAAGTGTCGGCAGGGCTCTGCACCCTTTAAGATTGGAGTGAAGGCTTCTTTGCCTCTTCTGGCTTCTGGTGGTGGCCATCAGTCAGTCCGTGTTCTTTGGCTTACAGTTGCAGAAGTGCAGTCTCTGCCTCTGTCATCAGTCACCTGGCTTTCTCCCTCTTGTGTGTCTCTGTCCCTTTTCTTATAAGGACATCAATGATAGGGTTAAGGGCCTGTCCTAGTCCATTGTGACCTCATCTTAATTTATATCCTAATTCCGTCTGCAAAGACCCTACTTCCGGCCCTGGCCGGTTAGCTCAGTGGTAGAACATCGGCCTGGCGTGCAGGAGTCCTGGGTTCGATTCCCGGACAGGGCACACAGGAGAAGCGCCCATCTGCTTCTCCACCCCTCCTCCTCTCCTTCCTCTCTGTCTCTCTCTTCCCCTCCCGCAGCCAAGGCTCCGTTGGAGCAAAGTTGGCCCGGGCGCTGAGGATGGCTCTGTGGCCTCTGCCTCAGGCACTAGAATGGCTCTGAATGGCTCTGATTGCGGCAGAGCAACGCCCCAGATGGGCAGAGCATCGCCCCCTGGTGGGCGTGCCGGGTGGATCCCGGTCGGACACATGCGGGAGTCTGTCTGACTGCCTCCCGTTTCCAACTTCGGAAAAATACAAAACAAAACAAAGACCCTACTTCCAAATAAGGTTCAATTCACAGGTACCAAGGATTAGGACTTCAACATTTCTTGGGGGGTTGAGGGTGACAGTCAATACATGACACTTGTTAAAAGATTTTTCAAAAAATATTACATTTAATGAGCTCTTCTAATTTATTAATATTTTATTTACATATAAAGTATATTAATAATTATATATTGATTTTATTAATTGCATAAAATATTTGTTATTATAAATAATATGTAAGTTCTAATTCTAGTAATTATTTAAATTAATTTTATAATTTATGATTTAATTTATAAGTAACTATTAGGATATTTAATTAATTTAAAAAATAATGAGGTGAATCAAACAAAACATTTCTGTGGACCTGAAAGGCTCTCAGGGCATCACTTGTCAACCCTGGCTTCGTGGGCTGTCAGGGTGGTCTTTCTATCAAGCACAGATGATAATGTTACTCCCTCCATGATGGCCAGTAGCTGTCAGCAATAGCGGACAAAAGGATACTTCTGACACTTCTAGCTGCCTCTCCCCCATACCCCTTTGTGGAGCCTGTGCTCAGGTGGAGCTCTCTGAACATACCTCCACTGCCAGGCTTATGCGTTCTCTGCGGAAACAGTCCCCATCTGCCCCATCCTCCTGTTTTCTCAGTGGGTCACTCCGGTCCCAGCTCAGAAGCCACTTCCTCTGTGAACCCTGCCAAGCATCGAAGTGTCTCCCACCCAGGTTCCACAGTACCTTACTTCTCATTTTGACTGCCTTGGCCCACCCCCTTTCTGCCTTTAAAAACGTGTTCTGCAGCTGTGTGGGGCTCCTTTCTATTTGCTAAATGGGATGCTGTTCGATTCAGGAATCATTGAATAAAAGTCAAATAGATCTTTAAATTTACTCTGTGGAATTTTTACTTAACACCCTTCACCTTATTACTCAACTGTGGTAGGCAATTAAACAGACATTTTCGACAGGAAGTCCAATAACTTTATTCATTTTCACTTCCTTGGTATTTCTGAGAATCTGGAGAATGCTTCCATGTTCCACAAATCCGTCCTGATGGAAGTGAACATCTGTAGACCAGGCAGTTCTGCTGGTCTGTCTGCTGCTGCTCTCTGTTCCTCTTTACTCCAGCTCAGACCCACACTCCTCTCTCAGTTCCCCAAAGCACACCTTAGACCAGAAAGTTCAGCTTAAACGGAATTTGACCACAGCCTTCCTGATAGCATCCTTTTCATCCTCATCATTATTACCTCTCAGAGAAGCCCAAGGGGTAGGCTCTGTCCACTTATCCCGTCAGCAGGTAAGGGGTCAGAGACTCAGAGAGGTAGAGAAACGTTCCCAGGGTAACTCAGCTAACTAAGAGAACAAGGCCCAAAGCATTTTCCAAAGTTTGGCTGGTGTCCCGTGGTGGAACCACAGCTCATTTGAGCTGTTCCACACAAAAGCATTAAAGTAACTGAAACACAAAAGCATTAAAGTAACTGAAAGTATTCTATTTTCAGTTATCTTCCATTCCTTCAGTTTCCATCAAGGAAAGCCTTGGGTTGTTTCTAATACCCTTTGAAAAGTTCTCTAACATGTGCCAATCTTCCTGACAAAGAAAGAGCAAGCAATAGAATCTAACTTGAGTTTAATGACAGTGTTTTTGTTCTCCTTGTATTTACCTTTGTGGAAACAATGTTGGTTTCCCATTGAGGTAGCCATATAAATGCTCTGTAAAATATATTTAAGTTATTAGAAGTGGGTAGATTTACAGAAAAATATGAAGTCAACCACAATATGGTTAGTTCATTAAAATGGTAAAAATTGTAAGGTTTGGGGCCTCCAGGCGAGGGAATAGTAATAAGGAGAAACTTAAGACAGGCTGCCAGATCCCATTGCTGGGCCTGGCCTCTTCAGTCCTGAACGGTCACCTCTCTCCTCAGTTCCTGGCAGGGACCCTCGAGGAGAGGCCTCTCTACCCAGCCCAGCTCCAGCCCCAAGTAAAGCCAGTTGAGGTCCTAATACTCCAACCCACCAGCTTTTCTTTATGCTGCCTTATTGGCTTATATTTCTCCATTTCAAGCGGAGTTTCCATCCTCTTTGCATAACAAAAGTCCCCTGATATACTTTCTCCTCCAACAGAAAAAAAAAGAGCAGCCAGTTTTCCCCTCAAATGCAATTGAATTGTAGGCAGCTTTGCCAGGGCAATCCATTAGA